>NC_080763.1:41046559-41414059 GCF_020826845.1 Diceros bicornis minor
CATTATTGAAAAGTGGGGACAATAAAACCACATTCACGGGGCTTTTGTGAAATTAGACATGAAAGCCGATAGGGCAGCCTCGAGCACATAATAGGCTGTGAATGAATGTCAGCTCCCCTCTCCCGGTGACTGGGCGGAGTAATCACTTTTTTTTTTTTTTTTAATGAATGGGTTGGCTTTATAATTTTATTTATTTATTTTTTTCCCCCAAAGCCCCAGTAGATAGTTGTATGTCATAGCTGCACATCCTTCTAGTTGCTGTATGTGAGACGCGGCCTCAGCGTGGCCAGAGAAGCGGTGCGTTGGTGTGCGCCCGGGATCCGAACCCGGGCCGCCAGCAGCGGAGTGCGCGCACTTAACCGCCAAGCCACGGGGCCAGCCCCGGAGTAATCACTTGATAAATGCCTATTGGTGACACTGACAATGACGATGATGACAAGGGCCCAATCTGACAGGGAGGGGGCTTTGGGCTGCCACCTCCTCTCCCGCCTCCAGGCTTGCCCCATCCCTTACAATCCCTGACCTTCCAAATTTCCAATCCACCTTGGCTCGGAATCCTCCTTGGCTCGGTGTTCGAGGCTGTCACCCTCTGACCCCTACTTGCCTCTCTGGCCCTGTCCCCTGCTTCTGTCTGACGGTCAATGCTGATCCAACACCAACCCTGTTGGGGCTCCTGCATGTGCCCTGAGCTGTGCCCACCTCCAGTGCCCTTCCTGTGCCCTTCCCTCTGCCTGGAGCCCCCTCCTCCCCTCCCTCACCCCTGCATCCCCAACCTGGCTAACGCCTCCTCATTTAAGCCTCAGCAGTAAAGTCACTTGTCCCCAGAGGCCTCTCTTGACCCCCCAGGCAGGGGGACGTGAGCTCCTCGGGGCTCCCCTAGTGCCCCGGGTTCTCCACTCACTTCACCATCCAATTGGGAAGCCTCTGACCAGATCACTCAAGAGCGGTCACCCGCTCCTTTCTGCCGTGACGGTCACTTGGGCAGGGCTCTAACCAGCGGTATCAAGCATTTGTTCGTGGTTGTCATACAAGGACACGTGGCCCAGGATGGTGAGAGCTCGGATGGTGCCACAATGGGGCAGGCCAAGCGACCTTTGCCACTGGGAGACAGAGGCCTCCCCGCCCCCACCTCAGAGGAACAGGGCTGTATTAATTAAGGTGTGTGGCAAGGGGCAGTGTCGGGAGCAACCTGAGGGCAGGGACCAGGCATGCTCACCTGGGGTCCTGAGGCCCTGGTTCGAGGCCTGGCCAGGGGGAGGCTGGTGGGAATTGTGACCAAAGTGGAGGGTCTCAGGTTCCTCAGCGTCGGACCAAGGAAGGACTGAGAAGGATTATTCTGAGGGCAAACGGGATGGCAGAAAACACTAGAAAGCTCTGGCAGGGAACTGGGGAGAGGGGAAGGGGGCTGGAGAGGGTGCCATTGTCACTGCCAACTCAGGGCATCTGCATCGAGCTTTGCAGGTTGCACAGGGCTTTCTCCTATGCTAACGTTCATTCAGCAACAGCGCCACCCCTTACCGAGCACTTTCTGTGTCCCCCACCGTCCTCAAGGCAGCATTCTGAGAGAATTAGCACCGACCCATTCCAGAAGGGAAGTAAACTGAGGTCCAGCAGGGTCAAGTGATGGGCAGGGAGTCACAGGGCCAGTAAGAAGCAGAGCTGGGATTTGAACTCAGGACATCCAGACTCCAAAGCCTGTCGTTTCTCTAGTCCAATGAGCAGTTCTGTTACACAGAATGTCTGAGGAACCAGAACACCCGCTCCCTGACCCTGCCGGGCACAATTTTGCAGTGAATACCCATCTCCTGAGAAGCACATGACTCTGTAGGGAAGCAGAAAGCTCATCTGACAAGGAGGCAGAAGACCCGAATTCCAGGGCGGGATGTCCTACCCAGAGACCTGTTCAACTGGCACAAGTCACGTGACCTCTCCAAGACTCAGTTTCCCCATTTGTAAGAGGCAGACAACAGCTCCTCCCTCATAATATTGTGGTGAAGATTAAACCCTTGGCCCTGAAAAGGTAGTGTAAATTCTTAATTTTGACTGTTCATTTCCAAAGAGAGCATTAGATATGTTCAATACAATGCACAAAATCAATAAGACAGCACAAAAACAGAAAACACACAGGGAACCAGGTGTGGGGTCAGCACCACTCCTGGCCCAGTTGGGGGACCAGCTTGTGCAGGGGAAGGTAAGCCTCCCCTGAAAAGCAACCACTGTTAGGGGATAAATTAGAACTGTGGAATATCTCAATGGACGTGATCCGAGAGACATGTAAGTCAACCGCTTTGCTTACAGATGGAAAACTGAGGCCCAGAGAGGGACAGGGACTTGGCTGAGGTCACACAGCACTCCAGCATCAGCATGGAGACTATAACCCAGGTCTCTGACTCTTAGTTCAGTGCTCTTCCCCCTGCCCCCTGGCCTGGTGCAGACACCCTCTGACGGGGGCACCTCGATGCCGGGCCGGGCACTGGGCACCAGCACATCCAGTCAGTGTAGCGCCACGTGCACTGAGCCCTGCCTTGTGCCAGGTGGGGGTAGAGCTAGACCCCGGCCCTGGAGAAGCGGAGGGGGTCACTCCTCACTGGACAGAGCCCCTCCCTACCCCCTGAAGGCCGACCTGGGCCCAGAAGACCCCGCAGGGACCTCAGCCACAGGGAAGCAGGGACGGGGCAGGAAGCCAGGCTGGGCCAGCTGGGTGGGGACCACCTGGCTGCACGGCACCCGCTGCCAGGACGGGAGGGCCAGAGGGTGGGCTCTAGACCCTATACAAAAGTGTGGTCCTGGGACTGGCAGCGACAGCGTCATCTGAAGCGGGTCAGAAATACCGCATCTCGGGCCCACCCCAACCTCCCGGGTCAGAATCTGCACGTAAGCCAAAATCCCTAGGAGATTCTAACACACCAAAGTTTGAGCAACACTGGTCTAGCCCACCCCGGCCATTTAACAGTCGGGAAACCTGAGGCCTGACAGAGAGGGACACGGCCGAGGCCCCAGGGCCCGCGAGGCCTGCCTCTGCATACCTCGGTCTCCCGCAGCCTGGCCTCCAGGGCCGCGCGGGGCCCCTGCGTGTTGTCGTTGATCTGCAGCCGCTCCTGCACAGCCTTCATCCACTGCCGCGCGTCCTCCACGCTCCGGGCGAAGCCCTCCTGGGGCTGCTGCGTCATGGCACCTGCGGGGCTGAAGGCAGGACCACGTGAGATCAGGCAGACGAGGACGCAGCGTCTGCGGAGACACCCCAGGCAGGCGGTGGGGCAGGAGACTGACACTGGGGACAGACCCACACGGACCACCAACGCCCCTCCTGGTGCTCCACACCACGGCGACACAGGGCTCCACACCTGTGTCAACCTGGACGCCACAGCCAGAGGCGATCGTGTTTGTCAAAGAGCCAGAGGACTGGAAATAGGCAGGGAAGGAAGACACGTCTGGCCTCTGCCATCTCGGAGAAGGGAGAGCAGGGAGAGCGGGCCCAGGGCGCGGGGTTAGCAAAGATTTTCTTTGGCCTCTCAGCTTCCCTGCTCCCCTCTGACCCTACCCTGGGACTCAGGGGTAACTCTTCTGTCTCTTTGAGTTGAAGCCCCTCCAAAAAAAAGGATCCTAAAACACAGCCAGTTGGAGATGTCTATGACAGATAACAAATTTTGATCTGAATGGATCAAAAAGCCTCAACCTGGGGCCAGCCCAGTGGCACAGTCTGCACAGTCCGCTTCGGCGGCCCAGGGTTCACAGGTTGGGATCCTGGGCGTGGACCTACACACTGCTCATCAAGCCATGCTGTGGCAGCGTCCCATATAAAGTAGAGGAAGATGGACACAGATGTTAGCTCAGAGCTAATCTTCCTCAGCAAAAAAAAAAAAAAAAAAAAAGCCTCAACCTAAGAAACACAATTTTTTGGCATTGGCCAAGGTGATGTCAGCCCCTGAACCTCACCTGAAGTTAACCTCTAGGGCTGGGGCCAGCCATGCAAGCCAGGTGTCTTGTGGCCACTTCTCCACCAACCTGGGTCCATGCAGACGTGGCTAGTGTTTCCACTGAGCCACATACCACCTGCCTCCTAGCAGCCACTGACAAGCAACTGACTTAGCACTTGAGATGACACCTACTTGCTATACCTGCCTTGGGTGACACCTGCCTGCTGGGCCAGGTCTTCCAGCTAAGCCAATCCCTGGGCCACACTGCTGCCTTCTTTCTTACTCTCACCTTCTAGCTGTGGATGCAAAGTCTCCAATTCGCTCACGTAACTTGCTTAAAATCCCATAAGCCTAGCAAAACTTTCCTGTATTCCAGTTCTAGCTGTCTGCTTATAGCCACTGTAACCTACTTTGGATTAAAGTTATTTATATCCGCATCTTATGTGAAGGGATTGGGTCTGGCTTAGCCTCCAATCTCCCATAATGCCTTGCACAGAGTTAGCTCTCCACAAACCTTGTTGAAATAGCCCAGAATTGGTATAAAGTTGAATGCAGCAAAAATCGACCACAGCATTAGTTAAAATGCAAAACAAAAGAAAACTAGAAACAACCCAAATGCCAATAATAGATGAGTTAAGTAAAGCATGGTACACTTGCATTTCAGAATATCATGCAGCCAACAAAAAGTACGCTAAAATGAATTTGTGATGGAGAATTCTTAGGATATAATGATAATACGAAAAGACACGACAAAATTGTATATTTGGTAGTCACAACGTTACAATTAATAAAGCAAAAAAGACAACCACAGAAAAACTACGCTCCTAGAGAAAGGTTGGGTGGTGTTGCCATTACAGCGTCCACGTGACTGAATGGAGCGAGCGGTGTGGGCAGAAGCAGCAGCTGAAGCCGCATCCCGTGTGACCTCAGGCCTCTCTTTTCCTGGCATGGTGTCCTTGGAGGCCACTTGGTTAAGGACCATTGTCTGTAGCTGGTGGAACCACAGTTGGAAGTTTTTCTGTTTCCTTATTTTTCCTCTTGAGCACTTTGTGAATTTTCCAGAAAGGGCAATCATTACTTTAAAATAAAACAAACAAACAATTTCTTAACATTGGCTGTATTGTTTGTGGGCCCTTTGTTCTCAACCATCAGCTGGTTGTCCCACCAGCTTTGACTGGGAATCTGGGCGCCCTCCGGGTCCCTGCGCTGGGCAGGCTCTGCCATCAGACTGTACAAGAGAGGCCATCAGACTCGCTCTGGGGGGAAGGACGCCGTCAGCAAGGGGAAGGGAGTGGACGACCCAGAGGGGACTTTGCTCTGGGACCTGGGCCCGCAGTTCAGGGCTCAGTCTCCCAACGTGTTGTTTTTCTCTCAGAGTTGTTTTGATTTTTTCTAACAACTTAATATGTTCCCTGCAGCCACTCCCCATCTTTGAATGCTTCGTTTGAAAGGCACATTAGAATGTGCCGGCATTTAAATTGGTTCATTGTGTCTTTAATCTCTTGTCTAGTGTGTGACTAGATTGGCTTCCAAAAGCTCAGCTTTTATTTTTACAAAACAAGGAACGGGAGAGGCAGAAACTGGTCTCCCAGAGTTTCAGATGATGCGACAAAGAACAGCTCTCACTGCCAAAAGGCAGCAAGGTCTTGGAGACCTTTTCCAGTTGGAAACGCCCAGAGCCTGTGAGGCTGGGGTTTGGAGACCCCCAGGTACATCAAATGGACCACGGGCGGGGTGGGGCTCCGGTGGGCCTCAGCCCCACAAATCAGCCTCGGCTGAAGGGCCTAACCAACCGTGGGCTGGGCGAGGTCGCAGGCAGAGTTCAAGAGACCTGCGCCTCTTGGCCTGTTCTGCGAAATCATTTGTTCCAAGTCAATGGAACACACAGGAATTAAGCACAGGCTCCCAGTGAGGCCTGAGGCTGCACCACAGCAGCAAATAAACAGGCCCCGCCCCGGCCTCAAGAAGCTCCCAGGAGAGAGGCTGCACACTGAACACACGTGTGGGCTGCAGGTGGCTGAGCTGCAAGCCGGGGTCGGGGGTCTGAGGGGAGTGGGATGGACTCTTAACTTTTTCTGTGGACCCCTTCGCAGAATAAAGGCTTTAAACGCCGAGAATAAAATGCAAAGAATTACAAAGGAAACCAATCCTATTAAAACATAGTTATCAAAATACTAAAAATCGAATTCATGAGATACACACACACTCATGCACACACTTCTATATGAACACATTAAATCCCAAGATCTAATAACGACTGTAATTTTGAAATAGTGATGGGCATAAATGACATTTCAAGAAATCTACAACAGCTGCAATGCAACGTAAAAATACATGTGACAAAGCCACAGACACTGCTGATACCAGAGTGGCTTTGTTTTGGAATGTACATAATCGAAGGACTTGCTATCGGTTGAAGGTCAGTAGCAATAAGAATACATTTAGTTTCCTATCCAAGTTCATGGGCCCCTAAATTCTGTCCGTAGCTCCCTGTTGGTCCACGGGCCCAGGTAAGAATCCTGCTCTGAGCTTCTAACAGTCAATGGAAAGGAGAGCCTGTTTCCTTACACTAGTTTAAAAGTCCGAAGTTAAAAAGCAAATGAGGGCCGGCCCCGTGGCTTAGCAGTTAAGTGCGTGCGCTCCGCTACTGGCTGCCCGGGTTCGGATCCCGGGCGCGCACCGACGCACCGCTTCTCCGGCCATGCTGAGGCCACGTTCCACATACAGCAACTAGAAGGATGTGCAACCATGACGTACAACTATCTACTGGGGCTTTGGGAAAAAAAAAAGGAGGAGGATTGGTAATAGATGTTAGCTCAGAGCCGGTCTTCCTCAGCAAAAAGAGGAGGATTAGCATGGATGTTAGCTCAGGGCTGATCTTCCTCACCAAAAAAATAAAAAGCAAACGAGCAGCTCAAGAAAAGCCCATCCACAATGCTTTAAGGACCAGGAAGCATCCCTAACTGAAAGCTCACCAGGAACCTCACCGATTTCCCTTTGGGGGAGCCAGGGCAGGAGGTGGAGGCCTCAGGGAGACAGATTACCATGTGGCCATGTGGGCAGGTGGTGCCAGACCCTCCCTCAAAGGGAGGGCAGCCAGCCCCTTCTCTGATGAACGAAGGAGCTCGGTCCTCAATGAACTCAAATCAACTCCTGGTCCTCTTCCCACCCCTCCTTCAGGCAGCAGCCGGAGGAGGCTTTCTAAAACACAAACACAGCTGGCCATTGCCCTACTTAAAAGATCTGTTGCACTCCGTCCTCCGACTGGCCCCGAAGTGTTGCCAGCCTTGCTTATTCCTGAGTCCATCCTCACAACCAAGCCCACGGCAGACCAGCAGTTCTTAGCATGCGGCCTCCTCTCTGACAGCCAAGCCCGGATCTGATCCCTCTGCTAGAAGCACGCCTCCTCCCCAAAGTATTACCATCGGATGAGAAACCCGGAGCACCTGTGACCACTGACCACACTTTTCTGGGTGGGCTCGTCTCCTCTCTTGCCTGGGAGCAGGGCGGTGCCTTACTACCTCTGTGCCCCAGTGCTAGTGAGCAGAGTTGTCAGCCCTTCATGAATGATGAATGTTGACCAAAGTAACGAATGAGCAGAGAAAATGGCCTGTGGTACTGGGCTGAGCGGACGAGGGGACTTCCTAAATGAAGCGGGGAAAGTAGGAGAAAACGCCTAGGACTGGGAGCCCACACATTTACCCTGAGCAAGTGCCTCTGCCTCTCCAGGCCTTGGTTTCCCCATCTGTACACTGTGAGCATTGAACAGAGGGTCTCTGTGGGACCTCCAAGGTTGTGGGTTGAGAGAGTCCATGTTACTGAGGTCTCTGTGAGCCAGGCCAAGCCCAACCCTGAGCTGGGCCTGCGGACCAGCCTCCGCCCTCAGACTGTCAGCCTGGTCTGTCTCCTCACGGAGCCCCTCAGCCAGCTCGGAGCACCACTTCCAGCATCGTGGCTCCTCTAAGGGAGGCCGAGGGGAGTGGCTTCCCAGGGCCACATGTAATTACTCCCCACGCCACCTCCTAGGGAGATGCTCCAGGGGGACTTTTACATCAGCAGACGGGTGCACTCTTTGTAAAGGGTCAGGTAGTAAATATTTCTAGACTTTGCAGGCCACATACAGTCTCTGTTGCATATTCTTCTTTGATTTTACAACCCTTTAAAAATGTAGGAACATTCCACATTCACTGGCTGTACCAAAACGGACCGCTAGCTGGACGTGGCCTGTGGGCTGTAGTTTGCCACCCTCTGTTTTAGATGGTCCAAGGCGACAACCAGCAGCTGCAGGAAGCCCCAGCGACCAGCAGGCAAGCTAGCTGGCTAAGTGACCCACAGTATCCTGGGATAGGGCAGGCGTTGATGCCAGAAGAACCTAGAATTGGTCCTGGGGGTCCTAGCCCCACTATTCACCAGCTATGTGACACCTGGCCAGTCACTTAACCTCTCTGGGTGTCTATCTCCTCATCTGGAAAATGAGTTGTCTTTGTCCATTTGGACTGCTATAACAAAATACCACAGGCTGGGTGGCTTATAAACAGCAGAAATGTATTTCTCACAGGTCTGGAGGCTGGAAGCCCAAGCTCAGAGTGCCAGCACGGTCCAGTGAGGGCTCTTCTGCGTCACTGACTTCTCACCCTATTCTCACACGGTGGAAGAGGCCAGGACACCCCATGGGGGCTCTTTTATGAGGGCACGAATCCCCTTCATGAGGCTCCACTCTCATGACATCACCACCTCCCAAAGGCACCACCTCCTGAAACCATCACTGTTGGGGATTGGGATTTCAACATGTGAATTTCAGGGGGACACAAACATTCAGACCATAGCATGGTGATAACACCTAGATTTGATTAATGAAAAACCTCCTCCCCAGCGCCTGGAACTCACTCCATACTTGGAAGCAATTCCCTTTTACCCCAAAGGCCTCGTGTGTCAGGGGGAGGGTTTTCCTTCGGTAGGAACCTGCATCCAGACGGCGGCTCTCAAACCACCCCAGGGGTGGGGTGGGGATGGGGGTTACTGGCCGTAGACTAATGCACTGTGCATCTCAACAGCTGCGGAGTGTGGGTGCTGAGGATTCGGAGAGGAACCAGGCGGAGCTCTGGCCCCATGGGGATCCATGTCCCAGGAGGGGGACCAGCATGAGCTTTGAGGGGGGGAGCACAGCGGCCACAGGGCTGCAAAGCAAGGGTTGTCACCTGGCCTGGGGTGGGCAGGCTGAGTGGGAGGTGTTGCATGCTGAGGGCAAGGGGCAGGCTCAAGGTACTTTGGGGGATGGTGTGGATGGAGCACGAGAACAGGGGGAGGCAACGGAGGAAGCTGGGGTGGGGGACAAGGGCCAGATCAGAGCCTCAGGAGCCACATCCAGGAGGCTGGGCTGGTCCCCGGGGGCAAGAGGGAGCCAGCAAGGGTTCAGGTGGGGGTGACACAACTATTTCTCAGCTTCAGGCAGGTCCCCCTGGCTGGGATGTGGAGAGGGGAAGCACTCACAAGGGGGTGGGTGGAGGCTGGGGGTCAGTGCAGAGACCGGCAGCTGCATGAGGCCAAGGACCAGGAGGTAGGGCTGTGGGAGGGAGCGTGGCACGTGTGCCTCTCCGGTAGGGAGGGCAGGATTCTCATCTTTGGCAAGTTTCTTTGTCCTTCTTAGATTGGTTAAATGGACATAGTACTAAAAAAAAGGAACTATGTATTTTCCAAACGTCTTGGCAAAAAAAATGTGCTCAAGGGTTAAAAAAAAAATACTGTTTTCATTTCCAAGCCCAAGAAGCAGCCCTGGGGTGTGGCTGCAGTCAGCAGGAGGTGGGGCTCCGGGTGTGGCTCTGGGCTGTCCCCGGGGAATCAGCAAGAGTGCTGGGCAGGAGGACACGGCTCTTTCTGGTTCAGGCTGGCGCTGGTCTGCCGGAGGAGACGGTTCGAGAGGAAACAGCCTCGGTTTTCAGCATCCCACGTGGTTATCACACGTGGCAGCTGGAAGAGAAATGATTGTCTTGCCTGGACGACACAGAAGCCGAGTCAGTGCAGACGACAGAGCGGAGTCAAGACTGAGCCTGTACTCAGACGAAACCTGGGTCAAAAGCTGTCAGTCTGTGAGACTGACATGTCCACAGGAGGCGGGCCAGACCCGTGGGCACAGCCGGGCACAGGGCTTCTCCAGGAATGGACTGTAAGGATGTACTTTGGGGGAGGCCAAGCTTCCAGAATCTGAGCTCCAGGCCTGAGCCATCTCCTCAAAAGGGGAGAACTTAATTAGGAGTCATAGGGAAGGCTCAGGGTGAACTGAGGAGGCAGAAATGTCATCCAGAAGAGTGTGGTGGCCAGAAGGGTGCTGGAAAACGTGATGTAGACTTAACAAAAAAGCCAGCCAGGGAAGAGGCGGGTGCCAACCTTTCTGAGACGGTGAAAGGCCTATATCACGCTAGGCACTTGTGTAAAAGTCGCCCATTCAGTCCTCCGGGCATCCTTGATCTGGGAGGTGGGTCACGCGGGAGGCAGCAGAGGCAGAGCAGTGGGGCTTCCTCTGGGGCTGAGCTCGGCGGCTGATTAGCTGAGGGCCTGGTGTAGCTCCCTTCTCCCCACCACGGGGACGGCAACAGCACCCTCCTCTTAGAATGCTGTGGGACTCACCGGGCACCTGCTCAGGAACAGGTGTTCAGTGGGCAGGGCCGCCATCACCGCCCCCGGTTGCAGACAAGAACACTGAGACTGGAGGAACCGGTCTGGTGCACAGAGCCATCCATCAGGGCAGCACTAAGATTTGAACCTGGTTCTGTCGGATCCCAAAGCCCAGGCCTGCCTCACTGACCACATTGCCAAAACCAAGTCCAACTCCACCGCCCATCGGGGCATCTGGCAGAACTGCCAGGGGAGGACAGCAACCCCGTATGGGCAGGATCCAACCAGGCTGAGGGAATGCTCTCTGAGCCCAGGAGCAAACCAGAGAGACCTGCCTCTACGGGGGTGAAGGAGCTAGAAGCTGCCAGGAGACAAAAGGGAACCTACAGATCAGCTACTTCCACCACTAGGCTGGAGGGACAAAGCGGGGAGGTGATGTTACCAGCCCAGAGCTGGAAGCCACCCAGCAGCAGGAGATGGAACCCCAAAGGAGACACCCCCAGCCAGGGCAGAGAGGCTGTCGGCTACAGGAGAAATCCCTGGGCCAGCACAGGGGGGCCTGGGCGATGCTCGGAGAGGTCAGCCCTCCCGTGACCCAGGGCAGAGCAGGGGACAGGAGGAAGGGAGGCAAGGCTCCCAGGCCAGGACTGCAGAGGCTGTCCATCTGGAGACTACAAAGGACACCAGCTGCCTTTGCCCTGATTCTTGGCCCCTGAGCAACCAGCCAAGCTGCAATTTGGTCTCCATGGGAACCAGCCTTGCAGGACAAGGGACAGGATACTGGCACCAACAAAAATCCCTGACACTGACGGCCCGCCAGGTGAGCCTCGATTGGGAGTCCACAGATTGCCAACCGGGGCTCAGAACCCCGTCTCCAGGGGGCCGCTTGGCTTAGCCCCTTCCTTCCTCTCTCTTCCCCTTCCTGGGCCCTGTGAGGCTGAGGCTGCAGAGTGGAGCCCCTACTTGGCTCTGTGGTGCCACTGGTGAGGGGAAGACACCCCATAAGGACCAGGTTGGGACAGCCTCTGCCTCAATCCCTCCAACAGCATACCAGCAATTTAAAAATTCTCTGGGAATGTGCAAATACTGCAATACCACCTGCCATTCAATGATCCAGACGCTCCAAGAATCCTGCTTAGGACCTAACCATATCCATTAGGGAATACCCCTAAAACATGACACCAAACCCCTCCCAAGCAAAGAGAGGGGCAAAGTCAGGTTCATGGAGTGGCTGTTATGTGGCTGGCATTGCCAGTGCAATTTTACAAAGACAGAAACTGAGACTCAGCAAAGCCAATAGCCTGCTAAAAAGTGGTGGACCCAGGATTAATGATAATAATCATAATAGCTAACATGGATTGACATTCTGTATGTGCCCAACTCTATGACAAAGGGCTTCTAGCTATTAGCTCATTTGCCCTACAAAGACCCAGTGAGACACTTATTATCCCTTCTTTATAGCTGAGAAAACTGAGGATGGAAGACACTCAGAACACTGCTCAAAGTCAGAGAGATGTTCAGTAGCAGAGGCAGGACTGGAACCGATGACAGCCTGAGTCCAGAGCCTTTGCTCTTAAACACCCTGGTGCTACCCAACTTCCATGCCCCTGCCTGACCCCCCAGAACCCCAGTGACTGCTGCCCATGCCGTGCAGGGAGCCTGGGGCAGCCAGTCCTCCATCGGTCACCTTCGATGAGCATCTAAGTTCCAGGAAGGCAACTCTAGGGCATAAATCTGGGCCTCAACTCAAGGATCTAGTGTCAGAGACAATAATCTAAGGCCCCTTTGGTGCCGGCCCGGTGGTGCAGCGGTTAAGGGGCACGCTCCCCTGTGGCCGCCTGGGGTTCCCAGGTTCAGATCCTGGGCGCCCACCGACGCACCACTTGGCAAGCCATGCTGTGGCGGCATCCCATATAAAGTAGAGGAAGATGGGCATGGATGTTAGCTCAGGGCCAGTCTTCCTCAGCAAAAAGAGGAGGATTGGCATCGGATGATAGCTGAGGCTGGTCTTCCTCACAAATAATAATAATAATAATAATAATAATAATAATAATAATAATAATAATAATCTAAGGCCCCAGCTGCCAGGCAGCCTCATCATACGGTGTCCGGCCACTCCGGCCCTGTGCCAACCCAGCTGCCCACTGGCATTTTGCTCTGGAACCCAGAAGGCTTCAGGATTCAGACTCAAGTAAAGCCCAGCTCCCATGGCAGGCTCTATAGGCAGTTACAGCCCGGTGTGCCTGCTCCACCACCCAGGCCAGGGGCCCCCACCACAAGCTGACCCAGAGCCCTGGCACGGGTGTGCTCCCCTTCCCGTGACTCAGTCGGCTTTCCCGTGACTCATTCCCGCCCTGCCACACACAGTGTCCACCCTTAGTCTTATATACGCAGAGGGGATTTCAGAGCTGAGCGGGCAGCTGGTTTTAATCCCAAAGCTTATTCCAAGTGGATTCTGGGAACGCTCTCTTTTGTTTACAATATTGCAGAGAGGCCATCGTTCAGAGCACCAGGATGGCCCTGGCGATTCTCTCTCATGTGGCATAGGCAGCAGGGGATTCTGAGAGCAAAGTGTGTAAAAAGGAGGGCCAGGAACTCTCGGCAGCATCTAAAATTGTCATTGAACCAGGAACTCTCACATCATCTTATATAATCTTACAACAACCGTCCAAGGCAGCTGAATCTAGAACTGGGAACAATTACTGGGCTTTATCCCTTCCTAGAGGTAATCACAGGCTTGGAGAGGTTAAGGGCTTGCACCAAAGCCACACAGGCTGCATGGCGCCACAACCTACCCTCTGTCCACTAGCTTGTAAATGTTTATGCAAGAAACCTCGCTTTGTAACAGGGTTGTGAGGTCCGCTCTACAATTCCAGCCACAAAGGGGACGGCCAGGGACTGCTTCCAAGACAAGTGCTCTGAGAGCGACGTTTAAGCAGCTCTGCCATCACTGATAAACGGTGTTTGGTAGTGAAAACCCTCTGCTCTCTGGCCCAGCTCCTCCCCCAGATACGCGGACTATTAAACAGTATTTCCAATCACTCTGAAATTAACTAAACCCGGGGGCAGGGCAGGTGGCTCCAAGGGGTGGGGCCTTACGCTCCTGGAGGGCAGCCAATCAGAAGCCGCGAGGGGGAGGGCTCCCTGCGGGGGTTCTGATTGCGGTCCAGAGGGGCGCTCTGGCCACAGGGTCACAGCAGGCTGCTGGCAGTGTGGGCGGGGCGGTCAGAGGTCGGGGAGGCAGGGACTGGCCGTCAGCTGCAGGTCAGAGAGCAGTGCGCGGGGTGTCACGGGACGGGTCAGACCTGGCTGGGACACTGAGTGCCTCGCACCATAGGCGTGAGGCTGGGCAGGCCAATCAACGCGGCCCAGCCGGCCTCTGATTCTAAGAAGCGAGGTGGTTGTTGGTTTTTCACAAGGTAGGCTGTGACCCAACCCCATGCCTCTGCAGGGAAACCACCACCCACACCCCAAGTGTCCTGTAGATGAAGTCTCCGAGGCCCTGGGCCCGGAGGAGGGTGCTCCATCTGGCCCGGGGCCAGACCAACCCAGGTGCTGCTCCAGCCCCCAAGGCCCCTCCCTGAGAAGATCTGGCCCAATGGGGTGGAGCTGCCAGGATGGGATGTCAGACCCTTGTCCCTGCACCTGCCCTCACCTTCCTCCCGCACGTGACCCGTGACAGCATGATAGTGACAGGCGTCTCCATGCCGCCCCCTCCAGCCTCTCTCTCATTGGCCCTGGAATCAGCGGCACATGCCAGGCCCCCAGTGCCTCCTCACACCTTCTCTCAGGTAGGAATCTTCCCCCCAAGACGGGCGATTCCAACCATCACCCCTGAACCCACCACACCTGCCTGGCCACCTGGCCTGACTTCCTCAGCATCTCCCACAAACCAGCGCCCCCTCCCTGGACTGTCTGCACCGCAGCCCAAGGGGGCAGGTTTGACCACAATAACCACACATACTGTGCCCCACACGTCCCAAATAACACGTGGACAGACCTTTTTCAAAGAAAAGTATGACTGCACAATAACATTCTCAGAACCCACTCTTATCAACACCGACTGTAGAAATGAGAGCTTCCTACTAGATGAAAATGTCTTTCAATTCAAAGCATTGCACCAAAATACAGGGTTTTAAGTTCTTTGTTTTTATTAGACAAAAATTTTAAAACTTCTCATGGAACTCATGGTCTCCAGGGAAATCTTCCTCAGATCCCAATTTGAGAAACTCTGGCCTGGAGGAGGAAGCCAGCACTCCTTGGGAGACCTCAAGGATGGAGCTCCACCTAATCCTACAGTCTTAACTCACCAGGGAGCTCCCAGTCCCTGCACGCCAGCTGCACCACACTGCCCATGTTTCTAGAAGCTGAGAGTGGGTGCTGCCTCCCCAGCTCAGTTCTGCCTGGTAAGTCCTCCCCTGCCCCCACTCCTCCACGTCTCCTTCCTGCAGACTCTTCCCTGTTCTTTCAAGATTCAGCTCACAGCCACTCAGAGGGAAACCAGCTTCCTCTCCCCTGTCTACAACCCCTCCCTCCCTTGGGTCCCTCCAGGGACCTCTGCATCCTATCATTTATTGCATGTTTACTAAGCACGTTACGTGGATTTTCCCCTGTTCTCCTCCCAGCAACCCGAGGAGGTAGACACTATTACCAGGCCCATCTTACAGTGAGAAAACGGGCTCAGGGAGGCCTGGCAAGGTTAGTAAGCCATGGACGCAGGACGGGACCAGCAGTTGGACCTCGCTGTTCGTATTTTACTGTTCATATTTGTTAGCCCAAACAACAGGAGCTCTCTGAAGGAGGGCAGGGTCAGATCCGTCTTATTGATTGATTGACCGGAGATGGGGTGACCTTTATTTTTGACATCTTTATTGGGAGTATAATTGATAAACAATAAACACATATTTAAACTGTACAATTTGATAGCTTTTGACATATACACCCATAAAACCATCACCCCAAATTAGATAAAGAGCATATCTATCACCCTCAAAGCCTCCTGATCCCGTTTCTAATCCCTCCCTCCTGCCCACACCCTGTCCCGGGCAACCACTGATCTGCTTACTGTCACTAGAGATTAGTTTGCATTTTCTGGAGATTCTTACATAAATGGAATGATACAGTATGTATTCTTTTTTTTCCTCTTGGTCTGGCTTCTTTCACTCGGCATAATCACCTTGAGACACATCCATGTTGTTGCCTGTATCAATGGTTCATTCCTCTCTACTGTGAGTAATATTCCATAGTATGTCTAGAACACAGGTTGTTTATCCATTCACCCACTGATGGGCAGGTTTGGCCATTACAAAGGAAGCTGCTCTGAACACCTGCATGTGGACACATGCTTTCCTTTCTCTTGCAGAAACACATAAGGAGTGGAGTCGCTGTATCATTTGGTAGCTGTATGTTTACATTTTTAAGAAACTGCCGAACTGTTTTCCAAAGTGATGACACCACTTACATTCCTATCAGCAGTGCGTGAGAATTCTGGTTCCCGCATGCCCTTCTATGCTCAGTTGTTTTAACCTTAGCCCTTCTAACTGGTGGGTAGTGGTATCTCATTGTGGTTTTAATTCACAGTCCCAAACCATCGGATTGAGTTTTGCATTTGTAATTTAGGACACCCTAACTAAGCTCCCAGACTGGGCGCTGAGCACTTCCCAGGCACCTCCTCCCTTAAGGCTATCGGTGTGCTCAGCACTGTTGGCTGGAGGCTAAGGGAGTGAGGAGCTGAGTGACGCAGACAGGCAGCCAACAGGACCCTGCTCCAGCTCCAAGGGTACTGCCAGCTGACTCCTTCAACAGGCAGTTCTCTGAGGACAAAACCAGGCATCTTGTACCAACAGCCAAGGGCGTGTAAAAACAGATGAACCAACGGAGTCCCTCACATGTCTGTGGGGCTCTCTGAGCTCCCTATTCCATCCTCCTGTGGATCCCAGACAGGCTGGGGAGGCCCTGGTTCAAAAGGGACCTGCATTCCTTCCTGCACAACAACTCGTGTGGCTGCCTTGGGTCTCCTAGCATCAGGCTTGAAAATCAACAACCTCCCACTTAGCACTGAACTCTCAGCCTGCTGTTCTCGTTTGAATGTGAGCTGCATCTGGGCCCGGCCTTGCCCATCTTGTCACTGCTGTCTTGATCATGCTACCTGGGACAGATACTGACACATATGAGTAGGTGCTCATAAATATTTGTCAATGCATGGATAAATCTGGAAAATATGAAGAATACCTACCCCCATTGGCACTTAGTAGATACTCGATAACTGTTAGTTCAGTTCATGTTTATTAAAAGGAAGACGTGTGGAACCAGAACGAGCATCTCTCTGGCTTTATCGGTCCTAGATAGACATATGCTGCGGGTTCAGGGAAACGTGAGAAAGGCAGGAGTTGCGGGGAAGGGTGGATATCAGCACAGACTCGGTAACTCCAAGATCAGAGCCTTGCTGCAGGCCATGGGTTGGGGGCAGAGCGAGCCCAGGAATGGGATTAGGGAACATAGGCTCTGGTGCGGGCTCTGCCACCAACGAGCTCCCAAACTCCAGTCTCCTTGCTGCTAAAGTGGGAGCAATACTTGCCGCCTGACTTCCATCGCTTCTGTGATGGGTGGGCTTTAAATTGGAAGCTTGTCGTGAAGGGAAGGGGCCCATCCGATTCACCTCGGGACTTTTTCTAACAGAGTCACTGTTAGTAAGGGAAATACACACTGCCGAGAAGCCCTGCTCTAACCAAATGTAAAGGCTGTAATGATCATCTTCTGTTCTAGCAACCTAAAGGCTAATTGTACAATGTTACCATGCTCCCAGTGGAATAGCCAGGGGCTATAATAACCAATTGTGAGGCTGACATAGCCTACTGGAGTAAATGCTACATTGTTCCAAGCTACAGTTCAAGTTTTTGTGTGTGTACAATCCAAGTGCTTTGGAAACAAATAGCCTACAAGGTGGGTGCTATTATTAGCCCCACGTTGTAGATAAGGAAACAAAGGACAGAAATGTCAAATAACTTTCCCCAAAACATGCAGAGCTGGGACTGAAACTCAGACAGCTTGGCTGTCTCTCCAGAGGCTGCCCCTTAACCACCGCACCTTCCCCATAGACAAGTGGTCTGCACCACCCAGGCAGCGTGTTAGGGCTGGCTGGACAGCCAAAGGTGTGAGTGTAATGGCTGCTGCTGGTGGCGGATGAAAGAGCTGTGGAGAGTTCTCTACGGTGCTGTCCTCTGAAGCTCAACCTGACACTCTGCAGTTACCACCCAGAGCAAGTGTTCGCGTTGGGGCCAGGCCTGGGGCCCTATCTGCCACGCCGTGTTTTGCCATCCACCCCCTTGCACCTGCAGCCCTTGGTACACAGCACCCACCAGCATGGCCCACGCTGCAACGTGATTGTTGTTGATGTGTCTGTCTTTCCACTAGACTGTCGCCCTGGAGGGCAGAGGCTGTGTCTCCTCTGCTCTGTACACCCAGGCCTGGAGCACAGCTGGTGCGGAGGAGGGTGGCAGGGCTGCTTATTAAATGAATGCAATACCAACACTCTTGGAAAGGCAGGGCTGGCTCTCATGGGGCCAGGCCAGGGTAGTGAGTTCTTGGAATTGCCCCCAGATTTGAAACTAGCTCCAGATCTCAGGCTGTAGGGGTAGGCCTCACAGGATGGTGCGACATCCCAAGGAGCCAATGGAAGGTTCTGCAGAAACCTCCCTGAGCCTCAGCACGTCACAGTTGCACCACTTCTTAGGAATCCTCTTATCTAGCTGTGCCATTTTATAGATGGGGAGACTGAGGCTTAGAGAAGGAAGGAGACCCACCCAAGACCTTGCCGCAGCTCAGTGGCAGAGCTATGGCCAGGACTCATCTTGGTATAAAAAGCTGTGCCTCTGAGGGGGAGCATTACATTTCTTCAAAATGACCCAGAGATAAAGAAACAATCACCTCTCATATTTACAGACAATTTTCAACAAGGGTGCCAAGACAATTCAATGGGAAAAGAATCATCTTTTTAAAACATGGTGCTGGGGGACGGCCCGTGGCATAGCGGTTAAGTGCGTGTGCTCTGCTACTGGCGGCCCAGGTTGGGATCCCGGGCGCGCACCAATGCACTGCTTCTCCGGCCACGCTGAGGCGGCGTCCCACATACAGCAACTAGAAGGATGTGCAACTATGACATACAACTATCCACTGGGGCTTTGGAGGGTAAAAAAAAAAAAAAAAGGAGGAGGATTGGCAATAGATGTTAGCTCAGAGCCGGTCTTCCTCAGCAAAAAGAGGAGGATTAGCATGGATGTTAGCTCAGGGCTGATCTTCCTCACACATAAATAAATAAATAAATAAATAAATAAATAAATAAAACATGGTGCTGGGACAACTGGACATCCACATGCAAAAGTATGAAATTAGACCCCTGCCTCACACCATATACAAAAACTAACTCAAAACAGATCAAAGACCAAATTGTAAGAGACAAAACTGTAAAATTCTTAGAAGAAAACATAAGCGTATATCTTCCTGACCTTGGATTAGGCAATGATGTCACAGATCATTGATGACACCAAAAGCAAAAGCAAAAAAAAAGAAAAAATAGATAATCTGGACTCCATGGAAATTAAAAATTTTCGTGTTTCAAAGGACACCGGCAAGAAAGTGAAAAGACAACCCACAGAATGGAAGAAAACTTCTGCAGATCATTTATCTGATAAGGGACTTGATTCTAGAAAGACAAAAACCCAATTATAAAATGGGCAAAAGATGTGAATAGACATTTCTTGAAAGAAGACATACATGCAAATAGCCAACAAACACGTGAAAAGATGCTCGACATCACGAGCCATCAGGGAAATACAAATTAAAACCACAATGAAACATCACTTCACACCCATTAGGATAGCTATAATCAAAAAGACAGACAATAACAAAGTATTGGTGAAGACATGGGGAAAGGGGGACCCTTATATGCTGCTGGTGAGAATGATAAAATGGTGCAGCCACTTTGGAAAACAGCCTGGCAGTTTCCCAAATGATTAAACTCAGAGTTACCATATGACCCAGCAATTCCACTCTTAGGGATATATGCAAGAGAAATGAAAACATATGTCCACACAAAAACTTGCACACAGATGTTCATGAGAGCCCAGAAAGTTGAAACAACCCAAATGCCCACCAACTTATGAATGCGTAAATAAAATGTGTTAATATCCATGCCATGGAATATTATTCAGCAATAAAAAGGAATGGAGTAATGATGAATAATGCAACATAGATGAACCTTGAAAATAGCTAAAGGAAAGAAGCCAGTCACAAATGACCACATACTGTATGATTCCACTTATATGAAATGTGTAGAACAGGCAAATCTATACAGACAGAGAGTAGATTAGTGGTTGCCTAGGGCTCGGGGGGTGGGAAGATTGAGGGTTGTACAGAGTTTCTTTTTTGGGTAATAAAAATGTTCTAAAAAGGATTGTGGTGATGGTTGTACAACTCTGTGAATGTACTAAAAGGCATAGAATTGTATACTTCAAATTGGTGAATTGTATGCTATGTGAATTATATCTCAATGAAGCTGTTTTTAAAAAAGAAACAACCAGAATCCCAAAACTAAGTGTGCCATTCAAATTGACCTAGTTTAACCAACTGTCTTTGCTTGAATTTCCTTAAAAATATACCCACCAAAAGGCTTCCAAGACTCTTGCACAACTGCAGTGATGGATGGCTCACTACCTACCACAGGCAGCCTATCCTGTTGTCACACAGCTCAGGTAAGAAGGAAGTTCATCCTTTCGGGGAGCCAAAACCTGTACCTTATCAATGGTGTGCAGGGAGCTAAGGGACTGCCTGAGGTCTGTTTCAGAATGGAGAACAGTACCTTCCATTCCCTGAGCATGCATTAGGTGCCAGTCAATGTGCTTCTCCCTCTCCAGGCATCATTACCTTGCTTGATCCTTAAGACAACTCTCAAGGTTGTCATCGGTGTCCCCATTGTAGAGATGAGGAAACTCAGGCTCAGAGAGGAGAAACAACTTGACTTTAAAATCTCAGAACTGGTCACTGGTATTGCCCAAGAGGCAGAGTTGAGATTTGAACCTGTGTCTGTTGACTCCAGAGCTGCAGCTGACCCAGTGGCTTTAGCCAGACTGCTTCTGAGAGCCCGACACCATTCCAGCGTCCAGACTGGTCTTACAGGCGTTACATGGACGGCATGAAATTTTCAGGTCAAACAATGAAACCAACAGAAAGCAAACTCTGTCTCCCAAAAGAGAGGCTGAAAGCAGCCCGATGGGACAGGCAGAGCGCTGGCCGGGAGCAGGAGTGGCCCCCAGGGATGGCATGTCCACAGTAAGCCGGCAGACCGGGCAGTCTCAGAGGAATCTAAGCTAAGGAGGCCTCAGAAGCGTTCCAACAGCCCTGGGCCCCAGGCCTCCCAACTCAAGGAGGCATCACTTGGTGTCTGGAATTCCCATGAGGAGCAAACCCTCCCCATGAGAAGCTACTCAATTCAATCCAACAGCATTTGCTGAGTTAATAATAAAAATATTTTTTATGCTTGAGAGGCAGGTCTTAATATTCACTTCCACTCTACAGATGAGGACACTGAGACCGAGAACTTTCATGGCTGCCCGAAGTCCCAGAGCAGGTAGCTGGGAGACAAGGAGTCAAATCTAAGACCGTTTGACTTTGACATCCAGACGTGCCCAGTGTGGAGCCAGGCGCAGGCCTGCGGGCTGCAAAGCTCACGGTCTGCGTGACCATGAACTCTCAACTGTTACGGCTGCTCGGGAGGACAGGCGCACGACAAGGAGCTCGGGGAGCCTAGAGAGTGGAGCGATGATGCTGATCAGGGGATCCAGGGAGGGGCTCACAGAGGAGGGGTCACTCTGGCTGAGACGCGAAGGATGAGCAGGCTCTGGATAAGAGGAGAGGTGGGAAAGGACATGACAAGTGGATGGACCAGCATGAGCAAAAGCTAGGAGGTGGAAAACTGCAAGGCCAAGTTCAGGCTGCAGAGGGGGCCTGGGAATTAAAGAGAGGCAGAAGGAAGCAGTGTTGGAGAGGCAGGCTGTGGGCCTGAACACCACGGCATTCAAAGGGCTCACGGGCTTTAGTCTGTGGGCAATAGGGAGCCAGTGAGGGTCTGTGAGCGAGGGAACGGCATGCTCTGGTCAGTGACAGACCCGCAAGCAGCCAGGGCAGCATCTGACTAACCGTCTGGAACCAACGTTGGACCAAGCAGGCTCCTTGCAACACATCACCTTAGGTCACAAGCTAGGAAATGCCCTGTAAAGCACCATTTAACGCTAATGCATCCTTTTTATTAGAAACCTGCTCTTCAAAGAAAGGGCCAAGAGTTCACATCAAAGCATCTTTTCTCAGCCACTGACTGAATGTGCAAACACCTGATGAGCTGTGGCGAGCAGCCGCCATCCTTCCCGTGGTGTCTGTGCTTAAAGATTGTCCTCATGGACACTCTCCCAGCAAAGTTCCAGCCGCACACGGCCAGCGCTGTCTGGTGGGTGACAAGGGTCCTGCCTGCTCCTACCCTGTCCCCACCCCAGGCTCACCTGTGACCCTATGATTGCCCTGGATGGGTGTCAAGGTCACCATGGGTCTTGGGACGCCACAGGAGGCTCCTGTGGGTTGGGGAAAATGTCACCAAAGTTCCTACACGTGAGCCACCTGCTGTGCGCAGGCGCTGGGTAGATGCTATACGTCCATTACCCGCCAAGGTAGGGTGACTGCGCCACCTGACAGATGGGGAAACTGAGACTCAGAGGGGCCAACTCTCCCGCCCAGGTCAGACAGCTACTGAGGCACAGAGTCGGGAGCAGGCCCAGGCCTGTCTGGCTCCAGCCATGCTGCAAAATGGTCAGCAAAATGAGGAAGTGAGACAGGAAGGCACAAGAAGGGGGAGGTTCCTTTTTGAGTCAGAACAGGATTTCCCATCACACACCCGACTGGCTGCAGAGGCAGGCAGGGTGGGGGGTGAACCCCAGTGGCTTAGACCGGAGGTGCGCGGCCCAGGCTGGCCCCTCTGCAGTGAGCATGCCGGCTGTGGGGACAAGCCCGGGAGGCATGCATGGCTCGGGTTACCGCTGATGGGCCTGGCGACACCTCCCCAGCAGGCCTCTCTGGGATATGGCTCGAAATGAATCAGGCCAGACAGGGACCCCAGCTGCGGGGGCCTTAGGCCCGGGGTTCCAGGAACTGACAGCTGAGAACAACCCCGCTCACTCTTACTACCTCCGCATTGTGCCTTCTCATTCCACCCAGTCAGGCGGTAAAGATGAAGGGCATGTCCTCAAAGGCCCCGAGTGACAGGCGGAGAGCCGGGTTGGGCTCGTCTCATCTTCTAAAGGAGAACGGCCCCAGGCCTGATTTCCATTTCCCTCCGTTCCAAAGCTTGGGAGACGCTTAACGCCTTTAATGACGAATCCTGTTTCAACGCCTACTCTGCACCCGACGACATGGTTGGAGCTGAAGACCATAGAGATGAACAAAACCCACGAGATCCCGCGCTCTTGGCTGACTTGACAGCTCAGAGTCTCCCTCCTCTCCTCCGGAAGACGGGCACAGCGTTCAGCCTTCACGGCACGCGTGGTCTCCCTCCCACCCCCCCAATGTCTACGACACGGCATTGCTCAACCTGAGACCTTCCAGAATCCACCAGTTCATGGATGTCCTGTGGGAAGCACTCACTAGATTCACTTTTCAAAATGTCTCCGCGGACCAGGGATTTTGACCTGCCTCTTCCGACACCGTGCGGGGGCCCCTGATGGGCTATGAGGGCCCCATGAGCCCCCTGAAATCTTATGAAGCTTTTTGGGTCTGTGCTTGTTCTCCTGGTGAGGTCTGCAGGTC
The DNA here is from genome assembly GCF_020826845.1 of Diceros bicornis minor. Taxonomy (NCBI): domain Eukaryota; kingdom Metazoa; phylum Chordata; class Mammalia; order Perissodactyla; family Rhinocerotidae; genus Diceros; species Diceros bicornis. Next base: position 41,069,935 of record NC_080763.1, read on the forward strand.
CCATCAGCTTCCCGAACACGCCCTGACCCAGGGAGGACTAAAATTAAGCTTGCCACGTGCAAGCTATGGTGGTAATCATTAACATTTCTCATTGTAAATGACTCAGAATATTCCATGGGGCGGATGTCACAAACTTTCCTTAATCATTGCCATTTTGCTGGACAGTTATGTTGCATTTTTTATTGTTGTTTTTCTCAGTCCAACTAGAACATTTGCAAATTGATCATTTATTTAACAATTAAGCAAGCCCTGGACCCCTCTGGCCACAAACCGGAGCCCCAATCTACTCTCATATTATTACACCCAAACGGTATTTTTCTGACCAGGAGACATTTTTCTTTTCAGCATCAGCAGCAGCCTTCTTTTCAGGGCCATTTTCCATAAAGAAACAAAGTTTATGGTAACATGGCCCTAGCTGCCTGGCTTGTAACAAGGAAGGCCAGAGAATAACCAAACCTGGGTGATGTGGGGCGGCTGGGCTGGGCTGGGCAGGGTGGGGCTCCCTCCTGGTGAGTCACTGCCCTGGAACCCCGCCCTCACACACAGTCACAAAGGCCTGCCCCTCCTGGGACACTTCCTAACAGCTGCTGAGACTCTGGAACTGGCCTGCCTAGGAGATTCAGACATAACTTTGCCGCTGAAAAACCACGCGGCCTTGGCCGAGTGGATTTAACTCCTCTGACTTCACTTTCTCATCTGTAAAATGGGGGTAATAATAATATGACCTTCTTATCGCTGATCTGAGGATTACGTGAGTTATATTGGTCAAGTTCTCAGAACAGTGCTGGTAAGCAGTAGGCGTTATGTAAGTGTTTTAAAGAAATAATAAATTTGCACATGTGACAGTTCTACGGAGAAAAAAAAAGATGCAATCTAACAGTCCAGCAAAAAGGAAAGGGTTAAGAAAAGTTTGTGATATGCATTCCATGGAATATTCTGGGCCAGTCACGATGAGAAATGTGACAGTTAACACCACGGAACAAAAGAGCATGGTGCAAAACTCTCTGCACTCTAGACCAGGGTCGGCAAACTTCTTCTGGAAAAGATCAGAGAGTAAGTAATCTAGGTTTTGCAGGCCATATGGTCTCTGTCACAACTGCTCAAGGCTGTGAACGTAGTGTGAAAACAGTCACAGACGATGTGTAAATGATGAGCGTGGCTGTGGGCCAGGAACTTTATTTACAAAAACACACAGCATTTGGCCAGTGGGCTGTAGTTTGCCAACCCTGCTGTGCAAATTAGGCAAAAACTGTGTCAAAAAAAGATGAAGACAGAAAGGAATATGGAAAAAAGTAGAGTTCTCTCAGAGCAGTGGAGTCATAGCTACATTTTAAAAATTTCCATTTCCTTAAGGTGATAGTAACAGTTTTTTAAAGTAAAGTTACATTGTAATAACAAATTAAGAGATTTCACAGTTCTGTTAGTTGTTCAAAATAAGTTAAAATGAGTATTAAGCCTAGCATTCCTATTATGCTGTACAGAAAAGGTAGAGGCCTTGAAGTATGGCCAATCTGGGACTGAATCTGGCTTCTCCAGCCAGTAGCTGTGTGACTGTGGGCAAGTTTACTAACCTCTCTGTTCCTCAGTTTCCTTGTCTGTAAAGTGAGGATAACAACGGCACCAAGGAGCACACAAAGGCCTAGCAATAAGCCTGGGGCAGGTGGGCCCTCCATGCACAGAAGCCGCCTCTCAGCCCCACAGGGACCCACATGGGCCAGATCCTGTTGACCCTGGGCCTATGTCACCCCAGGAACAAGGCCGACCAGGAAGCCCGGCAGGTTTGACTTTCCAGCTAAGAAAAACGCCCTCCCAGGTCTTCAGGTTTGGTTTACGAAACAACACAGAACAACTGGTTACTAAAAGGCCCTTCAGCCGTGGGAAGAACAGTCCAAGGAAGGCAGGGTCCATTCCAAATGGGAGTTCTGGCAGACTTCCTGCGGAGCCAAACCCACGCCGGGCCTCGGAGGCTCAGGGACCAGGCGCTTCGACTCCTTCCCCAGGAAGTCTGCCAGTCTTGCAGGAGGCAGAGGTACCAGAGTCCCTCTTTCTGGCCGAAAGGGGCATTTAAGGGCTCAGGGTCAAGGGCCTTTCCGACTTAAACCCTCCAGTGCTCCCCAGCCCCGACCCGAGAAAGTCCACGATGCAGAGTTGAAGCCCTTCTTCATCCAGCTCTGCAGCCTCACCTGCCACTACTTCCCACCTCCTCTCCCTGCAGCAGGAGCTCTCTGGGGCTTTTCCCCTCCATGCTCTTCTTTGTCTGGCTACCTACATTCACCCATCAGCTCTTCCCCTTGAAGCTCTTCTTTGCCTGGCTACATTGACCCATCAACTCTGGCGTCACTGCCTCCAGGAAGCCCTCCAGGATTTTTCAGGGGTTAGAGGGCTGCAAACTAACATTGCTAAGAACCTAGTAGATGTCAGGGACTGTGTTAGTTGTTCATCCACATCAGCTCATTGAGGTCTCCAACCCACTGTTAAGTAGGAATGAGTTTTATCTTCTTTTTATAGATAAAGAAATCAAGGTTCAGAGTGGTTAAGGAACTGCCCAAGGTCACACAGCAAGTAACCCTGCTGCCTCGTTCTCCCCAGCACTCCCTTAGCAGAGCCCAAGAGGTTTAAAATCATCCCCATTCTGCTGTAGCTGCAAGGTGATGTCCACTGAGCTATCGAGAAGTCTTTCCTCTGTATCACTACCCCCTGCCTTATATCTGGACGCCTCAGAGCACCCCTGAGACCCTCCCCTGGTAACCTCCATCTCCCTGGAGTCCAAGGTCGCTGGTTAACAGGCTGTAAGGTTATAATTAGCACATGCCTGTTGCTGCCAGGGCTTCAAGACGCCAGGTTTACGATGTGTCTGTGTGCGGCCAAGGGCATCCGGCCTGGGGACTGACTTGCTTCTCCACTCTCTGGGGTCGCAACGTGAGGGCATTGCCAGCAGGGGTGGGCGACTCCCTTGTGGACTCAGAGGTGCAGCCCGAACGCCCCGGACCTCAGCGCCAGGGGCTGCCCGTGCCAGGCAGCAAGGAGAAGCTGCCCCCCGGGGCTCCGGGAGCAGGTGTTCCCGAGCACGGGGCGCCTTGGCCGGCCGGCCTCGGCCACTTCCTCGCTCCAGGCGGGGCCTGTGTCTGGGGCTGAGCTCCCCGTCAGCCCCAGTGGACAATACCCCACTGTTGTGTGCAGGGCTTGGAGGATCACCAAGCACTGTCACTCTCATTGTCCCCTCTGACCCTCTCCTTGACAGCCCCCAGCACCGGGGCTGGGAGGGAGTTTCATTCTTTTGCCTCTGGAGGAAACTGGGCTCCCGGGTTCTCCCCAAAAGTCCCTTATGGAGCCCATGGCCCTTCCTGCCTTTGCCCCGGTGAGGTCACCCCCCCGGCTGGGGGAGTAGGGCGGTCAGCACGAGAGCCCCATTCTTTGCACTCCCAGCCTGGGAGGGAAGGGGGTGCAGACACACACTCGGCTTCCCACACCAGGCACAAAACACCGTCTGACTTTCTAAAATGTGTTTTTTTCCGTCAGTCCTCTCGCATGATGCTGGCGGTGATGGATCTCCTTGAAGGGACTGACGGCCCACAGGCTTTGCACGAAAGGCAAAGGCCACCATCCTGGAGTCGACCACACTCAACAGCGGGGCTGCCACCACCCAGGGGAAGGTGCATTCCCTCTGCTGCCATAGGAAGGGCGCCACATGTGCTGAGCCTGAAAGCCATCTCCCCTCCATGGAGCGGCAGCCTCCACCCCAGCCTGCTAGCAATTGTCAGGGGCTTCGTGACTCGCCTTCTCCTTTGCATTTTCTTCAGAGCACACGGGATCTTCTGATGTAGTCTTGTTTACTTATTGCTTGCTTGTTGAATCTAGATGGTTCTAGATCCTTCTAGAATGTAAGCTCCATCAGAGCAAAGACTTTGCCAGTCATTTCCACTACTGTACCCCACTGCCCCAGACATGCCTGGCACAGTAGGCCCTCGGCGAGGAGCTCGTGAGTGAATGAATGACCATTCATTCTTTCAAGATATCTTTACAGGGCCCCCAGGTGCCAAGTAGAGCAGAGAAAAATACTAAACTGGGGACTTTCCCCTGAGGAGCTCACAGTGTGTGGGGAGAAAGATGCATAAACAAAGAAGCCCAATTACGGAGTTCAGTGCAGAGGGGACACAGCGGGGGTGGGAGACACAGCCTGTGGCCAGGGACGGTCAGGAGAGGAGTCACAGAGGAGGTGGCCACGGGAGGGAAGGGCATACAGGAGCCGGAACAGCACATGCAAAGTAGCAAAGTAGCAAAGTATGAGTTAGCATCTGAGTAATCTGTTCCCAGTGTGGAGATGCAGGTGGAGACCCTCAGCCCCTCATTCATTCATCCCACAACATCTACTAAACACTCTGTGCTCTGGGACAGGCAGGGGGTAGCCTGAGGACAGGGTGGTCTCTGTCTTCAGGAGCTCACAGACCTGGGGGACAGCAGAGTCTGTGACTCTTTGTGCACAGGGGCTGGGAGCACGGAAGAGGGGCAATCAAATCTGAGGGGCACTGAGGCTCGGGGTAGGGAGATGACCTCTCTTACACTGTCCACCCCTGACCCCGACTGCCCAGTGCCGCGGTCAGGGTAGCGTGACTCCAACTGACCTAGGGTGACCAACTTGTCCCAGCTTGCCATGGACTTCCCCAGGTTTAGCCCTGAAAGTCCCAGGTCTCAGGAATCCCCTCAGTCTCGGGCAAATCGGAGACAGCTGGTCAACTTACATCCGCCCTCATGTCCGCTCCCAACACCCCTCCCCTATGCACTCCTGATGCCCGACCCCCAGCCACTCACAGGTAGGGGCTGGGTTTCCAGCACCTGTGTCCAGAGCAGCTTGTCCTCAGGTAACCGAGAGGGAGATGCTCCAGGTTACAGACGGGACAGCAGACCAGTGAGTAACGCCTGTGTGTCCTCCCTTCTCTGGTTACGTCTTCAGACAAGGGCAAGGGCTGCAGAAACCGGGCCCAGCCCACCTTCCCCTGCTGGGCTGGTAATCGCAGCTGCACAGGCTCTCTGATCCCTTCACTGTTTCCCTTGTCTGAGCTTTATCTCCGGGGGCCTCCCCGATCCAAGGTCAGCTTCCTCCCCAGCCCTCCCTTGTGCATTCAGAGAGAGGCCCATTGCAGGCGCCCAGCAGACACGTGCTCAAGCCACAGGCAACTAATTCTGACATTTACATCTGCATTTTACAGAAAGGAAAACCAAGGCATAAAACTGGTCAGGAGCTCACCTCTGGTATTTGTTTCCCAAGACCCTGATGATTCCATTCGTCAAAAGCAGCTACCCTGAATCCTGTCTTCCAGAACCTTCTAGAGCCTTCCCCGCTAGCCCTGCAGACACTCACATACCAGAGATGTTCTCTCCCATGGGGACTCAGAAAGACTTCAAGTCTTCCCCAGATGCCTGTTTCCAAGCTGGGGCTTCTAAACCAGAGCTTCGCGTAGAGCAATCGAGTTCCCCCTAAGACATTCACAGCAAACCCGCAGCCTGACACCTCTCCGAGCTGCTGGAGGTCTGTGAGGTCCCCCAAACGATGCTGGTCTCCCCAAGAATTTGAGGCACAGCATGGAGGTGTTACAAGAGCCCGCCTCTAATGGGAAAGATGCTGATGATTAAATTAATCCCCTCGGCAAGCACCTAGATAAACAGATATAATCTCCCCTCGGATCCCCTGCAAGGGCATCGCACGGAAAGGGCTAGGTCTTTTGAGTCACCCAGTCTTCTGGCTCTACCATTTATTATTAGCTTGTGACCTTGGACAAGCTCCGTAACTTCTCTGGGCCTCCTTCTCTATAAAGCGCCAAATAAGATCTACTATGCAGAGTTGCTGAATAAAGGGAGAAGGCATTTCCATCTATCTTTACTCTCAAACTCTTTGTAGAGGGGAGAGGAAACAGCTAACCTTCATGGAGAGCGTGCTGTGTGCCAGGTATGTGCTAAGTCTTGCATTGATTATTTCATTGATGTGGCAGGTCCCACTACTGCTGCCTCTACAGATGAAAGAACTGAGGCTCAGAGACGCTAAGCCACCTGCCCAAGGTTCCACAGCCAGCATAAGACAAGTTTTCTCCCTCCAGTTTCCTCCCTCCAGTTTCCTCCCCTCTGCACCACTAGACTATTAATATTCACTGAAAGAATGAACTAATTAATTAACACTGGGCTCTATTTTAACCAACAGACGCAAGATTGAGACCTGTTTCAGAACTACATTCTTAAGAACTGAAATTATTAGAACAGTGACTTGCTCAAATCTGCAAGGCCCACCCTCCACTGCAGAGATGGCTTCTAGAACAGGGGGCTGCAGACCACGGCCCACTGCCTGCACAGTTCTCCAGCTAACAAGGAGTTTTACATTTTTAAATGGCTGAAAAAAATCAAAAGAAGAGGGGCCGGCCCCGTGGCTTAGCGGTTAAGTGCGCACGCTCCGCTACTGGCGGCCCGGGTTCGGATCCCGGGTGTGCACCGACGCACTGCTTCTCCGCCATGCTGTGGCGGCGTCCCACATACAGCAACTAGAAGGATGTGCAACTATGACATACAACTATCTGCTGGGGCTTTGGGGGTAAAAAAAAGGAGGAGGATTGGCAATAGATGTTAGCTCAGAGCCGGTCTTCCTCAGCAAAAAGAGGAGGATTAGCATGGATGTTAGCTCAGGGCTGATCTTCCTCACAAAAAAAAAAAAAAATCAAAAGAAGAGTAATATTTCATGACAGGTGAAAATTACAGGAAAATCAAATTCCAGTGTCCGTAAGTAAAGTTTTATCGGAACACAGCCACACCCACTCACTTACATAGTGTCAATGGCTGCTTTCTAGATACAATGGAACAAGTGAATAATTGCAGCAGAGACTGTATGGCCCATAAAGCCCAAAATATTTACTATCTGTTCCTTCACAGAAAAAGTTTGCCGACCTCTGTTCTAGAAGCCCCAGGGACCGAGGCTATTGATCAGCGTAAGAAAAATACCTCACTCCAACCCTGCCTGTCAGCACAGCATTCCTCCAGGTCTAGGAATCTAGAAGATTCCATACTATTCCTTTCAGCAAATAGTAGCAATCCCTGATGTCCGGAATGGGCTGATCAAAGTTTTCCAAATGCTGGGAGTTGTGTCTTCATCAAGGTTTCCCTCTGGAATTTCCCTTACTTATAGACTTTTAGGTGGTGTTTGCCATTAAGGTGAGGGATGTTCTGTCGGAGCCACCTACCCATGACCTCCAAGATAGTATCTGACTCATGGTTGGATCCTGGATTGGGTTCCACCCTTCCGGGGGGCCGTGGTGTGAAGCCTTAGTTAAAGACATGTCCAGTTAAAAGACAACAGGAACCTCACGCAACCACTCAGAAAGAAGGCACACGGGGCAACTCCCCAGTGAAACAGGTCTGTGCCCCCGGACACAAGCAGCCAGGCAGGGTCCATTCCCTGAAGTTCTGTTTCCATTCCCTCCCTTCTAGAGAGTTTAAGATCTGGGGGCGGGGAGTGGGAGCCCTTCTCAATCTGAGAAGTCAGGCCTGGGGCCAGCACTGCTGGGTGCTGCCCTGGCACAGCGGCTCCTCCATGGCCTGGTCGCCCATGTGCCAGCGGGAGTGCCAGGGCCCTGTGGACGCTGAGGGCCTGATGTTGCATTCGCCAAGTTTATGCAGCAATGTCTCCAAGAAAAGAACCCTGCGTGCTGGACAGGGAGCTTCTCAAGCTGCTGATACGATCCGGGGGAGGTGGAGACCGGGCAATGCATTGCACAGAGAGCCAGCCGGACTGTCCTGTGGCGGGGTGGGGTGGGGGGGTTCTGAGTATAGCAAGACTGGGAAACCCTTTTGTTATGCACAGTGCCCTCAAATCTGCTAACCCTGGCTCCCCTGGGTCCAGGTGGCTGGTGTGAACAGTCCTGGTTATCTGTTCTTCTTGTGAGGCAGCTCACGGTGAGGGTCCCTCGGATCCAACAGGATGTGGAGCCTGGAGGGGCCCCTCTAGTTCCGTGTTCTCAGGCACCTCGGCCATTTGTGCATCACATCCATGATTCTGGCCACATCTGGGGACGTCTGCACTATTATTTTTCCTCATTAATTTTTTTTAATTCAACCCATTTAACCTTCAATTATTTTAAAAGGAGACTTTTTATCTTTACCTTAAATAGAAAACCGGGGTGAGGCTCAATTGCCATGTATAGAACATCATAAGGAATAAATACAATGAATATAAACACCGTTTATTTAACTCTCTCTGGTGCTGTTGCTCGCTTGCACCTGCGGCTGCTCGTGGTTAGAGAGACGGGCAAGTGTTAGGGAGCTGTCAGAACCAGATTAGCACCACTTGGAGACATTCTCCTGACCAAGTCCAGCGGGTCAACCATCCCTGTGCATCAGCATCATCTGGGCGCTTTTAAAAACTACAGATAAGCAGCCCCATGTCCAGAGATACACGCATTATCCTAAAGTGGGTCCCAGGTGATTATGAGAACATTGCACAATCAGAAGGATGAAAAGTCCAAAGGAAGATGGAGAAAGGAGTCCCCGTCACTCTGAACTTGTGCCACCAAGTTCATCCCGTCAGTTACTCGTAGTCCTGGTCCAAACTCAGAGATCTGACCTAGTTTAAGCCCCTGCACTGTATTGAGGAGGACCCCATGCCCAGGGCAGGGAGAAAGACAGGAGGGCCCAGTGTGGTGACACTGACTTTTTTTCCATAGTCAATTCTATAAAAGAAGAAAGTCACATTGGTTGTTAGGGATGGCTGGGACCCTGGGAGGGACGTGCGTGATCAAGATATGTGGTCTGCACCCTGCACACACCAATAAAAGAGGCCTCCAAAGGGAGACAGGCTTGGCTGGGTTGACTCTGGCCCATCACACCCCCTGGACCTGCCGGAGCACGGGCCTGGGCCAAGAACACCGCAGCCAAGGGCTGACTCACCGGCAGCTGTGCCGATTCACCTACAGCGTGTGCTGAGGGCAGAGGCAGGCGGAAGCGCCGAGCTCCTTTCCAAGTGACCCACATTGTCACCAAAGTCACCTCCCCCGCTAGGGAGCACCTCGGGAAAATGGGGAGTGCTCGGAGAAGCTGGAAATTGAAGAGCAGAACTGCGGGGACCAGGCACCCACCTGGAGCCGGGAATTCCTCTACATCTGTGATCACATTTGCTCCTCACAGCAACTCTGCAGGGATGCGGGACCAGCCCTATCGGACAGGAGAGTATGCCTGGCTCATGGAGGTTATGCGACTTGCCAAGATTGCAGCACAGGTGGCAGAAGTGGGGGCCCAGCCCAGGTCTGTCTGATTCCACCATTCCAGGCTGCCGGCCCCAAACTCAGGCCCAGGAGCAGAGAGGAACTCAGCCCAAGTGGGAGGTCTAACTGTGCTTTGCATAGGAAGACAGAGGACACCTTGCTGTGGGCTCAACTAACCACACTAATGACCCCTTAGCTCCAGGTGGGGGTTGCAGTTTGCAACGCATGCTCCCACATACCCAGCCTGGTGAGGAGTGTGGTGTATGTCCCCCCACTTTACAGAGAAGGGGATTGAGGCCCAGAAACTGTGCCCTCCAACAAAATTAAAGGGTCCTTTCTGGGGCCCCTCCCAGCCCCTGAGCTTTCCTCTCTCCAAGCCATCGTGCCCTAGGATGGGACAGTCTGTTTAAAGCGCCCATCTCATCCCCCAGATTCCTCCACCCTCAGGGCAGGGACGCGCCTCGGCGTCCTCCTCCTGTGCCCATCTCAGGCGGTGTCGGCACGTGGAAGGAATGCGGTTGCCCAAGGCTCACAGCTTCCAGGCGGAAGGGCCCAGATCCCAGCCGCGAACACGTGCCTCTCTGGCTCCAAACCAAAGTCAGCTCCACCAGAGCTGGCTGACTAACCCCACTGCTTCCTGTGGGGGACAAATGCAGGAAGTTACGGGGCCATCCCCTCACCTCTGAAAAGGAGCACATGGCATGCCCCCCACTGCCACATTCAGGTGGCTTCACCCAGAAAGAAGTGGGGACAAGGGACACCGCAAGATGGAAGTTTTTAAAAATCTATTTTCTAAAATTATTTCTGAGCAAACCTGAGTCTGAAACCAGCAAACAGATAAATAGGCAAATTATGTAAGCCAGGCTCCATTGCTGCCTGGTCTTGAATAAAGGAATTTAACCTGGCAACCCCAGCTGGCTCACATCCAACCTACAACGGCCGGCTTGTGGTCACCAAGTCCTTGACAGCTGGTGAACGGGCTGCAGATGGAGTTCCTTGGGACCAAGCGAGATAAGGGTGTGGCCAGGTAGACAGGGTGGGGTGCTCCAGGGTGGTCCCCGGCACTGGAAAACCTGTGGCATTCCTGGACCCATGTGACACTGGCCACACAGAAAGGATTTCCTTTGAGGAATGGCCTGGTCATGTGGGAGCCATTGGGGGTTGCAGAGAAAGAACTAGATGCAAAGTGAGGAGGCCCAAGTTCTAGGTCTGACTCACCACTTCCTGCCCACTGCACCCCAGCGTGGAAGGGCCAGTGTAGACTGACGCTCACCTGCATGAGCTCTGGGATCAGCAAGTCTGAGCTCAATTCCCAGCTCCACTGCTGAGTAGCTGAGGACAGGTTATTTAACCTCTCTGTAAAATGGGAACATCAGAGCATACCTCACTGAGTTGCTGTGAGGATGAAAAGAAAATGCAGTGAGCACTTAGAACAACGCTGGCATTCAGTAGGTGCTAGCTGTTATGCTAAACCATGCAAGGAATCTTAGATGGCACCCAGTGCACCCCATCAATTTATACATTCATTCGTTCATTCTTTCATTCCATAAATATATATTGAGCAGCTACTATGGCTAGACTCCGGGGACAGAAATAATTCCCTGCCCTCATGGAGTTTATGTTCCAGTAGAGGAGACAGAGGATAAACTTGATTGCAAATAAACAACCAAGATAATTTCAGGTGGTAACAAGTGCTAGAGAGACAATGAAACAGGGTGATGGGTCAGGGCTTGGCGGGGGGGATGGCGGCTACTGTGTGAGCAGGAAGGTCCCCTGGAGGCCGTGACTGTGAGCTGAGATCTCGATGAGAAGGAGCAGCCACGGAAAGGTGTGGGGGAGGCATTCCTTAGGCAGAGGGAGAGCAAGAAGAGGGGTCCCAAGTGGGAAAACATGGCGCGCTCGGGAGAACACGAATGTCAGATGTGAGTCCCTGAGAGGCCAAGAGACATGGTCACGGTTCCAGGATGGGCCCCAGAGAGCCCAGGAAAATGGACAATTGTCCAAGAGGACAGCCCCCTGAAGAGGGCCACAGGGGAGATGACGGGCACCCCATCTTCTCTCCTCAGCCTCGCTCACGACTCCGGAGCTCACCTTCCTCCTCTGTGTCCTGGGCATCACTAGGATCTGCCCCGTCTACTTCATTCAGGGTGGTTGTGAGTTTTAAAGTGTGTTTTCAAGGATAATGCCTTTTAATTAAAAAATAACGATAACTTCTCTCTGGCTGGGATGTGAGAATGGATAATCCTGTACCTGCTTTCAAGGAGGTCATGGTTCAGTGGAGAATCAGATGCAAAACTGAAAATTAAGTATTATGTGCCAAGTGCAATGGGAACATGAAAACAGAAATCACCAGCCCTGTCGGGGGTGGGTGAAGAGGGCTTCTCGGAGGAGGTGATGTCTAGCCAGGTATTGATGGGGAGGAGCAGGGGGAAGACCGCTGGGCGGAGGTAACAGCTGGAGCCCAGGTCTAGAGCTGGAAAGATCAGGATGCGTTTGTGGCCTCATGGGACCGGGAGGTAGCCCAGGTGGTAGAAAGCATGAACTGCCAGCCAGGCAGGCGGGGGCTTGGGACTTAATCCTCGGAACAAGGGACAGCCACTGGGGGCAGATAGGCAGGGAGTCACCTGCTTAAGTGACCTGGCCCTCGAGCAGCCAGGCTCGAGGCCCCCAAACACCCACTGCGAGGCTGTGCTTCGCAGATGAGAGAACATCCAGACTTCGAGGCACCTTAGAGATCTCCTAACTCCAACCACCCTTTTTAAAGGGCAGGGAACCAAAACTGGCCCAGGAGAAGGTCAGATGCGTCTATGGACTGGAGGCTCCTCCCATCATCACAGAAGGGTCAAGCCTTTGAAACAAGGAGGAAAGAGGCTACCCCAGTGAGTCAGCCTGCTGTATGACTTCAGCAAATGTCACTTGGGAGGGGCTCAGCCCTTTTCAGATCTCAAATAAAACTCTTGGCTTAATGAGAGTTCAACCAGCAACAGTGGTCCACTCTATTCCACCCATGCCTCAGTGATGACCAGGTGGGCCTAACCCCGAAAATAGATCAGCCTCTTCATTTCACTGTGTAACCATCCCAAGTGGTGTTACATCACGAATGCTAAGGAAACAGACTTTTAGGAAGGGCGGTTGTAAGGGACAGAGTACTGGCCCAGAGGCCAGAAGACACATCTCAGGTCCCAGGTGGACCCCAAGGCACCTGAGAGACTTGGGCCAGTCATTTCTGCTCAAGGAGACTCAGTTTCCCCATAAGTAAATTTATAAGTTCAGACGAGATCAGCTCTAAGGCTCCGGCTGGTTCTGGCATTCTCTTATTCTCCCCTGCAGCTGTCACTTCTAAATACTTCTAGAACACGGCACACACCATCTCTCCGGGCACATACAGTAAGGGATTGTTTCCTAGTCTCTGAAAGCTACCTCATTTGTGTAAAGCTCTCTCCCATCAGGTTCTCACATAAGCCCTGCCCTATGGGGAGGTATCACAGCCCCGTCAGACAGATGAGAAAGGAGTTCACAGAGCTGCAGCTGGCACAGAGCAGGCTGGGACCCGGCCCGCTCTCCACTGCCCAGGTGAGCACACGTGCCGAGACACAACGGCGGCCTCCGTGTCCACTGCACTTCAGGAAAACCACCACCGGAAGCATCAGTCCTGGCATGCCGGCCCTTTGAGCCCCGTTGGCCGTGCCAGACATCTCTGCAGAGCGAAGGCCTGAAGAACACCTTTGGTTTGGGCTGGGAGAATGTGACCAGGAATCAAAGCGAGCCTTGAAAGCAGCAGGGCTCAAAATGGGACAGATCCTCCCGATTCTCAGTGCACCGCTGCCCTTCTCGCAAACAGAGCAAGCTCGGTCACCAGGAGGGAAGCATGGCAGTTAGAGCCGTCAGCCTTCAGAGCCTTCTGTGACCTGACAGCTGGGAGGACAACGCCCAGCTGCCCTCGGGCTGGGCCGGGCTGGGCCGCTGGAGCTTCAGCCTCGCAGGAGTGAAGTTTGTGTTCACAACACAGCACACTGAGAAAAGTTTCTTGTCTTTTCAGTTCTCCCTCTGGGTGAAACTCGTGCTCCATCCCTTTCCTGCCACGTGATTTGGGGCAAGACATTTAACCTCTCTGAACTTGTTTCCCCAACTGAAAAACAGAAATCACCATACCCACGGCCCTACGTTGTTTTGATAACTTATAAATATATCAAGCATGCCCTGCAGAGAGCAGGAGGAGGCCAAGTAGCTCTCCTAGGAGGGCTTCCCGTAGGAAAAGAGGTGCTAAGCACCGCTTAAATATTTCCTTTGACGATGTTTCTGCTCATGGAAGTTCTACAAGTGTGCAGTCATCACATGTTATCGCTCTCTTCCGACTTTTTAAAATTAAAATGGTCACATCAGTTTAATCTCAGGTATACCACCCATTTCCCTGCCTGTCCCAAGGCGGCGGCTGTGGACCTTGCCACAGTAGTAGCCTGGGTATGGCAGTGATGTCCTGATGAGAGTCACCCAGGTGTGGCAGCCCAGAGCGAAGTGTCTTCCCTACCTGTCTGCCTAATGTTGACTTTGGCCAGGACACTCCCCTCGGCCATAACACCAGCAGATTGGTCCAGGTGACCCGAGGTTCCGCCCAGCTCAAACAGTTCAGGATTTTCTGATTCAGAAGCATAAATCATTAGGGCAAGACTTAAAAGAATCCTGATGATAATCTGAGACCACAGAGTGTGAATGTCATCTTCTTGTATGACTCCGAAGAGGGAGATTACTTCTTCCGAACGAGAAATCATGTGTCTGTTATACAACAAGATCTGTGTTCATTTTATTTTTTAAATGCAGCCAGATTAACATTTGAATCTGTGAGAAGAGTCTGATTTTCTGAGAGCTTTGTGAAAATGTTGCATATTATCTTTTAATTTTATTTGTATATAAGATGTGATATATACAATGGAATTGTGTGTGCATATATATATTCCATTGTATATATACTATATATACATTATATATTCCATTGTATATATACATTGTATATATAATATACATATTATATATACAATGTATATATACACAATTATTGTATATAATGTATACACAATTATACAATGTATATACATACTAATTGTATATAATGCAATTGTACATTGTATATAACGTATATATATTTCCTATTTGTAAATGATAAAGCATAAAAATATTTAAAAATTCCCACGAGCCTACCTCGACAGAAGAAACAGAACATAATGGATCCCACTGAGAGTGGAGCAGGCTCCTCCCTGACCTGTACCCTCTCCTTGACCAACGATCACCACCCTGATTTTGCATTATCATTACTTGCCTTTTTTTTAACCTGCTTAAATTTGTGAAACGGGATCTACGTATAGAGGAGGTGTGCATAAAACATACACGTACTTATAAATAATTACAAGGTGAATTCCTTAGTGACCTCCCCCCATGAGCCTCTGGGTTCCAATCCCCTCTGGCCCCGCCCCATGGTGATATTTGATTTTTACTTAAGGAAATCACCTTCTTGCTTTTTGCCATCATTTTACTTCTCATGTACGTATCGCTAAACAACTCATTATTAGTGTGCTTGTGTTTTGAGCTTCCTAATTTCCTCAGCAGCTCTCTGCCCAGTCTTGCAAAGCATTTCAGAGACACCAGGATTCCCTACGCAGAATCTGCAGCCTAGAAATCCAGGCCAGAGGTACAAGGCCGTGCTACATTGTTACAATTACATAGGAGGCTTAATAATAAAAACCATGATAACGCCTCTTTCTGGTGTGTCCCTGCCCTACTGGGCATTCTGCTGAGCATTCTCCCCAATTGTTTCATTTATCCTCACAGGGAGGTGTTGGGGCCTCCTATCTCTAAAATAGCTCAGGACTGTCCCCCATCTGCTTCCTAGCTACTCATCTCCAGAAACAGCATCCCTAAATCCTGAAGCAATGACTCCCTGGGGGGTGGAGAGGGTCAGCGGATAGCTCCCTAACTTCCATCTGCTCCTCCCAGGTTCCTCTCTTGGCGGCCCTCTTGGGCTACGTTTAGATATTACAGAGAAAAAAAAGTTCAGAACTCATTTTTTTCCCAGCAAATACCAATGTCTTAATGATGACTGGGACCCTGCCTCGTGAGTACTGTTCTCCCGATGACTAACATGTAACACCATCCTTGTATGGTCTGAGATAGGCTATGTGGTACAATGAAGAGCATCAAGCCCAAAGCTCTGAGTTCAAATCCTGGCTGTACCACTCTCATCCTCTTAATCTGTTTCCCCATCTGTAAATGGGCCAACAACGGCAGGCTTGCCTGCTACCAGAATCACAGAGGGTGAGAGACAGGAAATGCTTCCTCAGAGCCCACAGACACATCGAGTCCCCTGCAGGCCCCCCTCAAATCTCCCTGCCTGTGTCAAGGACCAGCTTTCAGCACTGGAAGAGCTCAGAGGAAGATGATCCAAGGCCACCCACAATTTGACAGACGGGTGACATCAAGGCAGAGAGGGAAAGGGCAGAGCTAACGAGGAGGGAACTCAGGTGTCCCCACCAGGCCCTGTCACCCCAAACTGGGACAGCTGCTCACATGTGCTGTGTCTGACACCATACAAACGCTGTTCATGGAATGTCTCACTGAATTCTCACGGCTCCTAAGATGCAGGCGCTAGGATTATCCCCCACTCAAGGGGAAGGAAATTCAAGCCATGAAAGGTGAAGCGACTTTCCCACGGCCAAAGGTGGAGGACTGGACCCAGGTAGTCTGACGTGGCCACCCCCATTCCTAACAGCTGGGCAACACGGGAGGCCCCGCTGCCCTCTGGACTCCCAGGGGCTCCAGGGTCCTTGGCAGGTTGTGCCTGACCTGCCCAGTCTTGCCTCCCCAGAGCAGAGGTCACCCCGCAGCCAAGCCAGAATCCCTTAATAGCCACGCCCCAGGTTTCTGCCTCAAGAGGTGGAGAGGTCACCCAGCCCTGGTCAGGTCCAAGGCTGCTGGAGAACATGCAAAGTACTGGGCTAGAGGGTTGTTCCCATGGGCACGGAAGGAGCTCAGGCTCACCCTGAAGGGTGCCTGCAGGGGCCCTGAGACAGAAACCTGAGTCCAGATTCTCATCACTCCCCTCTGGGCCGCCAGCAAATCCTCAGGACCCCCAGCAAGACATGAGTTCCAGAAATAAGCCTTCCCAGCCCACTCCCCCTCCAGCTGCCCTCAGAGGGGCCTCTCTGGCTGAAAACGATGCCCTCAGGGCTAGCAGGCTTGGCACAGCTGTGGCTGTCAGCCGGCCCCGTGTGGTCCTGCCTGAGGAATGTGCAGACCCACACGTGCCAGAGAGCCCCGCTGGGGCACGGTTACAGGAAACGGAGCAAAACAGCCCGCTGGCACAGGCACGCCCCTCCCGCCTCCCAGCTCCTGACCCCTGGTAGCTGTTGGCTGCCCCAGCTGTGCAGGACGCAGGGCCGAGCCCCTGAAGAGAGCCAAGTTCTGTTCTTGGCTGTGTGGCTCTGGGCAAATCACTCTCCCTCTCTGGGCCTGTTTCCTCTCCTCCATCTTGATGGATGAAGGAGGCTGCTCTGCAAATCTCAGAAGGATGGTGATTTTGTGACATGTTCCCTTTTCTGGAAGGATGGTCACTTTGTCCCACTATCTCCTGCCCCCACTCCTGGAAGCCCCTCACAGTGCCAGGAGGAATTTAACCCTTTCAGAAGTCAAGGAGACCAGGAACCTGCGAGCCTTGGGCCAGCACTTCAGGGCCGAAGTGATAACATAATAATATTCATTATTACCCCACCCCAGCTGAAGTCCCCTGCCTTAGAGATCTGGAGCAGAGGTGAGCCAGGCTGTGTGCAGCACGGTCCAGGGTTGACCACGGGGCCCCATCCACCAGGTCCACTGTTTGGAGTCAAGATCTGAAGACCCCAAGGGGAGTCAGAATCCGTTTGAGGCTCCCTCACTACCCCATCCTTTAGAGATGTGGGATGAGGCTCAGAGAGGCTGAGCGGCTTGCCCAAGGCTGCACAGCCAGGAGATGTCTGAACTAAACTGAGCCTGCCAGGTGCGACTTCCCCTCCTTACCGCGGGCTCTGGGCTCTCTCAGCCACTACGGAGCGAGCTCGTGGTGCCAGGAGGGGGTACCTCTGCCCGCGTTTACTGCCCAGGCGGAGGACACGGGGCGGCACGAGCCCGCGGTGACAGGTCCGCTCGCCCCAAGGGGAAGCAGAGCGAAGATTGGAGGCGGCGCCCCGCCCGCCGAGGACGCGCTGCCCGGGGCTTTTTCTTGCGGGCCGAACCTCCAGGGTTGGGGAGCGGAAAGGCTCGGGGATTTTGCAGGCGGCGGGGCACTGCTGGGTTTAAACTAAAAATACCCGCCCGCGCGCCCGCCCGCAGCTGTCACGCCAGGGCCCCCGCCCCCGCGCCGGGCGCGCCCCCCCCAGGTCCCCTCGACTTCCCGCGACCCTGATCCCTGGGGGACGCGTCAGGGCTGGGCTGGGCTGGGGGCTGAGGCCCCGACCCTCCCAGCCCCCGGCCGGGCCGCCGGCCCCGCGCCACTTACCCGGCCCGGAGCGTGCAGGAGCGCGGCGCCGCGGGCGGATCCACCGAGCCGCCCTCCTCCTCCCTGCGTCCCCGGCGGCTCCGGGGCGGGGCGGGGCCGGGGCGGGGCCGGACACTCGCCCCCGCCCCCGTCCGGTCCCCTCCGGGACCCGCCGCGGGAGCCGCCCCTGGGCCGCCCCGCCCCGGCCTGGCGGGAGAGGGACGCGCCCGACCCCGCGCGCTCGGCGGAGGGCCCCGGTGCCCCGCCCCAGGCCGGCCGGGCCCTATCGCAGACCCCCCGCGGGACAGGGACCGCTGTCGTGGCGGCTCCCCATCCTCACCTCCCGCCCCGCCCCGCGCCCAGGGCTGCCCCCTCCGGCCCGGGAGCCGCCCCGAGCCCCCGGCCCCCGCCTGCCTCCGCCCGGGCTCGTCCTTGGGGATGGCGCCGAGCCCTCTCCCCCGGGGAAAGTTGCATCTCAGGAGGGACTTCCTCTGCGCGTCCAGACTTGGGGGGACAGGTGGGGGGCTGGCAGGTCTGCCCTCTCAGAGCCAAGGTGAGGGCAAAGACAGGGGCACCCCTCCCGGAGGCGCGAAATCCAAGAAGGAAGTGCCACCTATCAGCCAGCCTGACAGTGGGAGCGCCCCATCCGGCCCCTCCCACCCCGCAGTCCCCGGAGCCACCGCGCATGGGATCTCTGGACCCCAGGCTGGGATGGGAGACCCCAGGATGCCAAGCAGAGGCGATGGCGGGTGAGCCACAAGGCATGTACCTCCCGCAAACCCTAGGCCCTAGAATGTGCCTCCCCTTTCTCTCCCCGCGCGCCACTCCCTATGGACACATCCTCCCACCCGCCCACCAACCCCCAGTCCTGCGACTCCGGGACTCTTTAACCTTGCAGCGGAATGTCTAAATCTGATCTGCCTCTGTGCCTTTCAGCTCCCGGGTATTCAGGCCCTTTGAACTGTCCTCTGCCCCAGCCCTGATCTTTGTCCGAGTAATTACATGTTTGCACGATTGGGTCCAGCTCCTTTGGATGCGGATCAGAGCCGCTAAGGATACAATTTACAGAACTATGCACCATGTGGGCGCCAGTCTTCACGACTTAAGTGTGGCTGCGCCCATTTCGCAGATGAGGAAAAGGAGGCTGGGTTTGAGGAGTTAAGTAACTGGCCCAAATCTAATGCTTCCCAGAGGGTGTTTTCCTCTTTTGTTTCTTAGTGAGGTGGCAGGCCCTCTGTCAATGTTTGTTGAATAAATCAGTGTAGAAATCAGTGTTCTAAGAGAGAGATTAAATTGTAAAACAGGACCCGATAGTAATGTGTGTGTGTGTGTGTGTGTGTGTGTGTGTCTTTTCCAAACTGAAGGTAAGGAAGAAGGATGCCAAAGCCCAGAATTAACACTGGGGTAGACCTAGCGTGAGTTGGAATGCCAGAATATCAGCCACACCTCCTAACTTAGGACCCATTTTTTATTAGTCACAGGATCATAGGAGATCCAAAGGGCCTCTCCCATCCTTGTCCTTGACCGCCTCTCAGTGTCCTATTATGTTGCTCATTATCATCCTGACTCCATCCAAGGCGCTGCCTCAGGCCTTGAGGTTACAACAGTCAAGCTGAAGGTGCAGACAGCGGTGAACAATTATTATAATACTTGCCATTTGGCTAATGCTCTTTGCTTTTCCAAATGATTTCACATGTATCTCCTCATTAAACCTCTGACAGATCCTCCAGGTAGTTAGGAAAAGTTTAATGAGTTCTGTCTTATGACAGAAACAAAGGCACAAACAGGAGATTTGCAAGGATTGAGATGGCCCTGCCATGCTGCTAGAAGGGTGGGGCCGCTGGCCTGGGAAGCCAGTTTCCCGCGGTAAGAGATGGTTTGGTGCAGCTGGGAGTAAAGAGCTCAAGGTCTGGTGTCCAGTTGCTCAAGTTTGCAACTTTTAGCTCGTTACTCATCCTTGGTTTCCTGTTCTGTTATTGGGTCTAATAATAGGAACCTATCTTGAATGGATATGTGCCTGGTGTTGTGAGCACCCAGAACTGGGTATAGCATGACCACTACAGTTTCTGGCATATGGCTAGTTAGTCTTTCATCAGACATTTCCTGAGCACGTACTATGTGCTAGCCTCTGGGAATATGGAGGAGAATGAGGCATAGACTCCTCCCCCCAAGGAGGTCACAGTGCAGTGCTTCTGTGTGCATCGTAGAGATGAACCATCCTCTCACTGCTCATGTGGTGCAGAGCACCAGTTCAGAGCTGAGAGACCCAAATTCCAGGCCCAGCTCTGCTACTTAACTGAGCAAACCTTAGCAAGCCACATAACCTCTTAGAACCTCGGTTTTCTCATCTGTTAAATGGGGTTAGCAATATTTCATAGGTGAGAAATATGTGATAAAAATATTTTGTAAACTGCAAAGTACCATGCAGATGTTAGTTCATTATTAGTAGTAGTATCTTCAGTTTTACAGGGCTTGGTGCTTTTCAGAACGCTCTCCCATTGTTTTCCTTAAGCCTGACATAAAAACAAGACCTTATTTTTTTGTTAATTCTATGGCAGTCTTTTGCCACTCCAAAGTGGTCCATACGGAAGGGAAAAAAGTTGAGCAAGCGATGCTGGAGAATGGGGGAATTTACAACTAGAAAGGCTATAAAAACTTCCAACTTGCCTTCAGCATTACTCACTGCTACAGAAAGGAGTGGAAATGAAAACCTATCTGGAAAGAAAAGTCTGGCAAAGGATGGAGGGAGAGCCCCGCTGTCATCTCTGGAATTGTGCACAGGAAACCCCGCCCCCAGGCCTCCCTTTCAGAAGTGGCCCAGTGAGGGAACCACAAGAAGGCTCCACAATTATGCCATTCGGAAATTCTGACTCATTTGGCAGTGGGGGCTGTTCGTGCAACGTACAAAATGTCTCCCGAAAAGCAAAATTTTTGCTACTGCTTCCCCACGTCTCTTCCCTGCAGCGAGCATGTCCACCACCACTCGTGGGGAAGCGGTGGCCAATTGAATAAGCCTGGGGAAGTTATTCAGGTCTGTTTCAGGTTTGCTGTTGGTTAGCTAGCTTCAGCAGCGACCCCGTACAAGTCTTAGTGTGTGAGCATGATTTTTAATTGTTTCTGTGTTCAGTCTCCACAGGAAGATTAGAACAGAAGCTGGAATGCTTCTTCTGGCTAATCCAACTCCTTGTTGTACGAATGGGTAAACTGAGGCAAGGGGGCAGGAGGGAGGGGCCCTGCACAGGGTCCCAGGGTGGTAATTGGTGTTCTGGAAATTTATGTTCCCATTTCCCTGTCCCTAGCCTGGCTTGCCCCCTTCGTGATGACTTAAATAAGTGCTATTGGCTAAACATAGATGAAAATCTCACACTGTGGGGGGCCGTTTCTGGGGTGCCCCATCAGGGAAGTCCTGATCTGGGCGTGGAGGGCTGGTCCTCATCCTGGCTCTGCTCTCAGCTGCTGCTGCTTTGTTTTCTTTTTGCCAGTTCTCCAAGTGTTAGTCTGTCTCTTCCCATTGAGGTCCTACTATGTGTTCGTAGGGTGTTAACTTCCCTGGGTAGGTCACCTTCTTCACCAAAAGCTGCCACCCAGTAACTGAGCACCGTACTGGGTGGCGATGAGTCATCTCCTGAGCACAGGAACCGGAGTACTTCAGGATACTTCTCTAGGTATGCTTAATTGTGCTGCTTTTATAAAATAAAAATATAAAGTGTGTCAGATGCACGGGACTGGATGCTGGGTTCTAGCCCTTGTTAGTGCCACTAATTAGCTGTGTACCTTTGGGTCACTTCTGAGTTTCTGAATCTGTGAAATAAGAGAACTGGAAAAGATCATCTCTAAGTTACTCCTCCCAACTTAAAAAAAGATGTGAATCTTGATTGTATTAGTTAATAACATCATTTAACATAACTAAACACTTCTATTATTATACTCCAAGGAATAAGTATTAATAGACATAAAACTATTAAAGTGCAATTGACAAACTTTATTCCTAAAAAAATAAAATCCTGGGCCGGCCCCGTGGCTTAGTGGTTAAATGCGCGTGCTCCGCTGCTGGCGGCCCAGGTTCGGATCCCGGGCGCGCACCAACACACCGCTTCTCCGGCCATGCTGAGGCTGTGTCCCACATACAGCAACTAGAAGGATGTGCAGCTATGACATACAACTATATACTGGGGCTTTGGGGAATAAAGGAGGATTGGCAATAGATGTTAGCTCAGAGCCGGTCTTCCTCAGCAAAAAGAGGAGGATTAGTATGGATGTTAGCTCAGGGCTGATCTTCCTCACACAAAATAATAATAATAATAAAGTACTTTGCAAAGAACAGCATCAGCTTTAAGTAACAGGCGAGAAGTCGGCTGCGAGAGGGAGAGCACCAGCCTGGAAGGCTGTGTGTGTGTGTGTGTGTGTGTGTGTGTGTTTAAACAGCAGGGCAGAACCCTCCAGTTATGTTGATTACCTGTGTATGCAGCAAGAAAACCGTCCGAGTCCCAGCTTTATATATACCATAAACCGGGCAGGGCTGGCTGAGCCCACTGCAGGCCGTGAAGGTGGTTTCGTGTTCTCTGAATTACCATGTACCAGGGAAGTCTCCTCTACGCTCAGCTACTTCCTGGGTTGCTACACACGTGAGCTGCACAGCTGCTCTTCAGTCACGGCGCTGATTGCTGCTCGCCCTTCCAGCTTCATCATTTTGGTTTAAACTACTGCACACTGGGAATCTGGCTTATTTGTTTGTTTTTGATTTGAAACCTAAATGCAGCCTTGATAATGTCAGTGTTGCCAACGCTGGGGTGGGCTGGCAGCGTGAAAAACTCACTGGATGAGAATCTCCTGAGTGGTCTCTCTCATTCCGGCTCTGTGTTCCCGGCTGGCTGAGCGGGGGAGCACCATCTCCCCTCCCCATGGTTCCACATCTAGAAAGTGGGGCCAGTTCTCGCCCTGTCTTCTCTGTAGAAGCTGTCATGAAAATCACAGAAAATAAGGACGATGAGAATGTGCTACAAATTTGAAGTTCTGTGCACATGCGTGCTATGATGGGAAATTAAATCCTCCAATTACTATGGCTGCAAACAAAAACTTCCCGACAGAAACTGACTCAGGAAGAGGCTGTGAGTAAGGAAGACTTCTCCACTAAGGAGAAAGAGAAATCTATTGTTCTGCTCCCCGGAGACATGCTTTTGAATCTGCTGGAGTGTTCTCTCCTCTCCTTGCTCTTGGCAGGCTTGGCAGTTCTGAACATGTGATAATATTAGAAGTGCTGGGTGATAGGCAGCGTGCCCAGGAAGCCGGGGGAGGCCTTGAGCCCCACCTGGCAGACACCCAGAGGCGCGGCCTTGGCACCTGGGTTAGGGCAGCGGAACCCACGCATTTGTGGGCATTTGTGGCACCGCCACCATCACCGTCAGGGCAGGCGGGGCTCTGCGCTTTGGGGAAACCCACAGTCGCGGTGTGCCTGATCCCTTTCCCGGAGTGGCAGGGGCTTGTGTCATATAGGTCCACGTGTCTGCAGGAAACCTGTTGCTCTTGATGACAATTCTTGACAGTTCAAGACGCTTCCTGAGCAGAGAAGGCCGTTACACTGCAGGAGCCTCCTTCCACCAAATCTCAGAATCTTGCTGCAAACAACTGGCCCCAAACACCCGCAGAACAAACGTTTTCCAAGCTGACGGCCTCAAGTCCTTGCAACAGCAGTAGCTGTAGCACTTGGCCTAAATGGCCTAAGATTTCAAAGAACTTTAGTCCTGAATGTCTTCTTTGATGCTGTAGAGTTGGTAGGCAGAGAAAAATGACAAGCGCCCCGAAATGCACGTCCTGGCTGATTAACAAGCCAGGCAACCCCCTAAACAGGCCTGAGAGAAGGCAGCACACACACCCTGGTGTCCTTGGGTATTTAAAGGGTCCTTGCTGACACTGTGCCATTGAGATTAGCTCACTCGCTTCTGTAATCAAGGCTGTTTCATGATCCAAGCTGAAACGTGTGTTTGTTTGTGTCACTGGCAAATCTGGGCAAAATGACGGGACCGTGTCTGCTCAGTTGACAGACTCTAAGATGGGTTACAATGAAGGTGCACGCGCACACAGATAACAGCCAGAAGACACTACAGATGCCCTGGCCCGGCTCCTTCATGTTGCAGAGACCCCGAGAGGTTCAGGGAAGGCCCTAACTGCTTCCACCCACAGCCAGGTTTACCTCCATCGCCAAACCCAGGTGACACTTGGGTCCTTACCTGGCCTCACTCTGCCTTCTGACGTCTATCAGGCCCTCGCTCCTGGAAGCACTTGCTCCCCCGTTTCTCCTCCTGCCTCCTTTCTAGTCTTGACGGCCTGTCCTTCCCTAACTGCACACCTTCTCCAGGTTTCTTCTCTGCTCTCTTTCTTGAGCTCCCTGCCCAAATCGCTTTTATCAGTAGGTCCCACCTAGAGAGGCGATAATCTGAGTCATTTCCCCTATATCTCAAATATAACCTGACGATTTGGCTGTCCCTCAGATTCCTCGAAACTCAGAATGTCCAGAAGTAATTCATGACTCATCCCTTCATTCCACCTTCCTCCTCCCCGTCTTCCTGGCCTCAGCAAGTAAGAGCTCCAGCCTAAGCCAGAAACCCGGGGATAAGCTCAGTCCCCTCTCTTCTTCCCAGCGCCCTCCCCCACATCCAGCAGGTCGCCAAACGCTGTCAACCCTATACCTTCAAGGTATCGAGTGGTTAATCCTACAGTAGTCTCCTGACCGAACTCCCGCTGTCGTCTCAGCCACCTCGAGTTCACCCTCAGCATTCCTGCCAGGATCATGTTTCAAGAATATGCAGCGCACACTCTTTCTGTGACCTTCTCTCATCCCAAGGACGAAATCCTAAGGCCCTCAGCCAGGTCCACGTGTCTGCATTTGTAAAGAAACGACTCAGCGTTCCTGTGCCTGGGCCTCTGTGTCTTTGCCCTGGTTGTTTCCTCTTTCTGGAATGTCCTTCCCCTGCAAATTCTTGCAACACCCAGTTCAAGCGCCACCCCATCTACTAAGCTTTCCCTGATCTCTGAGGCCTGACTCACTGTCCTTAGAGCACCCCCCACCCTAGTACACAGTGACACTTGTGCTTCTGTCCTTGGTTGTGTGAGTGTCTTACTCCACTCCGTTTCCCGCTTGGCACAGAGCTTGTGGGTGCTCCCTGGTCGAGTGTTTCTTCACCTCCTACGGCATCTGTGGCCAATATTATGAGTTTCACGCAATTTGGGATTTCTGAGATACTGTCCTGTGTCGTTCACCACGTCAGATGTTCCTCATTCAAGAACTGTGCATTGAGCACATCCTAAGTACCAGGTATCCTAAGCACATCCTAAGGACCACGGGCAAGAAAACGAATTGTGTCCAACCAGAAGCTAATGGTCCAGGGGCAGGGGAGAGGGGCATAAAAAAAAATAAAACTATGAGGCGTACACTCCCTGAAGGGTTTTGGTCCGGGTAGCAGTGAAATAGGGCTGGGTGGTAGGACGGCACAGTGGTTATAGTCTGCGATGCCGCTAACTGCACATCCTGGGTTGAACAATACAACAGCGTGTGCAAAACTGCCGTATGGATGGCCGTCTGCAGGCCTAATGTTCGCTGATCCCTCTCAAGCCCAACATTGGGTTCACACAGTTTAGAAAAACCCCACTTTATGCCAATATCATTCAGTCCCTCACCACCAATTCAGTACTTCTAAGGTGCTTCCAAGGACGAATATGAGGTACATAACAGAAGTAGAATAAAACTCTGTTGCTCTCTCTATAATGAGGGAAGAAAGTACGCCTCTGAGGTTTTTTTGTTGGCAATCTAACATATACTCCGTTTCCTTGACTTCTTAACCAAAGCTCGTGGACTATAATTTCCTTTTGTTGGAGACTTGGGATGATTATACAAGGCTCTGATGCTCAAGGAATAGGGACGTGTGGGGCTGTTTGCCCTGTTTCCCTCAAATGCTCCCAGAATGCTGCTTTTCAAAGGAAAAGATCCCAGAATGTCTGCCTCCTTATGTTTTTTTTAATAATCTTATCTATTTATTTTTTCCCCCAAAGCCCCAGTGGGTGGTTGCATGTCATAGCCACACATCCTTCTAGTTGCTGTATGTGGGACGCGGCCTCAGCATGGCCGGAGAAGCGGTGCGTCAGTGCGCGCCCGGGATCCGAACCCGGGCCGCGAGCAGCGGAGCGCGCGCACTTAACCGCTAAGCCACAGGGCCGGCCTGCCTCCTAATGTTTTAAATTTTCTGTTAACCTGTAAGTCATTGCTTCTTCCTGCTTTTAGTGTTAGCCTTTTAAATTGACTGCTTCCAATCTGTTGTGGCTGTAATATTAGAAAACTAAGCAAGTTAGCCATTCCCCAAAATAAGAACAGGCGGTGGACGAGAACTGAGAACTGAGAGGCTCTTCCTGGAATCCGGCAAACTGATTAATTCTGACCTTGTATGTAAGGACAGGGACAGCGCTCATGGGCTCTCGCGGCGATGCTTCCTAAGTAAATGGACTGATGCCCCCTGTCTGCCTTCCAGGGTAAGGCAGATATTCATGAAATGCTCCAAGGTTTTCAGAAGACAGAATGGTTTTTTTTTTTTTAATAATTTATTTATTTATTTATTTTTTCCCCCAAAGTCCCAGTAGAGAGTTGTATGTCATAGTTGCACATCCTTCTAGTTGCTGTATGTGGGACGCGGCCCCAGCATGGCCAGAGAAGCAGCGCGTCGGTGCGCGCCCGGGATCCGAACCCAGGCCGCCAGCAGCGGAGCGCGCACACTTAACCGCTAAGCCACGGGGCCGGCCCCTGGAATGGTTTTGAAATATGACATCTTGTGTTATTTTTGAACATAAGCAAAAATCCTTCAAGTGGGCTGGCCCCATCCCCAGCCAGCCTGCGGTACGTGTGAACTATCAGAGCTGCAGCTGCCTGGCGTAAAGAGAGATGAACCCCTGGGACTATGGCACCAGTGGGCCAACGTGTACACTTAGAACTGCCCTGAGATGGGCTACAGCAGGAAAAGAAAATGCCAGATCACTGTACATCTGGAGAGGGAGAGCGCCTGCAGACACGGCACCTTCTCCTCAAGGCTTTTCATACAAAATCATCACGGTCACCCAATTTCACAAGTGAGGTCAAGACAAAAGCTCCCCTCTTCCTTTTTTTTTTTTTTTCAGAGTATAATTGATTTATAATATAGTCTTTTACGAAAACTCTGAAGCTCTGGTTCACAGAAATTTCATATCAATTAATTATATCCCCACAGGTTACACTTTCAAAAAGTGTAGTTTAGAATTAACAATTGGGATTTTTCTGGCCATAAAAGCAGAAAAAATATATTTCAAATCCTCCAACCTTTTCCTGCAAAAGAAAACGAACAGTCAATGTCTTATCCCATTTCAACCTGCCCCCTCCCCACCTCTAAGAAACTGGGGTGAATTTCTCTTCCTTTGCTAGAAGAATTGTTGAGGAAGCCTGCAGCGATGGGATCCCATGATAGCAAGGTTTAACTCTGAAGGCATGAAGTCATTAGGGCTCAAAGGGTGAAGTACGAAGTGAAATTCTGACTCATCACGAAGAGCATTTATGGCCTTGGCAACACATCTTAGTAATCACTCAAAAGAAAACAATAAAACATTCTAAATGTTCTCTCTGGCTGCAAACTTGGTGGTTATCAGCGGGGGACATAAACTTCTGGGAACAGATAAATCTTCCTAACAGGTCTAACACACAAGAGGACTGGCTCCTAGCTTTTTATGTTCTGTGGTCTAGGCACCTTCTCAGAAGTTGCTGGAGTGTAATAACAGTTTGTGTTATGGAAACTATGTGCTGATAAAAAAGAAAAACACACAATGCAAAACATTAAAATCTTTCATTAAACAGACAG
Organism: Diceros bicornis minor; assembly: GCF_020826845.1. Lineage (NCBI taxonomy): Eukaryota > Metazoa > Chordata > Mammalia > Perissodactyla > Rhinocerotidae > Diceros > Diceros bicornis. The sequence continues at coordinate 41,097,540 of NC_080763.1, forward strand.
TTGAGGAAAGTCAACAATTCTTTTATCACCTTTAATCAAGTCTTAACATGAAATATCATTACCACTTTTTATTTTTTATTTTTTTGTGAGGAAGACTGGCTCTGAGCTAACATCTGTGCCCATCTTCCTTTGTTTTGTATGTGGGACACTGCCACACATGGCTTGACGAGCAGTGCATTGGTCCATGCCCGGGATTTGAACCTGCAAACCCCGGGCCACCAAAGTGGAGCTCGTGAACTTAACCACCATGTCACTCGGCCAGCCTGATTACCACTTAATTCTTAATATTATCTTATAGGAGATAGGATTTGGGCTCTTTTTCTCATAATAAAATAAGGTTCTCAACAGAACAGTCCAGCAGATGTCTGGTTTTAAAGGCCCAGAGCCAAGGAGTTCAGTCCTCAATGCAAAAAATAAGCATGGGAACAAAAGAGAACATAAGTCTCAGAAGGGACACAGCTACGGTTTATATTTCTTTCATTGGATTTTTGGATTGAAATTGTCATTTTAGTTTCACAAAGCATAAAAATCACATCCGTATCCAATAAATACAGAGGCAGAGCCAGAGAAGGTAATTCAGGGATATTTAATTTTCTGTGGGACTTCACGGTGATGCTATGATTCAGTAGTAAAATAAAATAAAGTGCTTGGGAAGGCAACAAAACTTACAAATGAACCCCAAGTGCTCAAGTTTGTCAAAAAGATGTTATAAACAAATACTGGAAAGAGAACATAATTTGGGGACCAAATTGTCTGAGAACCATTATCCTAGGGTTGATGTAAGGTTCAAATGAATTCATGTACACAAAACTTGTTTGAAGAACAAAATAGTATGCTACACATGGAACACGGCGTTATTATGGGGGTAAATGTTTAGGAGCAGAGGAATAGGGTACAAATAGATTCCTTAAAACTCGGCAGCCCTCATATAAAGACCTCTTGAAATTGGCATAACCTATTGCAGACAGCACAAATAAATTTTTCACAAATCCAGGACAGGGAAGATAGGAGAGCTGGAAAATTCCAAAGAGAATCAAAAAGAATTCGTAAGTATTTAGTGATGCTTAGGACTGGAACCCAGGCCTCACACCTCTACACTCCAAATCGAAGAAGAGAATCAGGTTCTGCTGTGGCATCTAGGATTTTCATAAATGCTTCTTTCGGGAATCCATTTTCATCTGCATCTCCCACGGTCTGTTCTAGATTGAACTAACCCAATTTACAGCATACCGTTTCTCTTCCTTTCGCCCAGATTAGGAGAGCAGGACCTAGGCGACACAGTGCAAGTGGGCCCTAATGAGGCCTTTCCTGTCTCTAGGCTGAGCCCACATGATGTGGGAAACAGCGATAGCAAAACTGAGGCCACTCCCATGGCCAGAGAAGTATTTATAAAACCAGCTGTCTTGTCAGATAGACGTAGTAGAAATCCAGAAGGCATTCCTACCTCTGCATTAGGGATTCGTGAAAATTCTCTCAGAGGGCTGGGCATCGCCTTGGTTTCTCACACGTTACATTATTTTTAGGGTAGCTGGGGAATCAAGTTAATTCCAGGGTTGCAGTGGTGCCTTAAAATTACTGGATAATAGCTAAGTGCTTCACAGAGAGAGGTTTCCGGGTCCATTCGGGTCCATGGAACTCTGGGCCTCAAATGCTATTTTAGCTCAGGAATGTTTGGTGGCTCAAGCCCTTGTGCAACCCAAGCAGCCATTTTTCTCTTAAAGTGACACTTACAGAATGCTCCGGCCAGCTTGGTCCTAGACATTTCTGTATGGCATGGTGGCAGGCCCTGTGCACAGAAACACACCCTCTTTGTCTGAATACAGTATGGACTTCAAGACTGAAGTCAGGACATAAACCATCAGCTTAGGTTCAGTAATCCTGCCTCTTCATTTCGGGCTAATATATAGGAAGAAACTACCTCAAACGTGCAGGGTTTGTAACTATGGATTCAATGGTGAATTTGCTTTTGGAGGAGCAGGTGGAAAAGAGAAATTTTACCAAATATAGTAAAGCCTTATCTATAAATAAGCACAGGAAAGAAAAACATATTTAGGATGCATGAATTAGCATGTTTACAGGGCATGATTACTTAGTTTGGGGTCTAATTACATTTTGTGACCAAATTCCCAGGATTCTCATAAGTTTCTGTGTACTTCCCACCCCACCTCCCCATTAATGTTCACAAGGGCGAGATCACACACTGATGTAGATTATTTACTTATGTGTTCAAAACACCCAAATACATTTGATTACAAGTACAGTTTTTGACAACTGTTTATTTAAGAATTTACTGTTTATTTAAGAAAAACATGTTTGTCATGTTTCCATTACAGAAATGTCTAAAGAGAAACCTCAAAACTAAAATTCCAAATCATATAAAATGCCCAAATCATATAGTTTGGAATAAATATTTTGAATACTCCAAGAGTAGTTTTAAATCAAAGACAGAAAGGAATATGTTCAACATAGACAACAGTTTATACTGTTATTAAAAACTTAAATTTAGATGTATTGTTTCAGTTTCTTTGGTTCAGATACGTGATTTGTTTTCCTGCCCTTGATCATGCGATCACTTAGCTCCCTGAAAGAGCATCAACATGCTTTCCAACATCCTGACACGTTATGTATGTTCTCATCGTACTCTGTTGCATGCAGCACTCTACCATAATTTTGAAAAACAGAGGCTTTGCACTCTTCTTGCTTAAGGATTACTCTTAATCTTCAATGACAGCTGTACTCTGAACTTATTAATAACAACATCTGAAAACTGTACCTCCGAGGCCAAGACGACTCCTTATTACTGCTCTGATCTTCAGAACACAAGTTTGCAAATTCTTCCTCCTCTTCCAGTCAACACAAACGCAGAATCAGACAGTTTAAAGTAGGCAATAAACAATTTAGGTTTTCAGGAGCAAATCGCCAATATTTACTTAAAAAAATTACTATACTATAAGCATGGGTAAAAGTTAGGGGATTTTGGAAATATTATATTCTCTACTAAGTGTACCAGATGTTAGACTTCTGAAACAACAGTTATACTTCAGCATCACAGCATTTCCAACACATTTTTGTTCACGATGCTTGTTCCTCTGATTTACCTGGAATCAATAAACCTGGAAGAAAAAAAAGGATTCTTTAAGAAGCTGATTAATTTTTGGTCCCATATTCGAAAACTACCAAACATTAATAACATCGACAGGATGAAATACCTCCAAAGCATCAATCAACGGGTCACCTCCACCGATTTCTAAAATATTTAAGGTTTTTAAAAAAGTAATTTGTAGCAGTACTTAGTGTCCAACAGAAACCACTCCATCTGTTAAACAATATCTCGACTGCAAAGCTTCTCTTACTGTTGGTGAATAGATAACGACACCGCACAGTCATGATCACCGTGGCAACAGTACCCAGCAACTATCAGAGGAAAATTGCACATAGAACTGCTGGCTCTTGGGCAGTCACGCCTCAGCTTCCTCTGGCGTATGCTTTTTCTGCAAGTCTGGTGTGCTCCAGGGTACCACCAACCCAGGGCAGCTCCAAGACTACAGATCATGCAGCCCGTTTCGCCGAGTCCTGCTCTTCCAGAATCCCTTGTTCCACCAACACGTGCCCTGCCACGTTGCAAGCGCTGTTCTAGGTACTGAGGAGACAGCAGTGAATTAAGTTGAGTGCCTGGGAGGGAAGTCAATAAACAAACTAATAAATATATGTCAAGGTGTCGTAAGTCCAATGGAGAAGAGAGAAAGCCACGGGCCTAGCAAGGCTTTCTTTCTCTCCTCTGTACCCCCACAGTGCTTTGCACCTGCTTCTCATTTCTCACGCTGACTCCAAACTTGGGGCCCTAGGTCTCTCTGGGGATCTGGCCCTGGCACGTGCCAGCACGCAGCAGCTGCTCAGGGAACATCGGTCGCAGGAACCAACTCCCTTCTTAGTTCCCCACTGAACAAGTCTTCCCTGGGCCTAGGCCCAATGGCTTAGGTGAGCTGGAAAGTCAGCGAAGCCCCAGACCCAGAGGGGATCACAAAGGCGAGAGCGCTTTACAGACTTTAAAAATAAAAGCTGTTTTAGAGAAAGCAGCGCGCGCCAGAGGCGGGCGCCACGGGGCTCGGTCTGGGGCTCTGCTCCCACGTGGCGGCGGGGTCAAGGGAGGGCTGGGGACTCGCGGCCGCGGCCCGGACGCTGGGCCCCGGGCAGGCCGGTCTCCAGTGCGCGGCCCGGCCCGGCCCCGCTCCCGCATTCGGCCGCGGCCCTACCTCACCTCACCGGGTCGCTCACCTCAGCTGGGAACCGCGGACTCAGGCCCCCTCCAGCTCCGCCACCGCCGCGGACGCAAGAACCGGGCGCCAGCCAACCGTGTCGCCATGGCAACTCCACCACCGCCTACACCGGAACCGGAATTCGTCCGGAAGGGCTCCCTTCCCGGCGTCCCGCGGCCGGCGAAACCCCGCCCCGCGCCTTTCCCGGTCCTCCCGGAGTATCCCAGCAGTCCCGTCCATCCGCCGGAGGGAAGTCGTCCTCCCCCTCGTTTCGCCTCTCCTTGCCTCGGAGCGTGACCCTGACGGACACCCACTCTCTCCAATCAACTGAGGAAGTGGTTGCCGACGGCCAATAGTAAGGCTGGAGGATGCGCCTCAGGAGTAAGGACCTCCTCCCACCTGTCGGGGCGGGACGAGGCACGTGATTGGTAGAATCGAGGAATTGCGGGCCAGAGTTGTCCAATCACGGAGGGCAGCTCGGGGCCGCCCAATGAGGGCCCCCGGGGGGCGGGCCGGGGAAGGCTCGGAGCGGAGAGCCGAGGTCCCGGCGGTCGAGGGCTCCGGCGAGCGCGCGGGCATGAGCGGTTCCGTGGGCCGGGCGGCGGCGGCTCTGCTCCGCTGGGGGCGCGGCGCGGGCGGCGGCGGCCTGAGGGGCCCGGGCGTGCGGGCGGCGGGCTCGGGCGGCGGCGGCGGCTCGGCGGAGCAGCTGGACGCGATGGTGAAGAAAGACAAGGTGGTGGTCTTCCTCAAGGGGACGCCGGAGCAGCCCCAGTGCGGCTTCAGCAACGCCGTGGTGCAGATCCTGCGGCTGCACGGCGTCCGCGACTACGCGGCCTACAACGTGCTGGACGACCCCCAGCTCCGGCAAGGTCGGGGCCGCGGGGGGCGGGGCCCGGGGTGCAGGGGTGGGGGGCGGCGGGCCGGGGCCGCTCTGCGGGGCCCGGGGTTTGTCTGGGGCTCGAGCGGGGTTAGGGCACGGGGTACGCCTTTGCATTCTGGGTTTGGGGTCGGGGCGTGATCGACTTGCTCTGGGTCTTGGGGCTCCGGGGCTCTGGTGCTGTTTCCACCTTGGGCGGTGGGTAAGTCCTAGCGGGTCACCGCTCCCCACGCTGAGCTGAAATAGGCGTTTCGGGCGAGTTCACTGTGGCTGAGTCCGAGGAGAGGGGTCAGCAGCCCGACTCCCCGCCCTGCAGGACTGGGGAAGTGGGGCAAAGAGGGATCCAGTAAGAACCAGCAGGAGGGGGGCACTTCGGGGACACTTTAAGGAGCTGGTACTGTCGCTGGTGGGGGGGAAGGCCGAGGCTGCTCTTGTCGGAGGCTAGTGAAGTCAGAGGCTGGCCTCTCATGGTTGAAGGCTCAGGGTATCAGAGACCAGCCTCTGTTGTTGCTAAAGTAGGCTGTTAGCACAACTGTCGGATTGGTCTTAGTTGGGATCTGGTGGTGTGGGAGAAAAAAGTATGCAATTTGATTTTAGATACTCAAGGACCGAGAATTTGGGGGGCTAGGGCTTCGAGAGGCTCGTGGGGAGAGGGAGGAGGAATGGGCCCCAGCTAACTCAAGCTTCCGGAGCCCAGGGAGCCTGGGGCCAGTCAGGGTCTGGGGCCCTTGGCTGCAGGGCTTGTGGCTTTTCACTGGCTCAGGGGAGAGGTGGGAGGGCCCTGACAGCTGATTAGCATCTTTTCTGCAGAACCCCTTGCGTTCTCCTTTTATCTTACTGCCTTCTCCCATTTTATCTCAGTGGGGGAGGAGGAAGAGGCCAGAAGAGCGTGTGTCTGCTCCTTGTCTAGGGTTGGTCAGAGCTGGTGGAGAGATGGGGAGGCTGTGCCCGTACCTCCCCCAGGGTGGCTTAGGGGCCCTGCATTCCAGTTAGAGACTTGCAGTGGCTGAGTCCCAGCATCTCCCTGAGCCTAGTGCTGTTGTTTAGTTACGGTGTTGTAAAAGGAGTCTTTTAAGGCATCAGGTTCTATGTTATTCTACATTTGGAATTCTACATTTTGTTTTTATTTTTATTTTTTGTGAGGAAAATCAGCCGTGAGCTAACATCCATGCTAATCCTCCTCTTTTTGCTGAGGAAGACCGGCTCTGAGCTGACATCTATTGCCAGTCCTCCTCCTTTTTTTCGCCAAAGCCCTGGTAGATAGTTGTATGTCATAGTTGCACATCCTTCTAGTTGCTGTATGTGGGACGTGGCCTCAGCATGGCAGGAGAAGCGGTGCGTCGGTGCATGCCCGGGATCTGAACCCCTGGCCGCCAGTAGCGCAGTTAACCGCTAAGCCATGGGGCCGGGCCCCCTACATTTTGTTATTCTACATTTAGGCCCCTTATTCTACATTTGAAATCATCAATCACAGTCACTCGTATATTGATGAGACAGGTTGGTGTCCTGGAAGGGCTTTGGGTTGGAATCCTGAGGCCGGTCAGCTGTGCAAACCAGCATGTCACGTAACTGCATTTTCCTTTTCTGTAACATGAGGATAATGAAACCAAACGTGGCAGAGTTTTTGTGAGGAAGGAAAGTGCCTATCATCTCACCTGGCACACAGGAGCCACCCCCTAAGTGGAAGCTGTTTTATTATTAGCACTTTATGGTTTTCAAAGTATTTTTTCCCCGCATTACCTAATCCTTACTGAACTCTTGGTTTTGGTGGGTGGACATGATGGGGAGTGGAGGAGGCAGGTTGACATGACCAGGTATGTATAATATTTCCATGTATTAGGCACACGATCCTTTGTCCTCCTGGTCTACTGGAATGCCACCAGTTGCTAGACTCTGGGGTTTTGTCACTACAGGGGGATCTGCAGTCTTCATCCAGTGGCGGCTTCTCTGCTTAAAAGATAAGACACACTACTCTACAATCTTCCAGCTGGAACCTTGCCACAGGTCCCCTGCAAATTGCCAGGATGGCCGCTAGTAAAAAGTTGTGCCGTTGGGTAAATACCCAGAAGTGGAATAGTTGGATCATGTGGAATTTATATGACCATATGACTTCACTCATATGTGAAAGATAAACAAACAAACACATAGATAGGGAGAATAGATGAGTAGTTACCTGAGGGGAAGCAGGGGGAGGGCAAAAGGGGTAAAGGGGCACATGTGTACGGTGACAGATGATGGCAACTAGACTTTTGGTGGTGAACATGATACAGACTATACAGAAGTCAAAATATAGTGATGTACACCTGAAACTTACGTAATATTATAAACCAGTGTGACCTCAATTAAAAAAAAACTATAAAAAAGTGTCGTTAATATCTTGCTTAGTATAAAGTATTAATTTTATTTGTTTATTTATTTTTCCCCCAAAGCCCCGGTAGATAGTTGTATGTCATAGCTGTACATCCTTCTAGTTGCTGTATGTGGGACACGGCCTCAGCATGGCCGGAGAAGCGGTGGGTCGGTGCGCGCCCAGGATCTGAACCCCGGGCCGCCAGTAGCGGAGTGTGCGCAGTTAACCGCTAAGCCACGGGGCCGGCCCCCTACATTTTGTTATTCTACATTTAGGCCCCTTATTCTACATTTGAAATCATCAATCACAGTCACTCGTATATTGATGAGACAGGTTGGTGTCCTGGAAGAGCTTTGGGTTGGAATCCTGAGGCCGGTCAGCTGTGCAAACCAGCATGTCACGTAACTGCATTTTCCTTTTCTGTAACACGAGGATAATGAAACCAAACGTGGCAGAGTTTTTGTGAGGAAGGAAAGTGCCTATCATCTCACCTGGCACACAGGAGCCACCCCCTAAGTGGAAGCTGTTTTATTATTAGCACTTTATGGTTTTCAAAGTATTTTTTCCCGCATTACCTAATCCTTACTGAACTCTTGGTTTTGGTGGGTGGACATGATAGGGAGTGGAGGAGGTAGGTTGACATGACCAGGTATGTATAATATTTCCATGTATTAGGCACACGATCCTTTGTCCTCCTGGTCTACTGGAATGCCACCAGTTGCTAGACTCTGGGGTTTTGTCACTACAGGGGGATCTGCAGTCTTCATCCAGTGGCGGCTTCTCTGCTTAAAAGATAAGACACACTACTCTACAATCTTCCAGCTGGAACCTTGCCACAGGTCCCCTGCAAATTGCCAGGATGGCCGCTAGTAAAAAGTTGTGTTGTTGGGTAAATACCCGGAAGTGGAATAGTTGGATCATGTGGAATTTATATGACCATATGACTTCACTCATATGTGAAAGATAAACAAACACACACACAGATAGGGAGAATAGATGGACACAGATAGGGAGAATAGATGGGTAGTTACCTGAGGGGAAGCAGGGGGAGGGTGAAAGAGGTAAAGGAGCACATGTGTACCGTGACAGATGATGGCAACTAGACTTTTGGTGGTGAACATGATACAGGCTATACAGAAGTCGAAATATAGTGATGTACACCTGAAACTTACATAATGTTATAAACCAATGTGACCTCAATTAAAAAAAACTATAAAAAAGTTGTCGTTAATATCTTGCTTAGTATAAAGTTTTAATTTTATTTATTTATTTATTTTTCTCCCAAAGCCCCAGTAGATAGTTGTATGTCGTAGTTGCATATCCTTCTAGTTGCTGTATGTGGGACACGGCCTCAGCATGGCTGGAGAAGCGGTGCGTCAGTGCACGCCCGGGATCCAAACCCGGGCCGCCAGCAGCAGAGCGCGAGCACTTAACCGCTAAGCCACGGGGCCGGTCCCTAGTATAAAGTTTCGAGGGTCTTTGGTTTATGAATTTCTCTCTCCTATTTAACATAACTGGAGATGAGCTATCCTGGAATATAGCCAATGAACTGAAAGGCAGAGCAGGAATGAGAACGTTTTCTCCTGGCACTTATGTTTCTCCATCTTGTCTGTCTGGCTTCCGATCTTAGGTTCTTGAGTGTTCAAACAACAGCAACAGGAATTTAACCCTTAAATTTCTTGGCCACTGACTTTCATCAGATTGTTATTTTGGTTAATAAATGTATATATATATCGAACAGAACATATACCTCTTTCATTTCTTAGAAAAGTAAACAGTAGTGTAAGAGTTAGCCTTCAGACTGGGCAGGGTGGTGTAAGCATGTTCCCGCAGTGGAGATTAGTTTAGCCAGGGTCAGGCTTGAAAACATTAAGATGCATGATCTCTTTGCTCTCTACCCCTTTGAGTTTGCCAAGAGAGACTGACAGGCTGTTGCTCGCTTTTGCTGGCCAAAGAGATGTCTGTGTACCTTTCTCAGACGCACAGTCACTTCTAGTAACAGGAGAGGGGCTCCTGCAAAATTTAACTTTCCTGTTTTCTTGTGCCAAAAACAACTGGGCTTTACAAATGGCCTAAGCTGGAGGAAGACTCTGAGACACTCTCCTTGTTCTGGGCTCTGAGTCTAGGGGTGTGATACAGAGAGAGCTCAGCCCGTGACCCAAAACAGCTGACTGTGAGGCAGCCTTGTGTGTCAGCCTTTCCCTACGTGTCTCCCTTCTCCTTTCCATCTGGAGAGCACACAGAAGGCACCCACAAAAGGTCTCAGTAGACACACGTCGCTGTGTCTTAATCCTGGTCTTAACAAAGAATATCCTTTATTTTCAGCTATAAGAGTAACATGTATTCATTGAAGAAACTTGGAAACACTGAAAATATAAAGAAAATGAAAATCACCTCTAATTCCACGTAAAAGCATTATTAACATTTGGATCCAGTTTCTGACAGTTCCTTTTCTTTTTTTTTTTTTTTTAAGCACAATTGAGATCATGAATGTCTATACCTAGTATTTTGCCCTCCTGGGAGCGGGGAACATGTCTTATGCCACTGCCTGGGTGCTGTGTATATTGCTTATGCAGAGCAAGCTTTCAATGAGCATCTTAATGAATAAGAAAATGCCTCTTTTTTTTTTTATCATATCATAAATTCTCTTCCATGCTCTTAAAAACGTTATAAACACTCTTAGATTTCTGCCTACTCAGATCACCATTATATTCCTTGCATTGGGAGTAGTGTCTATTGAATAAATAACCGTTATCTTATTGCTGAATGTTTATTAAGCATTTGAAAATATACTCAGCCTTTTCAGTGTCAGGGAATTTAAGGCAATAGTAAAAAACCTATAACATAGGCACACGTTAGAAGTCAGCTAACAAGTTGTGTGCATGTTGGTGTGGTGGATGTGTCATCTGCTGCAGATGGGAGTGTAAAATGGTACCAACACTTTGGAGGAGTAACTGTCACTCCCCAGTCAGGTTGAAGGTGGACATAACTGAAGACCCAGCGGCTGCTCTGCTGGGTGTGTAGGCTAGAGCAGGGAGTGACAGACTTCTTTGTAAAGGGCCGGGGAGTAAATACTGTAGTCTCTGTGGACTGTGTGGTTTCCGTTGTACCTACAGTCATGCACCGCATAACGGCCTTTCGGTCAGCAACGGACCCCGTATACGATGGTGGTCCCCTAAGATTAGTACCATACAGCCTAGGTGTGTAGCGGGCTGTACCATCTAGGTTTGTGTCAGTACGCTCCATGATGTTCTCACAACCGTGAAATCGCCTAAGGATGCATTGTCAGGACGTAGCCTGCCATTGAGGACACAGGACTGTCAACCCTGCTGTTGCAGCATGAAAGCAGTCCGGGGCAACACATAACGAATGGGCACGGCTGATTTCCCATAAAACTTTATTTACAGAAACGGGAAGTGGACCAGATTTGGCCCGGAGGCCATAGTTTGCCACCCCTTGGTCTAGAGAAACAGACCCTGCACTTGAGTTAGAAGACATGTACGGATGGTTGTTGCAGTGTTGCTTGTAATAAGGAAAAATAGGGGCCGGCCCCGTGGCTTAGCGGTTAAGTGCGTGTGCTCCGCTGCTGGCAGCCCGGGTTCGGATCCCGGGCGCGCACCGACGCACCGCTTCTCCGGCCATGCTGAGGCCGCGTCCCACATACAGCAACTAGAAGGATGTGCAACTATGACATACAACTATCTACTGGGGCTTTGGGGCAAAAAAAAAAAGGAGGAGGATTGGCAATAGCTGTTAGCTCAGAGCCGGTCTTTCTCAGCAAAAAGAGGAGGATTAGCACGGATGTTAGCTCAGGGCTGATCTTCCTCACAAAAAAAAAAAAAAGGAAAAATAGGCAAGAAAGGATCTTGTTCTGTTAGTAGCAGACTGGGCAAACAAACTGTAGTCATATGATGGAAAACTAAATTGTGGATAAAATGAACCACATCTAGATGTATTTAATACGACTAATTCTCCAAAAGTACAATGTTGAGTCAAAGGTAATTTGCAAAAAGGTAATTGTGGCACAGTGCCATAATTTATATACACAAATGTTAAAGATATGAAACACTCCCAAATATTGCAGATACATGTGTAGTGCAAGTGTAGCTCATGGGCAGGGGTGACGGGTGCCAGCCACAGGCCAGGGGCTACCTCTGGTGCGCAAGGACGTGGCCTTTGGACTCCTGGAAATCTGGATGGAAGTCCTGGCTCTGCCACATGCTGGCACTGTGACTTTGGTTATGTGGTTTGACCTCTCTGAGCCTTAGTTTCTTCATCTGTGAAACAGGGATAATTATATATACATCTTGTAGGATTTTTGTAAAGATTAAATGAGATTATGTATGTAAAACACTTAGAGTATGAAACTCAGTCACCCTTAGCTCAGTGAATGGGTATTTTTATACTCCATGGCATACTTAACTGGTATCTTTCCTGCATTCTTTCCCTGTTGCACATATTTCTCAGAAAAGCATCACTATGAAGAGTGGGGTAGAGGATATTGTCGTGGGGAGAGTATTTGCATTGTACCTGGCACCCTGGGAGCTTAATTCATTTCACCAAGTGTATCTCACTTCATCTTCATGATAAATCTCTGAGGCATAGAGTTATTCCCAGTTTACAGATAAGGAAACCGAGGCTAAGAGAGTAGCAGATTTTTCTGAGGCTACATTGACCAGCTAGCTGGCCGTAGTCCACTGACCCTGAAGGCAACGCCTTGTTCACTCTGCCAACATACTTTATTTTTCCTCTGTTGAGCATCTACTGTTTTCCATGCTTTCAGCTCAGATTATCTCATGTAGTCCTAATGTCATTTTTTTTGTGGAGCAGTAGATCTATGCAGAACTGATTTTGTAAGACAGCCTCCAAACTGCCAATTCCTAGTGTTACCCTGTTATATAAACTTTGCCATCAACATTTTCTGTCCCGAATTGAATCACAAATCACCAAATCACTATCATCTATAAAATGTGGTTATCATTAAAATCCATTCTTGGGTATGATTTTCTAATTTTAAGAGTTTCTCTCGGATTCTGAGTTGTTCCAAGTGATATTTGTAAGCACTATCACTGTATATTGCAGTTTTTGAAAATTAGAAGGTGAGAGAAATTAGCCATATTTAAACAATTGTGAATCAATGGGATCCATTTTAATTTTCAACTTATGAACAGTGGTCTTTTATTATTGCAAGTTTCTCACTTCACTCTATAGGAATCAATTGGATATTTCCTTAAATATTTAAACTCATAGTCATACTTTTTAAAAATGGAAAATAGCATAATTTTTAAGATGACAAAACTTTGTCTTGACACCAGCTGCGTGTAACACTTGTTAATCTAACAATTAAAGAAACAGGTGAGTTTAATTTTGATACGTTGTCAGATAGTAGGCACCTTGGTCACTGTCGCATGTCATCATGCACTCCGAGGTGAGGCTGTTCTGAGTTCTTGAAATGTAAGTTATTGCCCAAGACAGCCACATGCGGAGGGATTTGGAAGGAGTCAGTCTCCCTCACACGTGACTGTGTGTTGGATGTTCAGGATGGTCAGAAAGCCCACTTGTTTTGGTAATTTTGGGGATAAGTACTAATTCTGGTGGCGTTCCCTTCTCTTCCCTTATAGTCAGGACGAATGGTCTGCAACAACATGAAGTTTAATTAATGAGACAAGCCTAATGCTTTGATTGAGTGTGGTACTGTAAAAATGACTGATGAGAGCAGGTCATTCTTTTACTCAGCAAAGATTTTATTTAAAAAAAACTATACATTTTAGGATTAAACTGTGGTTTTTGGGTGGCCCTCAGACTGCAAATTTATTTTCATTTTTGGTATGTTTCAAAAATTGTAGATACTCACCAAAAAAATCAGTAGATATTTATTGTCATGGAAGGCTTAACACATTATATTATTAATTGAAAAAAGAAACCCAGGTATAATATCATGCACATAGATGGTTCATGTACATAACTGTAAAAGATATTTTAAAAAGTTTAGAAGAATTAAAGTAAGTTTATATTTACTTTAAACGTTTCTTAATTCCCATACCCACCCTCAGTCATCATAAAGGTAAATTTGTAACCAGCATCATTGTAAAATAAGTTCTGATAGAATGTTTGTATTTGAGGATAGAGTTTTAAAGAAAAAACCAAAACACACAACTTACATGCTTAGTCATTATGCAGCAGCAAACATGAGAATGATGAAAAACTTGAGTTCATTGGGGTATTCTAGTGTTTCTAGCTATTTGGTATTATAAAGACTTTTTGATGGTTAATGGAATTTGCCCTTTGTTGGTAACTCCCATACCTTTAGCTGACTTTTTTTGAAGACACCCAGAGTGGCTTAAAAGTGTGCTTTTCTGGGGATGTAATGTACAGCATGGTGACTATAGTTAATAATACTGTATTGCGTATTTGAAAGTTGCTAAGAGAGTAAATCTTAAAAGTTCTTATCACAAGAAAAAAAATTTTGTAACTATGTATGGTGACGAATGTTAACTAGACTTATTGTGGTGATCATTTTGCAGTATATACAAATATTGATTCATTATGTTGTACACCTGAAACAATATAACGCCATATGTCAGTTATACCTCAACAACAAAAAGAAATTCAGAAAAAATGTACACCTGAAACAATATAACGCCATATGTCAGTTATACCTCAACAACAAAAAGAAATTCAGAAAAACAAACAAGTGTGCTTTTCGGGACCCATAACATCATCACCATCTCTTCATGCATGAAGTCTGGAGAAGAAAGATAAAGCCCTTCCTTGGGGGGCCTTCCCTAGTGCTGTCACTTAGAACAAAGTCACTATTTTTAGAAGGTGGTGACTTTTAGAAGAGAAAAACACCTCGTATCTTGGGACTGTTATTTGTGATATAACTCAAATTGGCAATTTTATCTGGAAAGTACATATTTGATAGTAAATGATAGGATATCAGGAACCAGTTTTTGCATTTTTCGTTTGTTTACATAAAAACCAGCACTTGACTGATTTTTTTAAATTTGTATAATATTGTATTTTGTTTGAAGAATCTGTTGACTTTTCTGTTTTATTTGTATGCTCGTTTTGGCCATTTAAAAATATCTGCCTATATAAAGTATAAAAATATCATATATAATCTATAGTGATTAATTATTATGTGTTGTGCTTTTGACCATCCTCTGTTTTTAACATAACCAGCACAGACATTTTATTGGCTTGATATGTTTTAAAAGTGTATTTCATCTCAGCATGTGAGTAGAAAGGGAAGTAGAATGGTGGGGAAGAATGTTAGAAAAGAGTAATCTTTTATGTCTTAAGATTGAAACCACATTTCTTTCCTAGTGTTTTGTTGTAACTGTGATTGCCGTGGCCCAGAACTGAACAGAATAGTCACACGGCTGCTCTATCACAGAAAAAGCCTCATCTCTGTGTGTCCTCAAAGCCGTTCGCACATAGGACTGATCACACGCGTGCTGGTTGGTTTCTTGTCTGCTCTGAGCGCTTGAGAGCAGGGGGTGGGTCTCCCTCACCCCGTGGCCCTGCGCCTGGCCCAGGACATGGGCCTTTCCTTCATTGAGCTCAGTCACTGCGAGTTCTGTGCTGAGCCAAATTGCCTGCCCCGTGGAGAGCCCATCCAAGGGGCTGAACAGGATGAGGGCTGCAGTCTGTAGCCATGGGAAAGGGGTTTTTCTCTGGGTAAAAGAATTATTGAAGATAAAAACCAGGAACTCAGCATCTTGAGTATAAGTAACTGGTGGCATTCACCAACCCGACGGGTACAAAAGCATGAGGTGGGGACTGCCTCGTTTCTCAGTGAGTTACCGTGCCGGATCCATGGTAAGTAGTCCATTTGGAGAAGAAGTTGTGGTGTTTCTTTTAAGCGTTCTTTCACTGGAAACATGACTGGCAGATGCGTGGAGAATATGGCTTTGCGTATCTTGTGTGACTTACATTAACCAATCCAGTTCTCTGCCGTTAATCCAGTGTCACTTGTTGCCTGGTAATTTATGAGAGCCTCACATATCTGATTCTCATAAAAACCCCGTGAGATGAGGGTGGAAACAGGATGAGAAGTTAAGTCACTTGTCTGAGGTCTCACAGTGTGTAATTGGGAGAGTTAGGGTTGAAACAGCGGTCCATTTATGCTCTTTGTGGCAAACACATTGTTCCCCAAGGATGGGGGAAGCAAGGACACCGGATGTTCTGCTAGGAGTGGGTAAAAAACATATTTTACTGTGAAAAGTTCAACTTTGACCGTTTAAATGACTCTTAAATGTTCTTTCCCCACAGGCATTAAAGACTATTCCAACTGGCCCACCATCCCGCAAGTGTACCTCAATGGCGAGTTTGTGGGGGGCTGTGACATTCTTCTGCAGATGCACCAGAACGGGGACCTGGTGGAAGAACTGAAAAAGCTGGGGATCCGCTCCGCCCTTTTAGATGAAAAGAAAGACCAAGACGCAAAGTGAGGGCGGCCCGGGTCCTCCCTGAGCCGAATGCCCAGGAGCCCTTGGGCCAGAGACTCACTGCCAGAAAAGCCTTACCGATTTTGGTTTTCTCTCTTCACTCAACTGCTTGCTCTGATTCTCCCAGTACGTAAGCAGTCGGTGATTTTAGTGTGTCTGGTGTTTGGGCTAAGAATATTCTATTGTGAACCTAATTATAACCACTGCACTGTAGTAATTCAATGTTGTATTATGATCTTGCTGTAAACAAAATTTGTTGTTATATTGTCATTTACTCTTTGCCTGATTCGGGAGTACAACTGGGAGCTTTTGAATCATTATTCATGAGTCTTCTGCAAATGTGTCGGTCTGCAAAGATAATATATCCCCCCAAATTTTTGTAACTTGTTCTGTTAAGAAAAATGATGGACAAGGAAGGAAATATGATAACTGGGGTATTGTTTTTTAAAATAAACTGCCTACCCAGGGATGCTGTGTGTGAGTCGTTAATTCTGGATAGCAGTAAGTCTGTGTCCTAGTCCGTTCAGACTGCTATAACAAAGTACCGTAGACTAGGTGGCTTATAAACAACAGGAATTTATTTCTCATGGTTCTGGAAGCTGGAAGTCCAAGATCAAGGCTCCAGCAGGTTAGGTGTCTGGTGAGGGCCCGCTCCTGCTTCATAGATAGCGTCTTCTCACTGTGTCCTCACTAGGATGCTCTCTGGGGTCCCTTTTATTTTTATTTTATTTTATTATTAATTTTTTTTTGTGAGGAAGATCAGCCCTGAGCTAACATCTGCCAGTCCTCCTCTTTTTTTTGCTGAGGAAGACTGGCCCTGGACTAACATCTGTGCCCATCTTCCTCTACTTTATATGGGACGCCGCCACAGCATGGCTTGACAAGTGGTGCATCGGTGCATGCCCGGGATCCGAACCGGTGAACCCCAGGCCGCCACAGCGGAGCGCGTGCACTTAACCGCTTGTGCCACTGGGCCAGCCCCCTGGGGTCCCTTTTATAAGGGTACTGATCCCATTCATAGGGGTCCTTCCCTCATGACCTAATCACCTCCTAAAGGCCCCACCTCCCAACACCCGCACTTCGGGGGTTAGGTGTCAATATGAGAAGTTTGAGGAGACAGACACTCAGTCTATAGCAGTCTGTAAGGGTTTTTAGTACCTGTGAGCTTTAGTTTTTAGGGATTAAGAGTGATTCTCATGTTCTTGTGCAAAATTTGCCATCAAGCTATGTTCTAACGTCTTCCCGTGTCCGGTATCTTTTTATAAGACTCTCAGTGTTTCTCCATCCTGAGACTGGCACAATGGAGCTGGAGAGTTTAGAGTGGTTCCTGGGAAGAAAGCCCATCCCCTCAGGTGCGCCTTTGGATCCCCAGAGGCCTTCATTCATCTCCAGTGGCTTAAACAGAGCATCGATTTAGAGTTGCTTCTTCATGGTGGCAGAGGTAGGAAGAAGGATGCATTTTGAAAAGGGCAAAAGTGACAACAGGGAAGGAAGGATGGCTCGTTTCCCCAGAGCCTTTCTAGAGGCTTGCTCTGTGTTGTTAGTCTGCTTGAGTGCCCCTTGAGAAACTGGCTTAGTGAGGTGAGGATTGACCTGCCGGGTCCTCTTGTAGATTGCTGCTCCTGCCAATGTCCCTCCCAGAGGTTAGGGATTCCCAAAAGAAAGGGAAGTTGTAGCCCTCGCCTTCACTCAGGGCTGTCCTGTCAGCCTGTCAGATTAGAGGGCCCCCCCAGCTAATCACAGAGCTCCTGGCTTCAGGGAAAAGAAAAGCAGATTATCCTCACAAAAAACCTTTTTATTACCTGAATTATATGTTATATCCCGTCGATACCTTTTGTGTTTGCTCTAAGCTAAGAGCTTACTAGAATCTTAGAGGGGGTTGGAAGTCATCCACTTGAACCATTTTGGTTTAGAAATGACACTGGAAGGAAGGCCATGTGCTCAAGCTTTCTCCTCTGCTGCTGCCACACAGCAGCCGAGCCAAGTTTGTGACCTTGTCCTTTGGAAAGAATACCATTAACAAATCACTTTATACTGTCCCTGGATGAATACCAGGCTGTGGGGTACATGTGAGTCTGCAGATTCATGCCTTGTCTTCACATGTGGTGTGCTGTATGGTCCTTTTCCGTAATTTCACTTCTTCTGGCTTTTTCTTAGATCTGCCTATATACCTTTAGGTTCGTCTGCAAAATGAAATGATGAGAAACTTATAAGGAGGGAAACATCAAGGTAAGAAACCTCCCCAGAATATTAGGACTCAGGGAGAACTGCCAAGTGAATAATTTGACTCAGATGCTAATGAATCAGAGAGAGATCATATCAGTCAGCAGAGAGCTTACAAGTTTAAGGAATCATTGAGCTCTACAAGAAATGGAAATGTTCTTTCCGGAAGTTAATTAATACTTTTTTTCTATATGCTTAGCAAGTCTTTACCAAGTGGAAAATTGAAGATGCTATCTAAAGTCGGTCTGAATAATTTTAATGATCTGCATAATTAGAATTCACTGTGATAATTAGAACGGTGACACCAAAGTTCCTTGTACAAACAGCGATAGCACACATCATCTATTTAGAAATGCCAGGTCTGCTTCACAGCTCTCCAGGGCAGTGCATTTGGCTCATCTCATTGTGATTTATTGGATTTTTGTCCCAACTTCAAAGTACTGTTATTAGACCCTTTAGAAATAGAGGAAGTTATTTTAGGAGATTAAACATCTGTATGATTTCAGGTAGTTTTTGTTTCGTAAATTGGTAGTTACGTAAATGTCATTACACTTCATTTAAGCTATGAGTTTTGGAGATATTTTAGGGCAGAAGGTAACTTTTAAGAAGTCTCTTGGGTTTATTGTTATTGGCCGTATTAAATTTATTTGTGTAGAATCTGAGACATCAAGCTTTCCTATAATTATTAAAGCCACAACAGCTAGCTTGAGAGAGAATTCTTGTAAATTTATTAAATGGCTTACTTAGGTATTTAGAGAAAAGTTGTACCTTGTTATTTGTGACAGGAGAGCTTGTGCTAAGAGTTCAGAGGAACGACCTTTGTGTTGGCAAGGTTTTGTTGAAGTAAATTTAAACCAGAGGGGAGGAGGCTTCCAAGTTTGTTCCTGAGAGCCACTGACGGGAAAAAATAGATGTTGGTGGATAGTCACACAAAAGTAGCTGAAGTGATAGATTGAAAAAAAAAATAGATTTCACATTCCACTTAAGAATTGTTTAGCAAATCTACAAATAGCTTTAAGTTATACCTAAGAACTGTATGATAGCGGGTTTGAGGGAGAGCGGAGGAATGGCGGAAGGGAGGGGGGTGGTTTCATGCCCAGGTGCAGACACACACAAAGCGACCCGGGTGAACCTGCAGGAAGTCACAGCCCCGTCCTGTTCCCTGAGAGCAGCATCAGTGTGGGTCTTACGGCCGTGTGGGCTTTTGCGATGGCAGGTATGGGCCAAGAGGAGTGGAGCTGGGAGCAGATCCGGCCTGAGGCTGAGGCACTCGAGACTGCAGAAGGGGCGCCTTGCTGCAAAGATCTTTCCCAACTGCAGCCAGAGTGGCCTTCCACAAACACCCCACTAGCCATTTCATGCCCCTGCTTACAAACCTCCTGGGGCCACTACCCCAGAGAGCCTTCCCTGGCCTCCCCACTTCTCTCTTGCAGCCCCTTCCTTTGTCCATCGCATCGGGATGGAATGGCCTTTTTTTTTGGCTTCACTCAGGCACCCCCTATGGCTAGCAAATTTAGTGGTCAAAAAAATATGTAAAAAATAAGAGAACTCCCTTTCTTCATTGCTTTCGGATTAGTCGCAAGAAGCGTTAGGTTATCTCAGTTGACCAGTCCAGCAGCCCAGGGCAGTAGCTAAGCTGGACTTGGATCAAACTTCCTGGATTTCCATCCCGACCTTCTTGGGTGTGCGCCTGACCTCAGACTGGTTAATAACCTCCTTTTCCTTCTCGATTGAACAAGAAAGTAGTGAATGTCACCCACGTCAGGCTTGTTATGGGGCTTAGATGTGAGAATCCCCATCAAGGGCCTGGCCCATCGGAGCTCTCAGGATAAGTTAACCTTTACCTTGGACTACATCTAGACTTGGTACTGTGGTATGTTATTCACCATCATTTGAAGGCTTAAGGGAGTAGAGATAAGTCCATATTCATCGACAGACCGTTGTTCATGTTTACATGCTCTGGGAGCGTGGAGACTCGTCTTTGAAGGTAAGTGACAAGATTTAATACTTGGGATGGTCTTCTCAGTGGAGTGTACCATTACCCCGCTGCTCTTGGGGACAGGAGGGCCTCGGACAGAAAGAATTCCCTATAAATTACTTTTCTAAGGTTACAGTTTGACTTTCTGCCCCTGAGCTTTAGTTTTTTAAAATATTACTTCTATTTCATACAAAGGGAGATCTTTCCTGAACTGATAGGTTAGGCTTTCATCGTGTCGAGTTATGCTTGAAAGAATGCAGTTTAACCTTGAGCTAATTCTAATTTTCAGTCGCAAGGATTGTGGTACCGGGTTCTACTGTACCTAATTAACAATTTTCACAAGGATGTATTTTGCTAGAAAAATAGATGTAGAAATATCCCCTGGTTCGTAGGAGGTTGAGTGGTGAAATGTAGAAAGTATTTCCAGAGTATCGGTGTGTCTGTTGCCAGTCCTAAGCAGCAGCATGCTTTGATAATCAGCAATCATGGATGAACCAGCTCCTGGGGAGTCCATGCTGAGGCCCCGACTGTGTGTTGGGACCTCTTCCTGCTCTGGCCCCAGGCTGGCCTGGGCTGAGCCTTCAGCTGGGGGTCAGTACCCCTCATCTCCTGCCCTGAGGCAGGGGCAGAGTCTAAGACTGGTGTCAAAATGTGTGGAATCTAAAGGAGAGCTTCAGCAGTTGTTCAATAATTTTAGAAGCGAGCTGTAATCCTGTGAACCCTGCAGCACATTCCCATTATTCTGGCTTGCTTTATTTTTATTTTTTAACTTTTATCCACGATTCCTTAGTTAAGTCTCCTTAGAATGATTCTTGGGAGAGCAACGCACCCTGATAGAGGTGAGAGCAAAGGATGGTATTGTTACCAACCCAAACACAGATTCGTTTACCCGCTGCACAGTAAGGCCAATAAAGAAAAAATCCTGAAACACTAGGCTTGTGGCAAGGAAAGAGGTTTACTATTATTGAAAGGCAGCCAGACGAAGAGATGGGAGTTAGAACTCAGATCCACCTCCTGGAAGGGAAAAAGGTAGGGGTTTTTATCTGGGGGTTTAGGTAGTGGGGGAGGAGCATGTGGCCTTGCTGGTCCGTGCCTTCCCACCAGCCTGTGTTTGGCCTTGAAGACTGAATTTCTTTCCTCTTGACCGTCTGGACTTTTCTGGTTAGTTTTCATCTTCAGCCTGCGTTTGTACTTGTGAGGCTCAATCTTGATGTGTGGACCTTGATTTCCTGGGAAAGGCAGCTCGCTCATATACTAAGGAGGGACAGAAAAACCTGGTTAGTTTTGAATAACACTTGATTATGCTGAGTATGCACAGCTGCAGTTAGCAAAGCTTATCTCAAAGCTTTTGTTCTCTTCTTCTAGCCTGGGGAAGATTTGTTAACCTCTTCATCTTCAGCTTCAGAATCAATTCCACCTCCAAGTTAATACAGTTTTAGCAGACTTTCAAAAGACCGGTGTGGTAGGTTGAATAAATGGCCCCCAAAGATGTCCACATCGTAATTCCCAGAACTTGTGAATATCTTACCCGGGACTTTACGGATGTAACTAAGTTAAAGATCTTGAGATGGGAGATGATCCTGGATTGTCTGGGTGAGTCCAATGCAATCGCAAATGTCCTTATAGGAGGGAGATGGGATCAGAGTCAGAGAAGGAGCTATGATGATGAAGCAGAGGTTGGAGTAATGGGCTTTGAAGACGGAGAAGGGGCCACAAGCCAAGGAAGGCAGGCGGCCTCTAGAAGCTGGAAAAGGCAAGGAAACAGATTCTCCCCTGGAGCCTCCAGAAGGAGCACAGGCCTTGATTTTAGCCCAGTGAAAGTGATTTCAGACTTCTGACCTCCCGAACTGTAAGATAAAAAATTCGTGTTGTTTTAAGCCACCAAGTTTGTGGTTATTTGTTACAGCAGCAACCGGAAACTAATACAGCTGACTCCCTGGGTGTTTATGGTAGGTGCCACTTGGTCTGAGTGGACAGGGCTCAGGGGACAAAAGCCCATTGAGCTCCTTCCCTGTGCTAGGCATTTAGGTCCCTAATTTACTTATCACACATGGTCTGCAAATGTGGGATATTCTCTCGCCCTTTCAGATAATAAAACAGACTCAGAGAGGTCAGTCACTTGTTGAAGGTCACTGCTTAGTGAGTAGCAGGGCTGGCACTAGAGCCGTGGTCCTCACATTGGGTCACACTTCAGAGGCCGGCTGAATAAGGGCATCCTCAGCAGGGCCTCTCGGTGGAGCCCTGGCGACTGGCTCCGGGAGTGCAGCCCCGAGAGGAGGGACTGCTCTTGCCGCCGAATTTGACCTTCGTGTCCCATTGAAACCCACAGCCAGGAGCCAGGGCTTCTGGAAGTCGCCCCCGGCCCTCCACTGGTCAGTATGTGAGAAGGCGAAGGTCCTGCTTCTGAGATGGGGGACAGCAGTGCGGGCCTAGCTGGGCAGAGACAAACGGACAGTCGGCACAAACGAAGCCCAGGGAAAAGTGCCCCCAGGCTCTGCGTGGCGGGTGGACGCTCGGCCCGGCCAGAGGTCCCAGTGGGCTCCACTTGGTGAAGTTCCAAGGGCAGGAAGTGGGTGTTTTTGCCGGTGAGCACAGCCCTCTACAAACAATCTACCGTTGTCTGTTGGGCTTTTCCCTCCAACCTCAGACACAGCCCTGGGCCCCATCACCTATTTTGGCACATACTCAGAGTCACCTGCTGTCCTTCCTTAGGGACAGGCCCCAAGTTCTCACTTCCTGGCAGAGTCCCTCTGTCCAGCCCTGGCCTCCCCCTCTCTCCTCTGTCCACCCCTTAGCCCTTTTCTTTGTCACAGTTTGCCCTCTGTTCCCTCTGGTTGTTGGCAACGTGGTCCAATAAGATGTACTTTTTTAGACCCCAGTCATTTGAATTTTTAAACAGAGTTAATTTCTCGTTTAATAAGACAATCCATGCATATCGTTAAAGTCAAATGGTACTAAAAACTGATAATGAAAACTAGAAATTCCTGCCTTTCACCTTTTGACACATAGTCCTGCTCCCGGAGGCAACCAATTCTCATTCTTAAGCTATTTCTTCTGCTGTGTGCCTCCATATTTCTTAATAATATGCTTCGATTGCTATTTCTTTGCTAATCAATTTCAGACATTCTCTCACCTCTGTGCCATTTTCCTAGAAAAGGAGTCAGTGCTCTTATGTCATCACCAACATTCCCCCCACCCCACTTCTCCCTTAGTTCCCATACAATTATAACAATTTTTGGCTAAATCAATAGGCAGTGTCTCCATCATTATTATGACTATTTATATTTTTTTCACTGATAAGCCAAATACTGTATTCCTTTCTCATGTAAATTTCTTCCCTTTATTAATGATTGTCTTTTAAAATGATTTTCTATTTGATTTCATATTTAGTTTTTACATAGTGCTCTGGGATCTACCAAATACCCATCAACACAGTTTTTATTTTTTATTTTATTTTTTTTTTTGGTGAGGAAGATTAGCCCTGAGCTAACATCCAATGCCAGTCCTCCCCTTTTTGCTGAGGAAGATTGGCCCTGGGCTAACATCCATGCCCATCTTCCTCTATTTTATATCGGACGCCACCACAGCATGGCTTGATAAGCGCTGCATCGGTGTGCGCCCAGGGTCCGCACCTGTGAATTCCGGGCCGCAGAAGTGGAGTGCGTGCACTTAACAGCTACACCACTGGGCTGGCCCCCTCAACACAGTTTTTAAACAGAAGCATCGGGTAAATAGTAGCCCCTTTCCTCCATCCCTCTACCCTACCTCCTACCCAAGCTTCTCCCAGAGTCCTCCACGCTCCAGTCCCCCTCTGGTTGCCTTATCATCATTCTTGGGCTCCCTTCACGTCTTCCCTGTGTTGGGTTCTCTGTTCCCCATGTCCTCTGTCTTTGTCTTTTTTAGTTTATTCCTTTGCTCTGCTGGAGCATATCCTGCAAAAGCTTCCTAAAGAAGGTACACAGGAGGTCCACTTTCTGAGACCAGCTGGTCTGAAAAGGCTTTATTATGCCTGTGCACTAGATTCGGCAGTTTGGCTGCATCAGAAGACATTTTCCCTCCAAATTTTGATGACGTTGCTTCATTGTCCTCTAGCTTCTGATGTGCTGCTGGGAAGTCTGATGTTCTTCTGATTCCTGATCTTTGATGCTTTCTTTTTCCTTTTTGGGAAAGGTCCTCTTTAGGATCTTTACTTTATCCTGGTATATGTGCCTTAGTGTGATTTTTTTTTTTTTTTTCTTTCACTGGCTTTCGATCTGGAGAGTCCTGTCTTTCAGTTCTGAGAAAATTTCTCCCGACTTGCTTGGGAATTCCTCTACCTGGTTTTTCCTATTCTTTTTTGTCAGATGTGGGATCTCCTCGAGGGACTTCATAGTTTTCTTATCTTTTCTCTCCTATTTTCAAAATCCTTATCTTTTCGTTCTATTCTTTGGGAGATTTCTCTGACCTTCCTTTTTCCCTCTTTTCCATAAATATTTCTGGTGCCTCTCCTGATCTGGGCATGGTCCCAGGTGTGGGGATAGAGTGGTGAACAATGCAGAACGGGTTCCCGCTCTCACGGGGCTCATATTCCAGTGAAGGAGAGGGAGAGAAAACACCTATAAGTGGATCAGTAACTGGTTAGGTGGGTTAAGATCTAAGAAGAAGAAACTCAGGGTAAGGAGATGGAAAGAGACAAACAGGTTTTAATTGGGTCACTGGGGAAGGCCTCTCTGCTGGATGATACTAGAGCAGGGGTCTTCCAACCTTTAATTCCACCAGCTGTTTAAAAAAATTATTTCCAAGAGCTCTTATAACCTGATTAATCTTTTTTTAAAAAGTAAAATTTACCATCTTAACTGTTTTTAAGTGTACAGTCCTGTGGCATTAAGTACGTTCACATTGTTGTGCAACCATCACCACCATCCATCTCCAGAATTCTTTTCATCTTGTAAAACTGAAACTCTATACCCATCAAACAACTCCCCATCCCTCCTCCCCTGAGCCCTGTGTCTATGAATTTGACTACTCTAGGTAGTTCACGTAAGTGGAATCACAGAATATTTATCCTTTTGTGACTGGTTTATTTCATGTAGCATAACGGCCTCAAGGTTCATCCATATTGTAGCCTGTGTCATTCTTTTTTGAGGCTGAATAATATTTCGTTGTAGGCACATACTACATTTTGTCTATCCGTTCGTTGGTGGATGGACACTTGGGTCCGTCTTTTGGCTGTTGTGAGTAATGCTGCAGTGGACGTGGGTGTACAAAATAATTCTTTGAGACCCTGCTTTCAATTCTTTTGGGTCTATATCCAGAAGTGGAATTGCTGGATTATACAGTAACTATATGTTTCATTTTGTTGAGGAACTGCCAGACTATTTTCCAGAGCAGCTGTACCATTTTACATTCCCACTAACAGTGCACAAGGATTCCGATTTCTCCGCATCCTCACCAACACTTGGTATTTTCTGTTTTTGTTTTTGACAGTAGCCATCCTGATGAGTGTGAATTAATCCTTTTTATGGCCACTTCTACCTTCATCCTTCAAGGATGCAATACCTTAACTCTGAGGATGTTACTTATAGCTTTTTTTTTTTTTTTAAACCACTCTTTTAAAAAATTTCTGCATTCTCCCTGCGCCTCCAGGTTTCCTCTTCATTTGTCTGTTTGGGTCTGTCTTTTGAGCTGGAAACTTTCCAGCTAGAGGCCCTTAGCTCTCGGCTCACATTTGAGAGTTAAGGGAGTGATTAGAGGACAGGGATTGAATAGGGGCTTGGAGACAGTCTGTGTGTGTTTGCATGTGTGTATGGACATGTGTGCATGTGTGTGCATGCATGTGTATGCGTATGTGTGTATGTGTGATGTGCATGTGCATGAGTGTGTGTGAAGAGGTATAAAGTTGGAGGGGCTGGCTGCCTGGTGGGTTTCCCTGTGCCACGACTGGGTGCTGAGCTGGTCTTCAACTGGTGAACTCTCAAATCTCAAATGTCAACATTTGAACGTCTCTTCTCTAACACCATTTAATTTCTCCAAAGAAGAATCTTCCATCCCACCCAGGGGGTTTGAGCCTGTCTGTCTTCTAGAAGCTGGAGTAGAAGGCTAGGGGGTCTCTTTAATGAGAGTGCAGATGTTCACTGGCCTGTCTGGTTTTCAGCTCCAGGCATCCCACCCCTACACTGGATCCATTGTCTCCCAGTCCAGTCCCCAGGGTGGGAGGTGGACCCGCTGGGTGAGGTGGAGGAGAAGGAGGGTTCCTGTGGGTCTCCTGCTTCACGTCCCTACTTCAATCTCACCCTCTGCCTTCGGCCCCGGGCCGCCCCTTGTCCTTTGTGGGTCTCGGGGCCCGGCCTCTCTACGCACGCTTTTCCATCCCCTCAAGGTTTGCTGATTTCTCTGGACTCCTCTCTCTTTCTCCTTGTCTTATGGCTTCGTATCATTTATCATTTATATCTATTTTGTATCTTTTTTATTTCTTTACTTTTAGTTTAGAGAGGAAGGCAAAACAAATGTAGGTGGTCAATCACCATATTTAACTGTATATATATTTTTAAACAAAATTTTCTCAAAATATGTCCAAATCATAAAAATAATTCGTGTTCATTTAGAAAACACAGAAGTAGAAGGAAGGAAAAAATAGGCCAATAACCCCACTTACTGATGATAAATCCTTTCTGTAAGGCACATTTCCTTCTACTTAATATTCTTCAAATAATTTTGCAGATTTGAAATCAGGCTGTAAAGACAATTTTATGTTCTGCTTTTTCCACTTATAATATTACAATGTAAGTATTTCCCATGTTATGAATGAAACTTTTAGAAATGCTTTTAGTGGCCCTGACGATAATTGATCCTGTATTGTACCAAACTTTGTTTAATTATCCTCCTATTGTTTAACTGCTGGGCTGTTTTCAATTAGAAGTTTAATACCATCGTAAAGATTTTTGTGCAAAAAGTTTCTTTTATTTAAAAATTTTTAAATGGGAGAGGTTTTGCCATAAGGTAATGCAGTGGTTGAACGATGTTCCCCAAAAGATATGCCCACGTCCCAATCCCTGGAACCTGAGAATGTGACCTTATTTGGAAAAAGGGACTTTGCAGATGTGATTAATTTAAGGACCTTGAGATGGGGAGATGATCCTGGATTATCCGGGTGGGCCCTAAATCCAAGGACAAGTGTCCTTATAAGAGACAGAAAAGGAGACACAGACAGGGGAGAAGGTGACGTGATGATAGAGGCAGAGATGGGAGTGATGCGGCCACAAGCCAAGGAATGCCAGCAAATGCCAGAAGCTGGAAGGGGGAAAGAAGGGGTGCTCCCCTAGAGCCTTCAGGGGCACGTGGCCCTGCTGACACCTTGATTTCAGGCTTCCAGCCTCTGGAACTGTGAGAGGATAAATTTCTGTTGTTTTAAGGTATCAAGTCTGTGTTACTTTGTCATGGTGGCTCCAGGAAACTAATACAAGTAGATTCCAAGAAATGGTGTTGTGTGTCAGAGATGTGAATACTTACAGGTTGTCAATTAAGTCCAAAAGTGTTCATACCCCCGTTACCATCCTAACACACCCATTTTCATTTGGGTACATTTCTTTCCCACCCTGTCATTTAATCAAGTTTAATTAGTGTCTACGATGTCACAGCAATTGGAAGCTTCGTGAGGCCCAGGGTCTCTGCTTTGTGTCCTGATAGGTTCTAAGTGCTTAGACTCATGCCTGATATAATGGATAGATAGGTGACCGGGGACAATTCTGAGTAAGACACAGCTCCTCACAGTCTAGTGAGGGCCATGGCTGAGTACACAGGGAATTCTCAAGTGAGAGCAGAGCCTGCCTGGGTGCCAGGGAGACACAAGCAGGGATTCTCCTGGGGCTGGGGTCATTGAGCAGTGACCCCTGTGCTGTGTCTTGGAGGACAATGACTCTGGCGGCCACCAGGCAGCACCAGACCGTGCTCCTCAGTGGGTCATCTTTGCTGCCCCTGAGTCCCATCGAGGCCGGACCCTGGTGATGCTGGGTGGCGGGTGATGGAGGTGGGCCCGTCTGAGTGGCCGGGGTCCCCTGGGGTCCTGGGTCGTGCTCAGCAGTGATTGCATGGCAGTATGTGAACTTTGGCCCCGAGTGTGTGGCAGGCCCTGATGCGTCACACTGCACACGTGTGTGTGCACACACGCGTGGCACGCACAGGTGGTGTTCCTTACTGGCCAGAGGCTCTGCTGAATTGCAGGGCCCACCCTTAGACCCTGAATCCTGGCCTCCTGCCTGGGCCCCCTCTGGTCCCTCCAGCTGCTCCCCTGCCTGCGGGACAATGAGTCAGTGGGGCCAAAGTGCCATGTCCCCCCAGAGCCCCTGCTCTTTTCCTCTGCAAGACTGTCCTACAGGTAACCGGGAACCAGGAATTCCCTGCTCTAATGCCCAGGATCTGCTTCCAGGGCCTGTGAGCTTCTCACCCAGTCCGTGCTCCCGAGGGAGGATGGCATCACCACACCGGGTGGATGGACCCCTCTGTCTGAAGAGTGCGGGGGCAGTTGTGGATGGAGCCTGAACCTGGAGCTCAGTGTCCACACTCAGGCCCCTCCGGGTGCTGGATGGGGAAGGGGAGGGACACAGGCTGTCCTCCGTCCCCACCTGCACCTCTTACAGGTGGCCCGCATTGTCCCATGCACATCAACGTTTAACAGGCCGTTTGGGGGTTCTAGATTTAGCCAGCAGCTTCCTGCCAGATGGGGCTTGTCTCTGTCTCATCCAGGATCTTCCGGTCGGGCTCTGTGCGGGGCAGGATGATCATTAATGACACGGTATAGCAGCTGCCCGGGCATCACCTCAATCCCCACCAGGGCTGCCCCAGGCAGGGGAGGGCACTTCAGGCACAGAAAGCAGCCTGCAGCAAGGCCGGGGAGGGAGGGGTCCCATTGGAGATTGGTGATTGGTCTCGAGGGGCACGAGAGAGGCAGGGGTGAAGCGGGGAGTAGCAGGACACGAGTCTGGAGGGGTCGCAGGAGTGGCTGCTTGGCTGTCGACTTTTCATTGAGAACGGGGCGGAGCACTGGGGAGCCCTGGGTAGAGGCTCCAGTCCCAGCTGGGAAAGCTCACCCGGAATTCAGCAGAGCTGTTCTACGGGCCGAGGGTGTTTTACGGGGGCTGAGAAAGTCGTGTGATGGACGGCACTGATGGGAACTGTCTGGCTGAGCGGGGCTGGGCCCCACCACCTGCCTTCCCTCTTGGGCTGCTGGAGCCCCAGTCCTCCCAGGCGTCCACCTGAGTTCCTCCAGGTGACCGCAGACCTCGGGGCCTCCAGGGACCTGCTCTTGGCTTTCCTCTCTCAGACTGCTGTGGACCCCGTGGTTCCATCGTGTGCCTCCTATTTTCTTCAAAGAAACAGGAGAGCTCACCCCACACCTGTTGGGGATGTGACGTGGGGTGTCTGTTGCCCATTTTGCACCTTTGTTTTTGCTTCCTACCTAGGGATTCCTCTCGCTGTGTCTGGGCAGAGTGCTTGGAGGAACTTGGCTCAATTTGGATTTAAGACCAGCTGGAAGGTACCACAGAGGGCTGGGAATCACCAGTTTGGAGCGTTCTGGGTTGAACTGTGGGCTTCCTTTTTGATCTGTCTCTGGGTGTGTGTTCTGGTGGCTCTGTGCCAAGAACAAGCCTCACCACTGAGGGCTGCCTGAGAGCTCCGGGATCGGGCATGGATGGCACGGGACTGGCCCCTGGACCACGTGCAGACGGGTCAGACTTCAGCGTGTGCATCTGCAGGGCTCTGCAGGCTGACCTCGGGGCTGGAGCACTGGTTTGGTGTCAATCACACAAACCAGTCTCTTCTTCTGCCTCCCACGAACCAGCACCGTGTGGGCCTGTGCATGGTAATGTGCCACCTTCCTTCACGCAGTAAAAAGGGGAGCCTCTGAGCTTGGCATGTGGGAGTGTGCAAGAAAGGCCAGGAGTGCTCAACACCCTGTGCACATCACAGAAAGGACTGGCCTTTGGCTCCTGGGAGAGAACCCCTGAGACCCTGGCATACCCTGCCCCATAGGAGCATCTTTGTACACCTGCCCCAGGCCATGCTGTACCAGCTTGACCTCTGGGGACTGGAGACTGAGTAACTAAGTAGTAAGCACCCACATGACTGGCCTCCAATAAAAACACTGGACACTGAGGCTCAGGTGAGCTTCCCTGGGTGGCAACACTGGGCACATGTTGTCGTAACGTCGCTGGGAGAATTAATCCCTGTCCGTGCAGCTGCACTGGGAGGGCAGCTGGCAGCTGCTGTCTGGTCTTTCCTGGATTCCACCCTGTGCACCTTTGACCTCTGCTTTTAAATAAATCTGTATCCTCGGGGCTGGCCCAGTGGCGTAGTGGTTAAGTTTATGTGTTCTTCTTTGGCGGCCTGGGGTTCACCGGTTTGGATCCTGGGTGCGGACCTACTCACTGCTCATCAAGCCATGCTGAGATGGCGTCCTACATAGAAGAGCTACAACTCTACAACTATGATACACAACTATGTACTGGGGCTTTGGGGAGAAAAAAGAAAAAAGAGGGAGATTGGCAACAGATGTTAGCGCAGGGCCAATCTTCCTAAAAAAAAAAAAAAAAGGAAGTATGGAGATAGACAGCCGAGGGCTGATATAGCAGCTCCATGTCGGTGACTGGGTGTATTTTATCTGCTCCAGCATCCTAATATGGGGCTCCCTTCCCAACGTGACATTACGGGTCAAAATGGCTCCTAAAGCTCCAGCCATTGCATCCACATTCCAAACAGCAGAAAAAAGGAAAGGAGAGTTTGCTTGTTCCATTTAAAAAGACTTCCCAGAAATTCCCACAACATTTCCCCTTACAAAAAAAAATCTGTACCCTTTCACTGTCATAAACCATGTAGCAGCCTTTCTGAGTTCTGTGAGTCCTTCTGAGGTAGTCTTGGGGATGCCTGACAAAAGGGGAGGATCTCCAGGTGGCTGGGCTCAGAGCCCCAACACTTTTCTCTGAGTGACCATTTCTTGTTAACTCCTGACAGATCTCCTCCACCATTACCAGGCCGAACTCGTGACCCATGGACCCATGACCCTTCCTGGGGTGCCCTTCAGCATGGCTGGGTCAAGACGGGAACATTCAGGCAAAGACTCTTCTACAGACTCAGGAGTGACCACGGGGAAACAAACACACAGAGTCGAGACACTGGCTCACAGGACACAGCCGACGCACCAGGACCTGCTCCCTGCACAGCTCCGAGCCCTCGTCAATCCGCCCCCGACGGCTCACACCTGGGTCTCTGCACTTTCCGAGGTCCAAGCCAAGAGGGAAACAGTCCTAAGCCCTCTCTGTCACCTACCTGGAGCAGCCTCTGGGCTGGGGTTTGCTGTCTGGGTTCCAGCCTCCTTCGGGCACCAGTGTCCCTGGGAAAGACCTCTGACCTCCATGCCACGTGGTAGCACTAAGTGCCATCCACACACAGTAGGGGGTGCTGCAGGGGATTGTTCTGTAGAATGACACTAGGCAAGCTGCTCCTTTTCCGAAGTCACCTGGACGTTCCTCTATTCATGAATCAATGGTTTACATTTGAAGACTTTACTCCAGTGTTCTCTGAGGTTAGCAGAGCTGGTCAATAGAAATACCAGTTTAAAGCAGGACTCGGGCTGAATCCAACTTAGAACTAAGAACCCAAATGAACTACACTAGCCAGTTGATTTCCAACTCAAATGGAATCACTTTGTGTTGCCAAGTATAAGGCAAGCCACCTTTTCCCATTTTTCCTAAGAGGACTTTTTAAAAAGTTTTGGTAACTTAAATATAAAAACTTTTATGGATGTAGATGAAACACTCAAATGTATTAAATAGACAATACAACTATCTTAAATATATTTTAACATTAATTTTATATTTTACCAATGAGAACAGTGAGGCACAGAGAAGTTGAGTGACTTGTGCAGGGACATACAGCTTAAATAAGTGAAAGAACTGGAATATAAGTCCAGGCAAGCGGCTCCAGGGCCCACGATCCTAACAATTGCACTATTAATTTGGTTACACAGAATATATGATAAAACAAGGGCAGAAACTGTCTTTCTTATTTTATTAGATGCTCAATACTTATTTATCGAATGCTTAACAAGTGGTCATTTTTGGTTTTGTTTTAAATGATCAGTGGATAAAATCCTTTCATAGTCTCAAATTTAACTCCAAACAGTAAAATACCAAGTTAGCATTTTGTGTGTCCTCGTGATGCTGTTTTCCGAATGCTTTTGTTCTGTTCTGTGGCAGAGAGCGTCATACTACAAAGATCCAGCAGATGGTGCTGTTTCTCTGGGACTGAGCCCCTCCACTCTAGGGTGGCCTCGCCCTGCTCCCTTCCTGCTACATGACTTGGGCTTAGCCACTCTGAGACACGTTCTGATCTTCCCTGAAGTATCCTCTATGTGAAAAGCAAATTAGGCACATTCGTGTATGTCCCCACTCTGCTTCCCCCCACACTCTGCATTTCCTCCCACTGAAGGGGTCTCACATCCTTCCCTGGCACGTTAGGAGTTCGAGGGCGTATATTTTGGCACCAGAGAGCACAATCATATCAGAAATGTCTAGTGTGTTTCAAGTCCATTTCTTCCCCCTGGCAATGCCTTCTTTAACAGGCCAGAGTTGGGCGGTTCGGGGGTTCGGTCCTCTCAGGCTGAGAGCCGTCCAGGGAGGGGATGGAGAGGAGGGAATTTGGAGACAGAAGACCAGGATCAGAATCCTGGCTCCCACTTAACTCGGACAAGCCTCTTCAGCTCTCTGAGCCTCAGTTTCCTCATCTGTAAAATGGAGATAATCATAGTGCTTCCCAGCAAAGAATAAATCAGACAAGGGGAATAATTAGCATGTTCATTTGCTTCTCTACAAGGGAAACCAACAATGGATTGATTTCCAAGCAGCAAAGGCAAAGAGAGAATTTACATATGAGACACAGGAGCAAAGGAGAAACCCCAGATGTTTGGGGATGGCCAACTTTGTTCTCCTTTCCTTAGGTGAGATGCTGAGCCGCTGACATTGCAAAGGGGTCAGGCAGCGTATTGCGCCCTCGGTCCGCAGATGGGTCATCAGAGGAAGCAGTCTGAGTTGTTCATGGGTCTCCAAAAGACTTGGGGTTTAGCTCTGCCATATTCAGGACAGGCTGTCCCTGTGTCTGTCGGGATCATTGGATAGCCCCTCCATCTCCCATGTTCCAGGTTGGCACCATTTCCCTTATCAGGAGTGCCCATGTCCTTCCTCCCAGGGTGGCTGTGAGGCTCCAAGAATAGATGTGACAGCGTGCTGGAAAATGTGATGTGTCATGTGTGTATTCCATGCTATGATGATTAGGCTGGTCGTCTAAATCCACCGTCCAACCTGTGGCTCAAACCAGACACCCTCTGCTGCTTCTTCCAACCTAAACAGGCCCGCTGGTATCTGCCCCAGATTTCTCTTGAATTGGTTCTCTTCTCTCCATCCCCATTACCACATCCTCCAGTGTCTAACTCATATACATTCTCCACACTTAGAAAACCACACGCCTGTAACCCACCCTGGAGGAAACTACTCAATGATTCCATTGACCTGAATGCCCAGAAGGCCTCCTGCGGTGACTCTGAGGCCTTGTGGCTCTGGCCCCTGTGGCCCCCTCCTTTCTCTCTCTCTGCTCCTGCACACCCAACCATTCCATCGTCTCGCAGGGTCCAGGCTTTCTCATCCTTTGGTCTGAGAAATGCTGTCCTTCTCTCGGAATCTCACTTCCTCTCCTTGAACCTTCTCTCATCTGGATAAAGGACTCATCCCATAGGCCTTGGCTGAAAAAACATCTTCAAGAAGGCCTGCCTCCTCTCCCAGAGGACGTCACAGCCCCCCAGGCCCAGCTGTGTCTCCTGGGACCCGGGACACCCTCTGTGTCAACCCTCGGGTTCTTACTTGCCTCCTCCACTGTACATAAGCTCTGGGCGGCAGGCACCTGTCTCCCTTCTGCCGTGTTGGCCCCTCGGTGCCTGGCATGGTGCCCCGAACACAGTAGGTCCGCAATAAACACCAATTTTGATGGGAGAATCCTTTGCACTGTATTTCCTTGGATGAGATGATTCTTTAGTGAAATCATGAAAATTTGTGGATCAAAGGACAATCTCACTAATTTAGAAAGCTATTGGGTGGGAAGCCAATGGCAATGGTGATAAGACTAGTTTGAGGAGGTAGAAAAAAAAGTCTTACTCTTTTAAGGACCCAGAGGGGAGGGGCACTGCACCATCTAGAGGAGTGGAGAGCCAGGGCTAGGACTCAGAAGGCCTGGCTTCTAGTTCTGGGCCTGCCACTCTTCTGCTGTGCAACTTTAGGAGAATCACTTCCCCTCTCCAGGCCGCAGGTGCCCCAACTGTATATATGGCTGCATGAGTTCCCTGGCCGTTGCCATGTCTGATGATCACTCCAAAGTGATCATCAGTGGCCGATCAGTAATGAGCAGCAGGCTAAAATTTTTAAAGCCACACATTCCCTTAGGTAAGTAGATTGTCTGTCCTGGTCAGTTTCAGTCCTGAGCTCACATTTTCAGTGCATCCAAAGTAGAGCTCACCTATCTCAGGGGGCGTAACTCCACATCGTAAGTGAACATGTCTGTGCTCTAGTATTGTGCCCGCTTCATTCAAATAACGTTTCTGAAAACTTGTGCTGAGGTTGAATTGCATTCAAAATGCATCACAAGCTTGGTCTTCCTAGAGGATGGCTGTGCTGGGTGCACTTGCAAAGTGAGGAGCTGCCTCTGAAGTCTGGCTTTGCCCATCTGGATTTTCATGTGTCGATTTGCTCAAAGTGGGACCCACCTGCACTGGCTTACTAGTGCAATGGCTGCTAGGTGGCGGGTCACTGCATTCTAGACTGGGGACTGGCAAACTTACTTCGCAAAGGGCCAGATAGTAAATATTTTAGGCTTGGTGGGCCACACTGCCTCTGTCCTGACTGCTCAACTCTGCCATTGTAGCTTGAAGAAGCCATAGATAATAGGTAAACAAATAGATGTGGCTGTGTTGCAAACACACTTTATTTATGGACACTGAAATTTGAATTTTATGGGGGACGAAGTCAAGATGGCGGCGTAGGCAGACTCTGAACTCACCTCCTCCCGTGGACACAGCCAATTTACAACTACTCGTGGAAAAATTACCCCTGAGACAGAACTGAAAACTGGATAAGAGGAACTCCTGCAACAACGGACAATCCTAACTGGAATAGAAGAGGCAGAGACCCCCTTCCGGAGAGGAAAAACGCCGCCTTCACAAGCCGCCAGCTTCACGGCCGCCGGGAGCAGCTCACAGGTCCGCAGCCTCCCTGGAGGCCCGGGGTCCTGAGCCGGGGAGCGCCCCCGCTGTGGGCATTTTGTGGACCCAGCACAATCGACACCAGTGGCATAATATCTGACTTTGCCTGCTACTAAAGCATTGGCGAGCACCCCCAGAAACCCCGGTTCACAAAGAAACTAAAACTGGCTCTTAAAGGGCCCGCGCGCAAACTCACCCGTTTCAGAGAGCATCCTAAAATCACCAGAAAGAAAGGTGCACAGTGCTTTGGTGACAAGAGACTCACCTAATAGGCCCTGAGTGCATCTCGCTGAGGGGTGAGACCTCTCCGGGGACTGGGACATTGGCGGCGGCCATTGTTGTGGCCTGGTGCGAGCGTGCTGACACAGACGCCATTTGAGTTCTCCCTGAGGCCTGCTAGCCCAGGGTCTGCCCCACCCGCTAGAGCACCGATTTAATCCAGCTCAGCCAGGGCAGGCAGCCCACCCTAGAGACTGGCCCCACCCAACAACAAGCCCTCAGGCAACATGTGGGCCTGCATAGATTGGTGACTGGATTCTCTGCAGCCTGGCAACTGAGCCGACTTGAGCGGGGCAGGGTGTGCACAAGGAGCAGGTGGAGAGTGTGGGGCGGTGGCAGAGTGTGTGGGGCTCCCGCCGTGGAGAGACTGGGTCTGCTTGGGGAGGTCGAGGTGCTCACACGGGGCAGGACTGTGTTGACTGTGTGTGTGGACCTGTGGGCGGCAGGGCTTGTCAGCTGCAGAAGACTTGTGCTTCTCAAAGACCCACATAGGAGGTTTGCCCCACCTTCCAAAGCCTGAAACAATTGGGTGCTCCTGTGCCTGAGGCCAGCCCCACCCAGCTGCAATCCTCAGAGAGCTGACAAGAGACATAATAGGCTAGAGGCTTACTGCAATTGTAAGGCCCTGAGCCTAACAACCTGCCACGCTGGGGGCCTACTCACTTAAAAGAAATACTGCAACACAAATGTGGTATTAGAACTTACAGCCAACTGTGCTGGGGTGCCCCACACCTGATAAAGAGACGGAAGGGCCCACAACAACTACAAGCAGCTGAGCATAACAATAGGTGGCCAGGAGCATAACTCAGCCTCCCTGGGCGCCTATAGGGAGAGCTAACAGGCCACAATAGAAGGACACACGTAGCCCACATAGGGGCCACCCCTGGAACATTGAGAACTGAGGGAAGCACACTGGAAGCCTCCTAAGGCATCACTTACATAAGGTCACCTATCCAAGAGCAGGAGACGTAGCTGACCTACCTAATACGTAGACACAAGCACAGGGAAAGAGGCAAAATGAGGAGGCAAAGGAATACATTCCAAGTAAGGGAACAGGAGAAAACCCCAGAAAAGGAACTAAGTGAAACAGAAATGAGCAACCTACCCGACAGAGAGTTCAAACTAAGAGTGTTAAGGATGCTCACTGATCTGGGGAGAAGAATAGATGAACTCAGTGAGAATGTCAACAAAGAAATGGAAGATATAAAAAAGAACCAATCAGAAATGAAGACTACAATATGGGAAATGAAAAATTCATTAGAGGGACTCAAAAGCAGAGTAGAGGATACAGAAGAACGGATCTGTGAGCTGGAAGAAAGACTAGAAGAAATTACCCAAGGTGAACAGGTAAAAGAGAAAAGAATTAAAAAGACTGAGAACAGTCTAAGGGACCTCTGGGACAACATCAAGCGCACTAACATCCGTGTTATAGGTGTCCCGGAAGGAGAAGAGTGAGACAAGGGGGCAGAGAATCTATTTCAAGAAATAAGAGATGAAAACTTCCCTAACCTAAGGAAGGAAACAGACATCCAGGTACAGGAAGCACAGAGAGCCCCAAACAAGATAAACCCAAAGAGGCCCACACCAAGACACATCATAATCAAAATGTCCAGAATTAAAGATAAAGAGAGAATCCTAAAAGCCGCAAGAGAAAGTCAAGTTACATACAAAGGAAACCCCATAAGGCTATCAGCTGACTTCTCAGCAGAAACCTTACAGGCTAGAAGAGAATGGCATGATATATTTAAAGTGCTAAAAGGAAAAAACTTACAGCCAAGAATACTCTACCCAGCAAGGTTATCATTCAAAATGGAAGGAGAGATCAAAATTTTCCCAGATAAGCAAAAATTAAAGGAGTTTGTCACCAAGAAACCAGTGCTACAAGAAATGTTAAAGGGACTGATTTAAGGGGAAAAGAGAAGACCACAAATAGGAAAAATTATCTATTTCCATGATTAGAACGTAATGGATACAAATGCACAAAAAAGAGGTTAGATATGATATTAAAAACATAAAAGGAGGGAGGAGGGGAGTTAAAGAGTACAGCTTTCAGACAGAGGTCAAACTAAAGTGACCATCAATTCTGTATAGAAGAAGTAAGGAACAGAGAAGGACTACTAAAACACCGAGAAAAAAAAAAAAGTTAAAAAATGGCCGTAAGTACATACTTATCAATAGCTACTTTAAACGTCAATGGACTAAATGCTCCCATTAAAAGGCATAGGGTGGCTGACTGGATAAAAAAACAAGACCCATATATATGCTGCATACAAGAGACACACTTCAGACCTAAAGACACTCACAAACTGAAAGTGAAGGGATAGAAAAAGATACTCCACGCAAATGGCAATGACAAGAAAGCTGGGGTAGCGGTACTCATATCAGACAAAATAGACTTTAAAACAAAAACTGTAAAAATAGACAAAGAAGGGCATTACATAATGATCAAGGGAACAATCCAACAAGAGGATGTAACACTTGTAAATATCTACGCACCCAATGTAGGTGCACCTAAATATATAAAGCAATTATTAACAGACATAAAAATGGAAATAGACAGTAACACAATAATAGTAGGGGACTTTAACACTCCACTTACACCAATGGATAGATCATCCAAACAGAAGATCAATAAGGAAACATTGGCCTTAAATGACACACTAGAACAGATGGACCTAGTAGATATATACAGAGCATTCCATCCAAAAACCGAGGAATACACGTTCTTTTCAAATGCACATGGAACATTCTCCAGGATTGATCACATATTAGGCCACAAAACAAGTCTCCATAAATTTAAGAAGATTGAAATAATACCAAGCATCTTTTCTGACCACAACGGTATGAAACTAGAAATCAACTATAGGAAGAAAATCAGAAAAGCCACAAATACATGGAGATTAAACAAAATGCTACTGAACAACGACTGGGTTAACGAAGAAATCAAAGAAGAAATAAAAAAATACCTGGAGACAAATGAAAATGAAAATACGACATGCCAGAATTTATGGGATACAGCAAAAGCGGTTCTAAGAGGGAAGTTTATAGCGATACAGGCCTATCTCAACAAACAAGAAAAATCTCAAATAAACAATCTAACAATGCACCTGAAGGAACTGGAAAAAGAAGAACAAACAAAGCCCCAAATCAGTAGAAGAAGGGAAATAATAAAAATCAGAGCAGAAATAAATGAAATAGAGACCAAAAAAACAATAGAAAAAATTAATAAAACCAAGAGCTGGTTCTTTGAAAAGATCAACAAAATTGACAAACTTTTAGCTAGACTCACCAAGAACAAAAGAGAGAAGGCACAAATAAGTAAAATCAGAAATGAAAGAGGAGAGGTTACAACAGACACCTCAGAAATACAAAAGATTATAAGAGAATACTATGAAAAGCTATATGCCAACCAATTCGACAATCTGGAAGAAATGGATAAATTCTTAGAATCATACAACCTTCCAAAACTGGATCAAGAAGAAGTAGAGAATTTGAATAGACCAATCACCAGTAAGAAGATCGAAACAGTAATCAAAAACCTCCCCAAAAATAAAAGTCCAGGACCAGACGGCTTCCCTGGTGAATTCTACCAAACATTCAAAGAAAACTTAATACCTATCCTTCTCAAACTCTTCTAACAAATTGAGGAGGGGGGGAAGCTCCCTAACTCATTCTATGAAGCTGACATTACCCTGATACCAAAACCAGACAAGGACAACAAAAAAAAAAGAAAATTACAGGCCAATATCACTGATGAACATCGATGCGAAAATCCTCAACAAAATACTAGCAAATCGCATACAACAATACGTTAAAAAGATTATACACCATGATCAAGTGGGATTTATTCCAGGTATGCAGGGATGGTTTAACATTCGCAAATCAATCAACGTAATACATCACATTAACAAAATGAAGAACAAAAATCACATGATCATCTCAATAGATGCAGAGAAAGCATTTGACAAGATACAGCATCCATTTATGATAAAAACTGAATAAAATGGGGATAGAAGGAAAGTACTTCAACATAATAAAGACCATATATGAGAAACCCACAGCTAATATCATCCTCAATGGTGAAAAACTGAAAGCTATCCCTCTAAGAACAGGAACCAGACAAGGATGCCCAC
Source organism: Diceros bicornis minor (assembly GCF_020826845.1). Classification (NCBI taxonomy): domain Eukaryota; kingdom Metazoa; phylum Chordata; class Mammalia; order Perissodactyla; family Rhinocerotidae; genus Diceros; species Diceros bicornis. The sequence continues at coordinate 41,137,366 of NC_080763.1, forward strand.
TGTCACCACTCCTATTTAACATAGTATTGGAAGTCCTAGCCAGAGCAATCAGGCAAGAGAAAGAAATAAAAGGGATCCAAATTGGAAAGGAAGAAGTGAAACTGTCACTATTTGCAGATGACATGATTTTATATATAGAAAACCCTAAAGAATCCACCAGAAAAGTTTTAGAAGTAATAAACGAATATGGTAAAATTGCAGGATACAAAATCAACATACAAAAATCAGTTGCATTTCTGTACACTAACAACAAAGTAGCAGAAAGAGAAATTAAGAATACCATCCCATTTACAATTGCAACAAAAAGAATAAAATACCTAGGAATAAACTTAACCAAAGAGGTGAAAGATCTGTACACCAAAAACTATAAAACATTTCTGAAAGAAATTGAAGAAGACACAAAGAAATGGAAAGCTAGTCCGTGCTCTTGGATTGGAAGAATTAACATAGTTAAGATGTCCATACTTCCTAAAGCCATCTATAGATTCAATGCAATCCCTATCAAAGTTCCAACAACATTTTTCACAGAAATAGAACAAAGAATCCTAAAATTTATATGGAACAACAAAAGACCCCGAATAGCTAAAGCAATCCTGAGAAAAAAGAACAAAGCTGGAGGTATCACACTCCCTGATTTCAAAATATACTACAAAGCTATAGTAACCAAAACAGCATGGTACTGGCACAAAAACAGACACACAGATCAATGGAATAGAATCGAAAGCCCAGAAATAAACCCACACGTCTATGGACAGCTAATCTTTGACAAAAGAGCCAAGAACATACAATGGGGAAAAGAAAGTCTCTTCAACAAATGTTGTTGGGAAAACTGGATAGCCACATGCAAAAAAAATGAAAGTAGACCCTTACCTTACACCATACACAAAAATTAACTCCAAATGGATTAAAGACTTGAATGTAAGACCTGAAACTATGAAACTTCTAGAAGAAAACATAGGCAGTACGCTCTTCGACATCGGTCTTAGCAACATCTTTTCAGACACCACATCTGACCGGGCAAGAGAAACAATAGAAAAAATAAACAAATGGGACTACATCAAACTAAAAAGCTTCTGCACAGCAAAGGAAACCATCAACAAAATGAAAAAACAACCTAACAATTGGGAGAAGATATTTGCAAACCATACATCTGATAAGGGCTTAATCTCCAAAATATATAAAGAACTCATGCATCTCAACAACAAAAAAACTAACAACCCAATTAAAAAATGGGCAAAAGATCTGAACAGACATTTCTCCAAAGAAGATATACAGATGGCCAACAGACACATGAAAAGATGTTCAAAATCACTATCAGGGAAATGCAAATCAAAACTACAATGAGATATCACCTCACGCCCGTCAGAATGGCTATAATTAACAAGACAGGAAACAACATGTGTTGGAGAGGATGTGGAGAGAAGGGAACTCTCATACACTGCTGGTGGGAGTGCAAACTGGTGCAGCCACTATGGAAAACAGTATGGAGATTCCTCAAAAAATCAAGGATAGAACTACCATATGATCCAGCTATTCCACTGTTGGGTATTTATCCAAAGAACTTGAAAACACCAATTTGCAAAGGTACATGCACCCCTGTGTTCATTGCAGCGTTATTCACAATAGCCAAGACTTGGAAGCAACCTAAGTGCCCATCAAGGGACGAATGGATAAAGAAGCTGTGGTATATATACACAATGGAATACTACTCAGCCATAAGAAACGATGAAATCCAGCCATTTGTGACAACATGGATGGACATTGAGGGTATAATGCAAAGTGAAATAAGTCAGAGGGAGAAGGTCAAATACCGTATGATTTCCTTCATTAAGTAGTAGATAATAACAACAATAAACAAACACATAGGGACAGAGATTGGATTGGTGGTTACCAGAGGGGAAGGGGGGAGGGAGGAGGGTGAAAGGGATAATTCGGCACATGTGTGTGGTGATGGGTTGTAATTAGTATTTTGGTGGTGAACATGATGTAATCTATGCAGAAATAGAAGTACAATGATGTACACCTGAAATTTTTACAATGTTATAAACAAATGTTACTGCAATAAACAAAAAATTAAAAAAAATAATAAAATAAATAAAAAAAAGAATTTTATATAATTTTCAAGTCTTGAAATACTATACTTATTTTGTTCTTTTTTTCCCCAACTATTTAAGATGTAAAAACCACTCTCAGCTCACCAGCTGTACAGAAACAGGTGTCAGGCTGGGTTTGGCCCATGGGTCATAGTTTCAGAACCCTGTTCTAGACTGTCAGAGCTGATAGGGTCTTTCTGGCCTGTGGTGCAGGAATCTACCAGGAAGGTGGGCTATGTGAGAAGGATAGGGCCTGGATCTCAATGAGGAGTTTGGAGGATGAAGCAGGAGCTTGGCCTAAGTTTCAGTGGAGGTAAGAAAGCAAGAAGAGATATGTACTATGTTGTCAGATAGTAATAAATTCTAGAACACCAGAGCAGGGAGAGAGGGCAGAGAGGTGCCACTGGGGCATCTCCATGTCTGAGGGACCTGAATAATTCCTCCCCCGCCTGACCAGGGCTGACTAGGGACACACCTGGGCTGCTCATCCCCATGTGGCAGCAATGAGGGGGCGTGGCGCCTGGTGAGAAGGGATGTTGGTGGGAATGTCCCATTGTTCATATGAATCGCGTGGTTATTTATGTACTGTATGTTCAAGGAAGGGAGAGTTGGGACACAGAATGTGACTTTATTTGGAAATAGAGTCTTTGCAGATGTAATTAGTTAAGATGACATCACACTTGATTAGGGCAGGCCCTAAATCTAATATGATTGTTGTCCTGATAAGAAGAGGAGAAGAGACACAGAGACACAGAGATGAAGGCCATGTGAAGACACAGGCAGAGATTGGAGTGATGCAGCTTCATCAAGGAACACCAAGGATTGCCAGCCACCATGAGAAGCTAGGAGAGAGCAAGGAAGGATTCTTCTGTAGAGCCTTCAGGGGGAGTGTGGCCCTGCCGACACCTTGATTCCAGACTTCTAGGCTCCATCAGAGTGAGAGAATAAATTTGGGTTGTTTAAGCTACCCAGTTTGTGGTGCTGTGTTACGGCAGCCCCCGGAAATGAACGCAGCTTCCAAGTAGAGATGTCAAGTCGGGAGCTGGAAATACGAGTCTGCAGTTGAGAGGAGAGGTCTGGGCTGGAGACGTGCACCTGGGAGTTGTCCCCATGTGGGTGGTCATTCACACTGGGAATGGCTCAGATCACCGAGGAGTGAGTATGGATGGAGACGGTACATGCCTGAGCCCTGGGGCCCTCCAGCATTAGCAAGGAGAGGAGAGGAGGAGGAACCAGCAAACGAGACTAAGGAGAGGTCAGTGAGTGGGAATGAACCCGCGTGGCTTCCTGAGGCCCGGGGAAGAGCGTTTCCAGCAGGGGGGGTGGTCAGCTGGAGCAAATGCCCCCGAGGGGCCGGCTGGTTGAGAACAGCCTTCCTCACCGGCTTCGTGGGTTTCTGGCGCGTTGTGGGATCACATTGGTGGTATCATCAGCCTCAGAAAGGGCTGTTTTAGAGGGTCTAGTCCGAGTCCCCACCTACCCCACCCCCCGCCCCCGCCAGTCTGCACTCTCTGCTGCCTTGCAGTGGGATGCAGAGTTTTGGATCCTGCCTCTTCCTCTTACTCACTGTGAGACCTTGGGCAAGCCGACCTACCCTCTCTAAGCCTCGGGCTTTTTCCTCTGTAAAGGGAATAAGAATATGTAAGGGGGTATTTGTAAATAAAATAATGCACTGCAGTGGTCTGAATGTTTGCGCCCTCTCAAAATTCACACATAACTCCCAGCAACACAGCCCAAGTGTTTGTTCAATGGCCAGGAATTGCTTTTGTCTGACCTGGTCAGACAGCGACACAGTGTCACTGTGTCAAGAAGGGAGGGAGGAGTCCCTGGCACCTTTGCTCAACAACCCCACCTGTCTAGTATGGGTCTTAGTGTCTTGATTCACTCATTCATTCATTCATTCATTCATCAAAACCTTTTAGCACATATACTCCATGCCAGGTGCCAGGGATACAACCAAGAGCTAAACCAGGTCTAGCTCTTGCCCTCAGTAGCTAGTGGGAGAGAGATTTTAATCAGATCTTTATGGTCTCACTCACCATAAAAGGGCACTGAAGGAAAGGGAGGCTGTTTTATGAAAGGAGCCCTGGTCATCGGAGGATCAGGCAAGACATCAGGGAGAAGTGATGCTTAGCTGAGATCTGAAGGACACGTGTGATGAGTGGAAGAGACTTTGGCAAAAGGAGAAAGAGGAGAGCTGGACCCTGCAAGACCTTGAAAGAGTGGGAACCACCTGGGGTGGGATGGGGGCTGGGCACTCCCCTTTGACTCTGGGCGTCTTGTGAGCAAGACGCCTTCCACCCCAGGGGTACTAATAGCAGCCCAAATATGCCTTGTCCACAAGAGCTGAAGGGGAGACACCATCCCTTGTAGAGTGGGAACCGGGATTGCATTCCCAGCTACAAAATTGAAAGGGTGCCGTCAGGCCTAACACTACTCTGGCCTGTGTTGTCCCAAGGCTGTGGCAGCCCAATAAGTAAGGATCACATGTAAGAAGACCTTGTTTTTCTCAGTTCTGACCTGGATCCTCAATAAGATGTCCCCAGTGTGTCTTAACATATATTCCTGGTCCCAAAAAGTGCACTGGATTGAAGGTCAGCAAATTGGGAGTCCAGTTCTGGCTCTGTATAGCCTACTGCCATCCCCCAGGAGCTAGTCAGCTCCCAAGGGCAGGGGCCAGTCTGATTTGCTGTGTCCCCCATACCCAACTCAGTGCCAGGCATGCGGAGGGCGGGATGGTGTCTGTTGAGTGATTATAGTCTGAAGACAAAGCTGGCAGGAGCTCACTGGAAAACCAGTCACCTGAGAAGGGGGAGGCACGTGGTCAGCTGTTCACCAAAAGCCTGAAGTTCCACTGCCTCAGTATGACTCAGAACTCTCTGCCATGCTCTCCCCAAACACATCTCTAAAGGAGCTGTCTCTCCGTCACTCTCTATCCTCTGACCTGATTTTATTTTTCTTCAAGGCATTCATTACCACTTGAAAAACATATAGGTAATTGTGTGTGTATATTTAGTTATCATTGTCTCCTCCATTAGAATGTAAGCTGCATGAAGGGAGCATTTTTTAAAAAGCATTTTAAAGATGTCATTTCGTTGTCTTTTGGCTTCCATAGTTTCTCTTTATAAGTCAGCCAACACCATTATAATTGCTCCTTTGAGGATAATTTTCAGTGGCTACTTTTAATATTTCCTCTTTGTCTTTAGTTTTCGGTGGTTGGACTGTGATGTGCTAGGGTGGAGTTTCTTTGTATTTATCTTACTTAGAGGTCAGAGAACTTCTTGAACTTGTAAGTTGGTCTCTTTCATTAGTTTTGGAAAATTCTCAGCTATTATCTCTTCAAATATTACTTTTTCTCCAATCTCCTTCTTTTCTGGGACTCCAGTTACACATGTGCTAGGCCATTTGACCATACACGACACGTCTGTTTTGCTCTGTTCTGTTCTTTCCACTCTTTTTGCTCCTATATTTCTCAGGTTGGATATTTTCTATTGACCTATTTTCAAGTTCACTAATTCTGTGTCCTGCTGTGTCCAGTCTGCTATTAAACTCATCCAATGAGTCTCAATTTTAGATAGTGTGTTTTTCAGTTTTAGAATGTTATTCAATTTTTTCCATAGATTCCAAATGCTTGATTAAAATTCTCATTTTCATCTTTTGTGTATCATTTCCTCTATTTTTAACATATTAACTATAATTGTTTTAAAATTCTTTTTGGCTAATTTCAAAATTTATATCATCTATGGGTCTGCTTCTATTGTCTGTTTTCTCTTCTGGTTATGAGTGATGTTTTCTTCCTCTCTAGATGGCACATGACTTTTTTTTAAATTGTATGCTGGCCATTTTGTATAAGAGATCCATGGAGGCTATAGATGATGTTATTTTCCACCAGAGACTCTTCCTTTTCCTTCAGGAATTGAGTGGGACCGTGCCTGGTATGCAGTTTAGTTAGACTCGGTCCACCTCTGGTTGGTTCTGGCCTTTGAGCATAGCTCTCCTGGACTTTAGACTGAGAACATGGAGGTTCTTTATTTCTTCAACTCTATAAATGGCTCCTCCATCTCTGCAACTTTATTTTTTTTTTAATAATTTTATTTATTTATTTTTTTTCCCCCAAAGCCCCAGTAGATAGTTGTATGTCATAGCGGCACATTCTTCTAGTTGCTGTATGTGGGACACGGCCTCATCATGGCCGGAGAAGCAGTGTGTTGGTGCGCGCTGAGGATCCGAACCCTGGCCGCCAGTAGCGGAGCATGCGCACTTAACCGCTAAGCCACGGGGCTGGACCTCCATCTCTGGAACTTTAGCTCATCTTGTTCTTTGTTGATTCCACAGTTTTCCAATACCCTTAAAATATAAATATTGTGATTTTCCCATTTTTTCCTAGCTGTTGCATCAGGAACCCAGGTTTCTGTGATCTACTTACACTCTATACAGAAGTGGAAGTTGGGAGAACTATTTTCTTGTTGTTGTTCATTGCTGTTTTCTAAGCACCTAGGAGAACATTTGGCACGTAGTAGATGCTCAAAAATACTTGTTGAATTGAACTAAATTTTGTTTAAGTTTTAGGTCCCATAAAGTTTGTTCATTCAGCCTCAAACAACACAGAAGATCATTTCTTTTTTTTTTTTCAGCTTCATTGGGGTATCATTGACAAATAAAATTGTATGTATTTAAAGTGTACAACGTGATGATTTGATGTACATATACAATGTGAAATCATTACCACAATTAAGTTAATTAGCACATCCATCACCTCACATAATTACCATTTTTTAATGTATGGTGAGAATGCTTAAGACTTACTGTCACATCAAATTTCTTTTTTCTTTTTTTTTGCTAAGGAAGACTGGCTCTGAGCTAACATCTATTGCCAATCCTCCTCCTTTTTTTCCCCAAAGCCCCGGTAGATGGTTGTATGTCATAGTTGCACATCCTTCTAGTTGCTGTATGTGGGACACCACCTCAGCATGGCCAGAGAAGTGGCGCATCGGTGCGCGCCCGGGATCCGAACCCGGGCCGCCAGCAGCGGAGCGCGCGCACCCAACCGCCAAGCCACGGGGCCAGCCCCTCACATCAAATTTCAAGTATACGATACAGTATTATCAACTATAGTCACCACACTGCTCATTAGAGCCCCAGAACTTATGCATCTGATAACTGAAATTGTTTAACATCTCTGAGGCTCAGTTTCTTCGTCTGTAAAATGGGGGTAATAATATTTACCTACAGGGTTGTGGTAAGAATTTAAAGAGAGCTTATATATAATGTACTTAGCACAGTGCTTTGCACAAAGTACCAAGTAAATTGAACCCCCAAGATGTCACTTATTCTGCTCTGCTCTGTATTCAAGTTATGTGAGTGGCTTTCATTACCTTTAATGGTGGTGATGGTGACGGAGAGAAGTGAAGGACTTGAGAGGGATTTAGAAGGTAGAACTGGAGATGTTGGGATGAAGGAGAAGCAGGAGCAGAATCTCTGCCCCCCGGCCTGGGAACAGGCATTTCCCAAGCCAGTCATGGGGCTTCCAGACTTTTCTGTCGTCTAAGGCTTCCTTCACCTGATGGCGGAGAACACCAACAATATAAAAATGTGCAAGCAACGGGACGGTGTTCCCGTTTGCGTGTGTGTGGTGGGGTGTTGGGGGAGAGGAAGTGAGAGAGAGAAATCCTGGCATCTTTTTAAACCTGAGATGAGACCTGTCGAGTGTGTGGACTGTGAGAGCCCAGTGCTCTCAGAGGGCGATCAAGAATCGTCCATCAACTCTAGTCATGGGAGAGGAGCTGGGAAGCCTGCACAGCCCAATTCCCAGGTTTCTAATTGCCACTGGGGTGTGGAATAGACTCTACTTAGCATAGATGTTGTTGAGGCCTTTGATCAATCCTGTCATCTGGATCAAATAATGGACCCAACCTGATGAGATTCTCTCAGTGCTAGTAACAACCAGCAGGGAGAAGAGGAGGCTTAGAACTCACTTTTCATGCTCAGCCTCAGGTTTGGGATAATAAAGCTTCTTGCTGAATTTATGCAGGTCTTCTTGGCCCTGGGCATTAAACAGCCTGCGTGCGTGTGTGTGTATGTGTGTGCATGTTTGTGCATGTGTTTGAGTGTGTGTGAAATCATTTTCAGGTTATTTATTAAAAAGCAGCATTTCCCAAATAATAGATGTCTTCTAGTCAACCATTTGTGATAGAGAGATCACAGGTATGCCACCAGTGAGGCAGGTTTTCTTAACAAGCTGGGATAATAACTAATCAATCTCATAGCATTTCCCAGGGGACTGGGGTGTCTGTGACAGCTTTGGAGGCATCAGGGGCAATGCAGAGAGTCTAGGATCTGGTAGAAAAAGTCTGCATTTAAATGCTTCTCAAACCACTTGTACAGGTACAGGCATGGGTATAGATGTAGGTGTAGGTATGTGTATAGAAATAGGTGCATCTAAATCTGTCATCCTTGGAGACCCTCTGTCACTTCTGAACTCAGCTTTCTCATCTCTGAAATGGGGTTAAGAACAGTCTCTACCTTATGCATCTACTGCGAGAGTGAAATGAGATAACAGAATCTGAAATCCCTGGCAGAGTCTCTCTCATCTTTTGCGCTTTTCTTTTTTCTTTTTCAAACTTTTCTTGGATATCCTTTCCAGCCTCCTCTTCCTAATGAACTTGAGAATCATTTTGTCAACAGATTCTCTTTTTATCTTTTGCTCACCTACACAGATTCGAGGCATTGAAAAATAGCTGCAATTTCAGCCTGTCCCCGGCCCTGCAGAACACAGCCTCCCTCTGGCGGGAGAAGGTTCCTCTCCCACTTGCTGAGAGCCCGCGGTCCCTGGCCTCACCTCTGCTGCACCTGGCAGAGGCGGGGGCGCTTCCTGGGGGCCGTGAGAGGGTTTGCTCATCTCTCTACCGGCCTCGCCGTGGCACCGGGATTTCTGCTCCTCCTTTGGGATGCAGCCTGGTGAAATTCTGATAGTGATACTGATCTGATGCTGATACCAACCCTGATATTATCAGTTATAACCACAACAGCAACACGATTACTGTTCTTTGAGTGCTTGTGGTCGGGAACTGTGCCAATCATTTTTCATACTTTACCTTGTTTAAGGTCATCTATACAGGGAGGGATTGGACACTTTTTCTATAAACAGTAAATATTTTCAGCTTTGCCAGCCACGTGATCTCTATCAACTCCTCTATCAACTCCTGTTCTCTATCTCTATCAACTCCTGTTGTGTGAAAGCAGCCACAGACAGCATGAAAACAAATGGACATGGCTGTGTGCCGATCAAACTTTGTTTAAAACCACAAGGTGGGCTGGACTTGGCCACCTGGTGGGGTGGAATGATTAAGTGGGCAGACTCTGACCTTTTTACTTGGAGTTGAATCTAAGCTCTGCCACTTTTTAATCCCTATAGCCTTAGGTCAATTATTTAACTTCTTTGTGGTTAAGTCCCTGTGATGGCTCATTTTATGTGTCAACTTGACTGTGCTAAAGGATGTCCAGATGGCTGGTGAAACAGTATTTCTAGGTGTGTCTGTGTGTCTCAGAAGAGATCAGCATTTGAGTCAGTAGACTGAGTAAAGAAGAGCACCTTCCTCAATGCAGGTGGGCCTCATCCAACCCTTGAGGGCCTGAATAGAACAAAAAGGTGGAGGAAGAAAATTCACTCTTCTCCTTGAATGAGACGTCCATCTTCTTCTGCCCTCGGAGATCAAGGGCTCCCGTTCTTGAGCTTTTGGACTCAGATTGGAACTTTCACCGTTGGCCCCCTGGTTCTCAAGCCTTGAGTCTCTGACTGAATTACACCACTGGCTTTCCTGGATCTCTAGCTTGCAGATGGCAGATTGTGGGACTTCTCAGCCTCTATAACCACATGAGCCAATTCCTATAAAAAATTTCATGTCTGTCTATCTGTTTATCTATCTATGCGTCATCTGTGTATCTATCCTATTGGTTCTGTTTCCCCAGAGAATCCTGACTAATACAGTCCCCCACATCCATCCTCCCTCTTTTCATAGCAGTAGGGTTTTTAGCTGAGCACACGGCATTCTAGAATAATGACTACATCACCTAGCTCCCTTGTAGCTATGTGTGGCCATGCACCTAAGTTCTGGCCAATGGCGATCTAAGCCAAAATGTCATATGTTAGTTTCTGGGAAGTCTTCCTTCAGAGACAGCCCCTCTCTCTGGTTTCTTAAAATCCCTTCCATCATGCTGCCTGCATCGTGTGGACAGTGTGGACCCTGAGGATGAGGGCCACACCCCAGAGACAACAGAGTAGTGACCTATGAGAACATCCTAGAGCAGAGCCTCTGTCTGTGTCCCGGCCAGCTCACTGTAGGACTATTATGTGAGAGAAACACAATTGCTGTTGTTAACTTGGGGTTTGTGCCACTCACAGCTAAACCTACATTAACTCATGCACTCTTTGAGCCTCAATGTTCTGTCTGTAAACGGTAATAACAATGGCACCTCCTGTGGGGGTTTGTTTTGAGAAATGAATGTGTCAACGCATATAAAATGCTTAGAAAAGTGCTTGGAAGTGGTGGGTGCTCAGCAAGTGTTAGCTGCTATATAACCCACATAATGACTCCATGACATAACTCTTACTATCTACATGCTCTGGATTAGGAGACTAGGATTCAGGGAGATTAAGCATGACAGTTAGGATAATATTCAACTGCTTTTAAAAGAAACATACTCAGTTAGTGGCTTAAACAAGATAGTTTATTTTTACCTTGTGTAAAAAAGTCCAGGGCTTGTGTGGCAGGTCCCCAAAGCTCTCTATATTCTCTGATCACCAATCTTTTGGGTGTAACCCTGCTCCTCATGGTCCAAGGTGGTTGCCAAAGCTCCCCACATCACATCCACTTTCCAACAGGAGGATGGAGGAAGGTACACAGAATAATGCACCTGCTTGCCTTAAAAGACTTGACGGAGGTCACACTCAACACTCTGCCTACCTCTCATTAGCCACCTTCTAGTTACAGGGGCACACTTAGAGGCAAGGAGGCTGGGAATGTATAGTCTTATAGACACGTAGCAGCCTCTACTGCAATACATTGCAGGATTTGACCCCAGGATCCACTAATTCCAAAGCCCGTGTTCTAATCCACTGCCTCTGTTGCTTCTCACCTTCGTTTGTCCTGTAAGTTTGTTGTGGAAAGAGCTGAGAGTCCAACCCAAGCTTTGCCACATATCAGCTGTGTGACCATGAACAAGTCGCCTGAGCTCTTCGTGCCTCATCAAAAGCCAGAGATCATACATACTTCCCTCTGGGCTGTTGTAGGATTGCATGAGGTGGTAAATATGAGGAGCCCAGATTTGGGCTTTTTCTGCTCCTTTTCGAGCACCCACTGTGTGCCTGGTATCTACTGGGTCCCCAGAGATAGAGAGACAAACAACAAATAACAAATGTGAAATGCTAAGGAACAGGCAAATAGGGGTGGGTATTTGGACATTATTGCGTTTGATTTTTCCTTCCTCTTCCTCTTCCACGGATGGGCAGCAAGCTCACTTGGCTTCCCCAGAGATCTGACCTTGTGTAGACTCTTCTCCGCTGACTGGTGCCAAGCCCGGGGCCACTGATGGAGACTGGTTGGGGGCAGCTGCAGGAGGACAGGGGTGAGGCTGAGCGAGCAGTCTCTTGGCAGCCCCGGCTGGCACCCTGTGCACACTGGGGTGGGGGTAAGGTGGCGGGGGGCTGAACCCTGCACTGGCAGTGATGGGGGGGCAGCACCCTGAGCAGGAGCCCGTCCCAGCCCATCCCAGTGGCTCCTGGAAGTGACCTTAATTAGACGGCAAAGAGAACTGCCGACACACCCGGTGTGTGCAGGCAGGTGCAAGGCTGGGAGCTTTCATCTTTCCGCAGGGCTTAATATCTGTCCACTGAGTGCAGGATCCAAACTGTGGAGTAGAAACACACAAGTCCCAGGTCCCCTGACACTCAGACTCGGATTTGGATTTCAAGGGGTCAGATTCTTCAATTTGTCTTTAACATTCCACATTAAATCTAGACGCGCTTTGTTCTCCAAAGACACTCCCACTGAACAGTCCAGAGGAAGGGTCGGCACACCTTCCTTGTAAAGGGCCCAGAGAGTAAACATTCAGGCTTTGTGGGTCAGGTGGCCACTGTCACAACCACTCAATTTTGCTGCCCACGTGATGCAGAACCGCCATAGACAACAAGGAAATGAGTGAGTGGGCGAGGCTGTCTTCCTATAAAATTTTAATGTTGGACATTGGAATTTGAATTTTAGAAAATTTTCGCATGTCATGAAATATTATTCTGTAAAATTTTTTTTCAACATTAAAAAATGTGAGAATACTCTTAGCTTGGGGACCGTGCAAACGCAGGCAGTGAGCTGGGTTTGGTCCTCAGGCGTAGTTTGTGCTGGTTTAGACCCGTGATAGTGACATTCACGTTTGTGCACCATTGCAAAGCACTCAGAGGCCTTAACCCCCGGCCGCATCTCCCCCGGCAGCACTGTCGGCTGTCAGCACGCCGCCCCTTCCCCTGGGAGGCTCCTCTGTCCCAGTGCTCCCATCTCCTTGATGTCTCCTTCTCAGCCTTCATCAGGGGCTTCTCTTCCTCCACTCACAGCACTGTGCTACCTACTGCTCCCCAAGGGTGACTCACTGCCCCCAGGATGGCGGATGGAGCGAAAGATCCTTCCCTGGGGCTCAAGGCCCTGTGAGTTGGCCTTGCCAACCTCCTCGTCTCCTTGTCTAGTTCTCTGCTCTGGCCTCACTGGCCTCCTTAAGCTGCTCTATGGGATAGACCCCCTCCCTCCTTTGGGCCTTCCCCTGGACTGGCCCCTGGGCCTGGGGCCCTCTGAACCCCATCTTGCCTATGTGCTAACTCCCTGCCCCTCCAGATTTCAGCTGCAAGGCACTTTCTCAAAGACGTCATCCCCGATGCACCAATGAGTTAGGTCCCATTACACTTCCTTGCAGGTCCCTGTACCTCCTTCCTACAATCAATATGCTTGGAATTATTTGCTTACTACCTGACTCTTTGCAAGAATAGAGACCTGTTGAGGGCAGGGACATCTGTCTCGCTCACTGCTACACCGTGGGGCACACAGTAGGCACTCACTATTGACTGCAAGAAAGGTGGTTGCCTGGGTGTTCCTGCCTTAGCCTTTCATTCTCCCACTCCCCTCTTGCTGGGCCGTCTTGCCCACTCCCAGACCTCAGCATCATCTACAGCAGAGGTTTCCACACTGTCACAAGCATCAAAACAACCTGCAACTGGTTCCAATGCAGCTTCCTGAAGCCCATTTCCATCAACTCAGACTCTTTAGGACTGGTGTGGACCCCAGGTATCTGCTTTACCCATTAGTCACCCTGACACCCTACCACATGCATTCAAAACCAAGAAATGCTAATTTCCAGTGTTTGCGGAGCACGTTTGAGAAACGTTCATCTATAATAAGCTGATGGTTATTAAGCATCATGAATTAATGAATGAATGAGTGAGAGTTCTGCTATTTTGCATCCAAGGACAGGACCTATATGCTTCAGTGGAAATATAGCCCCTTAGCTCTCCTGAAAACCCCCACGGAGTGGCTGGGCAGCTACGTGCCCTGTTCATTCATCTATTAAACAAATACTATACATAGTGAGCACTCAGTAAGGACCAGACATTGTGCTAAGTATGAAAATGCAATGGTGCATAAAAACAGACGTGACCCCTACTTCATGCAGTCTATATTCTATCGAGGGAGACAGAATCATGAGAGTCAAAAAAATATTTCATTAGAAACGGTAATAAGTGCTCTGATGACAAGGAAGTGAGAGTGAGGGTGGTGGTCACCTGCTCTCAGACCCATCGCCTGCCCTTCTCTGTTGTGGTAGCATGCCTCCAGAGATGGCTGCATCAATTCATTCCTCCCCGTCCACGCATGACTCTCTCTCCCAGTGGGAGGTGGAGTATATTTCTCCATCTGATTGAATGTGGGCTAGCCTGTGACTGCTTTGATCTGGAAACCACAGAATACAGTGGAAGTGATGTTCAAGGCTAGATCATGAGCAGTCTTGGATCTTCCTCCTGATTTTTTGGAATTGCTTGCTCCGGGGACACTCCTTCTCGGAATCCAGCCATCATACTGCAAGAAGCCCAAGGCACATGGAGGGGTCACACGGTTGACAGCCCCAACTGCCATTTGACAGTCACTATGTGAGAGACCCCAAATGAGCCCAGCCAACCCACAAAATGATGAGAGAGAATAAATAGTTATTTTAAGCCGTTAAGTTCTGGGTTGGTTTCTTACATAGTCATAGATAAACAGACAAGAAATGAGTACTGGGAAATGAAGTGCTGCTCTATTTGGGACTGTGTGGCAGGTGAGAGCTGGAAGGGTTTCAAAGAGACTGTCGTGAAGGTTTGAGGGACAGTGGAGAAATTGTTATTGGAGACTGGAGGAAAAGAGATGTGATTTATATACCGGCAGGACAATTAGTGAGATGGTGCCTTGGAGCATAAAAACTGTACCTAATGCACTTATGGATCTGGCTAAGGAGGTTTCCAGGTGGAGTGGTAAAGTGCCAACTGGCTTCTTTCAGCTGCATGTGATAGTATATGGATATAGAGAGATGAGCTAAAAGAAAAAGGAACTGTTCAGATTTACAATAGAAGTTAGAGGAAATATGGAGAGCTCAGGATAATCTTTCCAAATGACAAGATGTTTTAAAAGTAAGAAATGACCTCATGACAAAGATCAAATTCAGTGAGATGCCAGTAAAACGTGGCATTTCGAGGTAAAATGAATTCTAGGGTACAACTACAAGACTCTTTCTTAAGATACCAGAAAGATCTGAGGATGTGCTTTGTAGACCCTCTCTCCTAGGCAAGAGGACTTCTAAGAATCTTAGGGGGTGCCTTTTATACCATCTCTTCCAGACAGCTGGGCCTTTAAGAATCTAAAAGGTATTGTCCTATAGCAGACTCATGGGCAGCCCAAAACATAGAAGGGTATATCCTAGAAAGAAACATGTGGTTTATAATTTGATAATAGGAAACCCATACAAATTTTAAAGGAAACGTATCAACCTAGACTGAGAGGACAGAGACAGTTCAAAACGACAGGATGCCTTTTGGCCCTGAACGTGGTATAGGCAGGAGGTAGTTTGAGAAAGCTATTTGACTGCATACATGGGCCATTTCTTATGGAAAAGGAGGGATGATACAGAGAGCAGAGCCAAGAGCCCAGAGTCACAGAGAAACACTCCTGGGGACCAGGACTGGGCTTTAATCAGGGAACTGGTAATGTGTATCCAGCTGCATTTCAGAATTGCTATAGACCAGGGACCCCTGTGTACCTCCCATTCCTCTCACTCCTATTGCTCCCACCGCTTCCTGGTGGGCAGTGTTACTGCATTTATTCTTTGCTTGTCTCATCATTGTTTGTTAGGAGTGGAAATATGAGGGGAGACATAATTGTCTCTTTAAGTTTTAGGTCTTTAGATTGCAAGAGACTGTGCTTGAGGAGCTGCACCAGAGAAACTTTGTCTTAGTCTCCTTGGGCTGCTATAACAAAATACCATAGACTGGGTGGCTTATAAACAACAGAAGTTTATTTTTCCCAGTTCTGGAGGCTGGGAAGTCCAAGATCCAGGCATAGTATGGTCACGTTCTGGGGAAAGTTTTCCTTCTGGTTCACAGCTGGTAGCTTCTCGCTGTGTCCTCACGTGGTGGAAGGGGTGAGGGAGCTCTCTGGAGCCTCTTTTATAAAGTCACTAATCCCCTTCATGAGGGTTCCACATTCATGACCTAGGCACCTCCCAGAGGCTGCACGTCCAAATACTATCATCTTTGGGGGTTAAGATTTCAACACATAGATTTTGGGGGGACACAAACATTCAGACCATAGCAAGCCTCATCCACATCTGGACCTAATTTATATGATGGAGTCCTAGACCTTGAGCCTGAACTCGATTCCCTAATGGAATGAAAGTTTGGGTCCCTTGGCAGGGGGGTGAGTAAATTTTCCATGTGAAAGGGATGTGAATTGTTGTGGCTATAGACTGGATGACAGTCGCTTGCCTCCAATGATGGCCACCATTAATTCTTTTTCCCCCAGTATACATATGCTCTTTTCCCATTGATAAATGTAGTCTATTCGTCTAACCCCTTGAGTCCAACTTGTGGTTTGACCACTAGACACAGCAGATGATGCCCAAGTCTAGGTCCTAAGAACCCTTACACCTGCTGCCTGGGTCACCTGGAAAGCCTGCTCTTGCTCTACTCCCTTTGGGAATCCAGACATCATGCTGTGAGATGGCCCCAAACCCACGGAAAGGCCAGATGTAGGAGTCCTGGTTGACAGTTCCAGCTGAGCTCCCAATTGACAGCCAGCATCAACTGGCAGCCCTGTGAGGGCACCATCTTGGACATCTAGCCTAGTTGAGCCTTCAGATAACTGCAGCCCAGCTACCATCTGACCAAAACCGCATGAGAGATCCCGAGCGAGAACTTCCCAGCTGAGCCCAATCAACCCCCAGAACCAGGTGTGATGATAATAGTTTTAAGTCACTAAGTTTTGAGGTGGCTTGATGCAGTAATAGATAGCTAGAACATCTGCTTTGCTTGATGGCATGTAGGATTAAATTTCCTAGGCTCCCTCACCATCTGGGTTTTCAGCAGTTTGGGCCAGTGGGAGGCACTGGTGAGAGACTGGAAGGTGGGAGGAAAGGAGAAGCCAGGGTACTTCACTTCCCTCTCGCTGTGCTCCAGGTGGCATCTCCTGCAATGGCTGCGTCTCTTCCCTGGCTCTGTCTCTTGTCAGAGAGATCCTCCCTCTGTAGCCCCAGCCCCTAGGTGTAGGTGGCCCTCACTGCATTCTAGCTCCTGCCAGGTGACCCCAGCTCTGGCTACTGGGAAACACCTGTTACGCCTCTGGTCCCAAATGCAGTAGCAGCTCCCTTCTGTTGCTATATCATCCCCTGTTAGGCTTCTCAGGATTTCTATCACCTGTATAGTCATTTCCCATATTTAAATTCCTTCTATTTGAACTACCTAGAGTGGTCTCTGTCTTCCTAACTGGACCTTGAGTGATACAGCATGGAAGAGGATAACATGATCCATCCTAGCAGGTCAGAAAGGCTTCCCCGAGGAAGGGACGTTTGAGCTGAGATCAGATGAATGAGTAGGATTTGTGGGTATCAGAGATAAGCAAGGGCAAATGGCACAAGGGGGAAGGCAGATTGACCTATGAGAGGTACTGGGAAAAAACGGGCAATGTGATGGGCCACAAAGAGAATGAGAGGGGGGATTGTTACCCCCTACAAACCCAGGTTCATTTACCCACCAGCAAAGAGGGGCCAAAAATAAAAACTGGAACACCAGGCTTATGGCAAGGAAAGGGGCTTTTTATTATCGAAAGGCAGCCAGATGAGGAGACGGGAGCTAAAACTCAGATCCACCTCCTGGAAGAGAAAAAGGTAGGGGTTTTATTTGGGGTGTTAGGTAGGGGAAGGGAGCATGTGACCTTGCTGGCTGGTGCCTTCCCACCAGTCTATGTTTGGCCTTGTGATGCTGCTTGCAGGGAGGGGGATGGTGAGATAAGGGAATCAGCAGGTGGGTGTCCTTGGTTGTCTGCCTCCCTGATGGAGGGTGGATTCTGGCACCAGGAAGCCAAGGAGTTGGTGTCTGGGAAGCTTCAGTTTCTTGATATTCTCTGGACATCAGTTTCCCTGTAATAAACTTCAAGGACCTGTAATTAGCCAAAACTTGAGTGTGAGCCCAGCGAGAGGCCACCTGGGCTCTAACAATTTGTAACTTCTATTTGCCTTGTGAAGCTCAGGGATACAAAGGTTAAAGAAACCTATATTTACATATGAATGTAACTAAAGAAGCAGGGAAAGGGGAGGGTGCTTTAAGTTTTAACCCCATATATGCTGGGTTTAATGTGGGAAACTGATATCAGGATGACATGAGATGAGGCTGGAGAAGCTTACAGGGCCAAATCAAGGGTTCTCAATCCTCGGTGCACATTAGAATCCCCTCACCCCACACTGACTGAATCAGAATCTCTTGGGATTGGGCCAGTAGGATTATTATATGCAATCAGGGCTGAGAGCCAGTGGACCAGACCATGCAAGGTCTTATAAGCCATAGTCTTTATCTTGGTCAGTGGGAAGATTCAGAGGGAGGTGGACTCTTTGGCTGTTGAGTAAGGAAGTGATTAGAAGGACCCAGATGGAGGCAGGAAGACCTGTAGGAGGCTATAGTGACAGCTCAGGGAGAACTGATGTGCTCTTGGCTTGCCGATGGTGGCAATGAACAAAAGTGGATGGTTCAGTCCTTGCTGGTGAAGTGGTTCAGAACAAACCTCCCCCAAATGTGCCTCTGTGGCATGTGGATTATTTTGAGCTGAAGGCAATCAAGAGCCAGCAGATTTAAAAAAACTTTCACCTCTTTCTTAACTATCTAAAAGAATTTAGATAGAGGGGTCTGGCTCAGAGAGAGAGCTATCACCAGAGATAATTTTATCTGAATGACCATCTGTACATCAGGGCAAACATCTAATTATGAAACAGCTGCCCTTCTTATTGTGCTGTGAATTACCCTGCTCTCCTTTGAAGCCCCAGGTCCCCTACCTCAGGATAGCATATAAGCCTCAAGTGCCCAACTTGTCCTTGGTCTCACATTCTTATGGGCCTCCTGTACATATGTAATTAAATTTGCTTTTCTCCTGTTAATTTGTCTTACGTTAATTTGATTATTAGACCAGCCAAAGAATCTAGAAGGTAGAGGAAATTCACATCCCCCCCCGACACTGGGCTAGATTTTCTGGAATGGCCTCGCTCAGTTCTTCACATCTTATCATCGTGCTCTGCATTTTCTTGCTCCCTGTTGGTTCCCTGCAGCTGGGCTCTGCCCTTGTGTCCACCTGCCCAAGACAGCTTCCTGCTAATGAGCTCTCCCCGGGGTCCATTACTCTTCCTCATGGGTGGATAGATGCAGCCATCCCAAAGCCCTGCAGGGAACTAACTTTGGCAGAACTTGGGAGTCTCACTCTTCAGTACCCTGAAATTTTTAAACGGCTTGGATTTTTAGTGTATTTGGCAGCTTCAATCAGAAAGTGAAGTACATGGAATTAGAAGCTTTGGTCCGAGAACCTCAGAGTTTAAGGTCTCTGTAGATGGCCTCTTCCAAACCCTGAATTTCATAATCAGAGGAGATGTGTGAGCAACTGAGAGTTCAAGACTCAGACCCAGCTATGGATAACATGATTCAGTCTAGCAGGTCAGGAAGGCTTCCACGGGCTTTTCTTCACATCTCAATATACTAGTGATTTAAGACTATGAATTTGCAAATGCTCTGCCTAAAGTTCATTCTCAAGCTCTGGAGAGCTCACCCCCACTCCCAGTGCTGTAATTATCGTAATAATGTCCCAAGGATAATCTTTTTGTAGATTTAAACCAATGCATTTTCATTTTCCTCTTTCAATCCAGTTTCCAGGTATCCGCTCCCTCCAGGGGAGCCAGAAGGCTTATTGCTCGAAGGCAGAAGAGGCTTTGCAAGACCTGGTTTTGAAAGCTCTGAGGAGAGAGACAGAGAGGATGTGCTAGGATTCCTTTATCTTCCTCTTTAGCATATCAAGGGCAAAGCCTAGAGGCTCTTAGAGATCCCCAGTGGTCTGTATAGGAGGGGCCAGGCCACCACAGAGAATGGAGTCAGGGAGGATGAGGATAAAATTTCTGATTTTAATTTCTGGCCCAAGGCTGGAAGATACAGGAGAGTGTTAGATCAGTTAGGATGTCAGAGGGCAGAGAGGGGGCTGCTGACTGTTCCCCTGGCACCCACCTTCTGAAAGGTGCCGAGAGGGTCAGCCCAGGGGCACCCTGAGTTTTAGCTTTCTCTTGAGTAGCACAGAGGCTGAATTGACCACTAGAGGCCCTGTCCTGGGCAAAGCAAGGCAATACTCAGGGGTGACATTCAAGCCAGTGGGCTGGCTGGAGGATGGCAGCCCTGGGCAGTGCAGGAGCAATCCTGGACCTTGAACAAGCTGTGACCACTGGAAGCTTTGATGTTAGAGACTCCTGGAGACCGATGAATGCCAGGGGCATATTCATGGGCCCAGGACAGGTCAGGGTCACCACCCCCCTGTCTCAGTCCACTCGGGATGCTATAACAGAATACCATAGACTGGCTGGATTACAGACCACAGAAATTTATTTCACACAGTGCTGGAGGCTGGAAGTCCAAGATCAAGGTGCTGGCAGATGTGGTGTTTGGTGAGAGACCACTTCCTGGTTCGTAGACTGCTGTCCTCTTGCTGTGTCCTCACATGGTAGAAGGGACCCTAGAGCTCTCTGGGGTTCCTTTTATAAGGGCACTATTCACATTCATGAGAGCTCCACCCTCATGACCTAATCACCTCCCAAAGACCCCACCTCCAAAAACCATCACATTGGGGATGAAGTTGCAACTCGTGAATTTTGGAGGAACACGAGCACTCAGTCTCTAGCACCCCCAACACCTTGGAGATGTGTATGCTCCTCTCCCCCACCCACCAGACATCACCTTAAGGAGAGGGCAGGGGGCAGGAAGAGGCCAGCTACGAGAACAGGCACCTAAGAAAGACAGAGACACTAGTTGAAGGCTCAGATCTGTGAATACTCTAAATAGGAGCCAAACAAAATTTTTGCCTGCTAAACGTGGGGTGGGAGCTCACGAGAAAGAGTAGATTCATTCCACATTAAATAACTCAAAGCATTTTTTTCTGCGCAGCCTGATCATAGTACAAATTAAATTTGTAATCCTGATTCAATAGTTACTAAAGGTAACAGACTATGCCACTCCAAAATATGCATCTTTGGCAGAAGGATTTTTTGGGCTGATTATTTTTGAGAACAGCAGACATAGGAGGAGCTCTGAAAACAGTAGAAATTACACTTTGGTAAGGGACATTTTCATCTATAAAGGAAATGTCTGTTGTAAGAGTGTCTCTGTACCAGGAGGAGAAGAATGACTCTAAATCACGAGAAACTCTGTTATCAATGGAGAAGGCACTGACCTGAATTTGCATAACAACTTTACTCTTGTTTACCATGCCTTTCCTGGTCTTCTCCCATAACTGCTCCACCCACCTCTCCCTCCTGCTCCCCAACCTCCAATATCTTTCTTTTGTTCTTTGTTGAAGATGGTAATTAAGATGGTGGCTTGGGCTATCTTCAGGAGTCACTCAGTTTTCCTGGGTATCTCCCATGTATACATGAGGTATGCACGTTAATCAATCTCCTCTTGTTAATCTGTCTTTTATTATGGGGCTCTCAGCCAAGAAATCAGAAAGGCAGAGGGAAAATTATTTTTCCTCCCCTACACTACCTCTTATTGAGCATCTATTTTTTGCTGGACTCTGTGCTAGTATTCGATAGTTAACGCCATGCCTGACAAGTAGACACACTGGCTTAAGTGTCATGATTACTGGTGTTATCCTCATGATGATGTTTTAATCCTCCGGGCAACTCTGCACGATAGATGCTGTCACCCAGTCTTACTGATGAGGAAAACACACTCCAAGCGACATACCCACGGTCACACATTTTAATCAAAGTCAGGAGTAATAATATTTATTTGCCTTATTTTTTCAAATTCAAAGGTACATCATTATTTTATGTACCACTAAGAAAGAAAAACAGCTAGCAATTGAACTATGACCTAGTATTTCCATCGCATTTAGAATTTTTTGGTAAACTTATGGTAAGAGTTCTTTTAAACTTGTGTAGACATAGACTTTGGCTATTTATTATTCTTTTGCATACATAGAAAAGAAAAATATAAGTGAAATAACTTGGGTACGTATTCCTAAAATATCTTCACATTCAGACTCTAATTTTTTTAAATCACTTTTCAACCCACAGGTATAGATCTCCTCTGTGCAGTGTGTTAGTGATGCAGTATTTCTTTTTCTAAAAAATTTTATATTTTGGAATAATTTCAGACAGAGAAAAGTTGCCAGAATAGTAGACAGAGTTCCTTTATAGTCTTTACCCAGATCCCCAAATGTTTACATTTTATCCTATTGTCTTTATCATTATTGATATGTGTGCACGTGTATGTATGTTTTTATATACGTTATTTTTTTCTGAATAAGTTGCAAATATGATATCCCTTTACCTTTAAATACTTCAGTGTGTATTCCCTCAAAAAAGAGGCTATCCTCTAATTTAACCATAGAACAATGATCAAAACCAGGAAATTAATACAATACTATTATCTAACCTATAAAACTTATTCAAATTTCACCAATTTACCAAAAATGTCTTTCACAACAACTATATATATATACGTATATATACATGTATATTTCTTTTTTTTTTAGTCTAGAAGTCCCAGGATTATGTACTGCCTTTAGTTGCTGTGTCTCTGTAGACTCTTAATTTGGAACATTCCTGAGGCTTTCTTTGCTTTCACGATCTTGATATTTTTGAAGAGTACAGACCAGTCATTTTGTATAATGTCCCTCAATTCAGCTTTGTCTGGTATTTCTTCATGATTAGGTTCAGGATATGCATTTCTGGCATGGGTACCATAGAAGTGACAATGTGTTCTTCTCAGCACATTATATCAGGAGACATACGACGTCAATTTGTCCTGTTGACTGAAATAAAGAATCTTAATAAAAGTTAATTGAAAGAGTTTATTCAATAATCAGGAGTGAGGACTCGAGCCCAGGAAACAGTTCAACAGAGTGTCCTTAAGGAACGGTTCCGAAGTCTGCAGATCTGAGCGCAGGTTATGTAATTTTTTACAAGGCAGTGTATGTGCAGAAAGGGGCTTACTCATCAACAATCATATATGCCAAAGGGGTATCTGTTTGTCCACAACAGGGTACATCTGGTTTTTCTCTAGATTATACATTAAAGATAAAATAAGAATTTCTTGGTTGTATATTCTGGGGTGTTGATGTTATCTATGTGTGGAGGGAGGCAAGGAGCAGAGTTGCTAATTATTCCGTCAACCTAAAAAAAATGTAGCTCGGGGATATGAGAGCCAGGCACCCTTTATCTCTTCCTGTTGCACATCTTTTCCCGCTGGCGTCTTGCGTCATGAGGTGAAGGGTTGCCAGGTCGTTCTGACATAGGCTGAAGATGGCCTACAAGGCTGCTTTACAATACAGCGTGGACTTTGTACTGACTCTGAGCCTGGGCGGCTTGCTTGCTAGTTTCGCCTGCTCGACCTGGGAGAGGGGTCCCAATTATTGTCACAGTCCCATCGCGGGTAATGCTAACTTGCATCATGTGCCTAAGGCCACGCCTGCCAGGTTTCACTGCTGTCAAGTAACTATTTTCCCCTTTGTAATTAATAAGCATCCTGTGGGCAGGTACTTGGAGACTGTAAATATCCTGTTTCTCATCAAACTTTCACCCCTTAGTTTTATCTTCTGTTGAGAAATCTTACCTGAATCCACTATAACTATGATGGTCGTCAGATGGTGAGATGCACTGTATTAGTTTCCTGTTGCTGCTATAACAAATCACCACAAACTTAGTGGCCTAAACAACATGAATTTATTATATTACAGTTCTGGAAGTCAGAAGTCTGAAACCAGTCTTGCTGGGCTAAAATCAAGGTGTCAGCAGGGCTGCGTTCCTTCTGGAAGCTCGAGGAAGGAACCTGTTTCTGTGCCTTTTCTGGTTCTAGAGACTGGCCGTATTCCTTGACTCATGGCCACATCACTCCGACCTCTGCTTCTGTCATCACATCTTCTCTCACTCTGACCCTCCTGTCTCCCTCCCATAAGGACCCTTGTGATTACATTGGGCCCATCCAGATAATCCAGCATCATCTCCCTTCTCAAGATCTTTCACTTAATCACATCTGCAAAGTTCCTTTTGCCATGGAAGGTAACATATTCACAGGTTCCAAGGATTCAAATGTGGACAGCTTTGGGGGTGCATTATTCTGCCCAGCACATGCAGTCATTTTTCTTAAGAGTTGTTGTCTCCACTGCTGTCTAAGGGATTTGCTTCTGAGCGGCTCGCCCACATTCTGCAAGCTTTGACCTGCACAAGCAGGAATGACAAATGCCACTGGCCACAGTGATTGCAAGCTGCATCTTGATCTCAGAGATGTCAACATGTAAAGATAAATGCCTGGCCAGTGCACTGAGGATGTCGTGTGTCTGCCTCTCTTCCATGTCTTGAATGCCATGGTTTGTTAAACCTCCAATAGTGTATCTGAGCCCCTCCTGGGTGTCAGTAATTGCCGTGTGTGGGGTGTGCAGAGATGAGACACATAGCCTCTGCCCCTGGGGGGTCTGTCTGTCTTCCAGTGGGAGAGACAGAGATGAAAGTCAAAATAGAAGTGATTCAGCAAAGAGGAGAGGAGTGGGAAGAATGAAAATTAAATTTTCTTATTGGGCTGGGATGGCGGGAGTGCTCAGCTGGGAGGGGCTCTGCGAATGTCCATCCAGGGAGGCAGGCAGAGTCAGGGCAGCCCCAGAGAGGCCGGTGTTCAAACCCACCGGGCTGGCTGCAGAGCCCCAAGCTTAACCCCCAAGCAGCCATCCTGCTTGGTGGAGCCTATACGGAGGGGATTCTTGCAAATATAAAGTGACCTCTATGGTTCCTTCTGACCCCCAGAATCTTCTGTGATTCTACTTCCTCTTGCTAAAAATAGTTCAAATTAATTACTAATAAAAGATAACAGTAATACTCATAGTATGCTTAACCCCACGTCAACCAGTCTGCTGAAGATAGCAATCTCTGCTAATCCCGGACATCTCCTGAACTGCGTGTTTTGTGTGTTTTTGTGTATGTGTATTTATACGTGAGGATCAAGTGAGCAATCATTCACCAAGTCCTGCTGTGTGCCCAGCATGGTGACAGGTGCTGGGGGAGAGACACATCTCTGGGCTAGTAAACGCTTCTCCCTTCTCAGGCTGGGGAGCCAGACTGACCCTAGTTCAAATCCTGCCTCTACCACCATCCACCGAGGCCTCCACTTCCTCGTCCCTGAGACAGGGTAATAGTCCCTAACCGCATAGCGTTGTCATGGGGACCGAATGAGATGATTCTGGTAAAGAGCCTGTCACGGTGCTGGCATAGTTTCCTCTCCTGCACCCCTGGTGTTCCCCACCCCCACTCCCCACTCCCATCCAGCCACCTTTTTCCTACAGAGGGCAGGGGACCTTCCCAATACCCGGTCTGGGATTAGCCTTCTTCAGGCTGGGCCTTCCTGCCTTGTTCCTCATCAGGTTTTTAGAAACCCATCTCTCATGCTTAACTCCTGTTTTTAACTGGCCTCCTCCTGAGAGTCCTTTCCAGTACGTCCCGCACCCCTTCTCCCAACATAAATGGACAGGTAGATCCTGGGAAGCAGCAAGGATAAGGATCTCTTTTATATAAAATACTCAATGAATCAACCAGAAAAACCCACACAACAGAAATGGATAGAGCCCAACATCCTAGGCCTTGCCAGCTAGTAACTGTAAATCACGGCCAGACTCTGTTTCCCACCCACTTGTCGTGGAGGATCCAGGACTGGAGCGTCCTCAGCACCGTGCCTGAGGGTCCTGCCTCGTGGTGCCAGGAACAGGTCCCCCTTCTTCTCCTGCCTGTCCTCCCTGCCAGCTGCTACCAGCGGCTCTCAGGAGAATCCCCTCTGCTGGGAAGGTCTCCTTTATGACAACCCGTGTGGCCTCAAGAATGGACATGGCTCTTCCAAGTCAGGAGCAGGACAGGTCCTTCCTTACTCCCCACGGCTCAATGAAGCCCACCTGGGGTCTTAAATAGGACTCCCAATAGGACGGTCTTGAAGACATGGACATATCGGAGATTCAACGCAGAGTGTTACCATTACAACTAGAAAATCTGTTCCCAGAGGTCATAGGCTCGGATCTGACCTCAGCATCTGTTAAAGGGCTAACTCCCTACCCTGGCCCTTGATGGGCTCCTCACGGCCAAGTCAGTCCCTGTCCCGAGACCGGGCCTCTGGTATCTCTGGCAGCCCACCTCTGTCCTAGAGTTGTTCCCCACCCCTCCAGAGCTCCCTCATTTCCTCCCTGAGAATATCACTTCCCTCAGGAAATATCCTACATCTCCGTCCAAGATGAGATCTGCCTCCACAGCCCTAGGAGCCCCCTCCCATTTCCCAAGTCTGCATAACTCAGTCAACCCCAGTTTCATGCACAGGTACATTTAATAACAGTTCTGCTCATGCACCTGGGCTAGAAATTAATCAGAACCACCCTCTCGGTTGGGAGCAGCTGCATTGGGCTATTTCCCTTCAGGTGCCTCCAAGAACAGGGAGTCCAGCGCGTCTTAGATTCAAGCCATAAGGCCTAGGGCGTGCCTTCCCTCCCAGAGCCAGGACAGTCTGCCCAAGGTGTGGTCCAGCCTCTGCCCCAGAATGCAGACACCATTTCCAAGTTTTAGAGAGTTAAAGACCAGTTTCCTCTGGACACCCCATTACATTTGTGGAGTGTCTGTGTATCAGGAACTTGCAGAGGGATGCGGAAATGATAATAGCGAGAGGTGTGGTTATTTATCCTGGGATAGCACATAACATGGTAACAACAGTGTCTTTCCCATTTAACCCTCACAGCAGCCCATGGATTATGTCATTTGCCACCCCATCTCACAGTGACTGGGGTCCAGGTCTCCCGACTCAAATCACAAGCTGCTTCCTCTCCTCCTCGACACCTCTCATCTCCTACCCCGAGGAGTTTTACCATCCATTCCTAACATGGGAAGGGGTGAGGAAAGCTAAGGTGGGAATTTATATACACAGAACTCCCCTCATGTTCCCAGGGCCTGCCGTGTGCCAGACTCCAGGCAATGCATTTAGGATATCAGAGTAAACAAAGCAAAATATGGCCTGCCGTTGCTGAGCTCAGAGTGGGAAGTCAGACAGTGAGGTAGCAAAGACAAAAAAGAGAGGAGAGGGCCGAGAGGGGGCGTGGCGGGCTGTGACATGGCGTGGCGGTCAGCCGGGTGGCAGGTCTTAATGAAGACACAGGGGCCAAGTGCAGGAAAAAAGGCACAAACCAAGGGCGGAGGGGACCAGAAGCCTCTGTCTCAGACCTGAAGCTCATGAGCTGCAATTCTACCTGTGTGTTTTTCAACGGAAACCTGCTTTCATGAGCGACATCTCTGAAGGAACAGGAGATAACGGTGGTGTGCAGCCTGCCTGTTACAGAGACCGGGACCACTTGCCCAAATGATGGTTTTAAAAGTCTAGGGAATGAGCTTCAATTGAGAGTGACGGAATCCTCCTCCCTAACTCTAGCAGGGGTCAGGCTTTCTCTGGGTGGCGCACAGAGTCTGGCTTCTCTACTGCCCACGGCTAACGGGATTGGAGGCCAGTCCGGCTAACGTTCTGCCTGGAACCCACTGCACGGATGCTCGCTGCAGGCATTTAAAATCTGTGGGTGCAAGCAGAGCTGGCTGGTCTCCCAAGGCAAGCTAAACGTTGGCAAATGGAAACCCTCACCCATTCCAGTCTCCTAACCAGACGACTACATCACCTCTGAGAAACCAATTATAGTTCTGTAATAGCGTCCCCAAGACTGAACCCAAGTCAAATACACCCACACACAGCCTAACAGAGTTTGACACCTGATCATTCCGCTGAGCCAATTAAGCAAACATGGATGGAGCGCCCCCCACTGGCCGAGCGGGTGTGGGCTTCCCAACAGGTTGCTGAATAAGACGAAGTGGGGCTGGGTTGTGGAGCCCTTTGAAGCCAAGGCAGTACAAACCTGAGAGGGCTTTATTTTCTCCCAACATTTTCCTAACCATACTCACTGGAATCCCCTTATGCCTCTCCCAACGACCTCTTAGCAAACCCTACAGCATCCCAACCTCTTTTTGTTATTATCAAGTCTAGCCCGGTCCAATTTAAAAATTCACCCTCATATCTAGTTTCCTGCTTGCTTAGGCCCAAGATATTTGAGTGAGGCCGGGCCTGATCTGTTCTGTAAACAGAGGGTCGATCTGGGGGTGTCCTGGTACTCTGGAATGAGTACTAGTCTCAGAATTGGAAACTCAGCCCTGGAACTTATCAGCTGCATTACTTTGTGGAAGTAACTCAGCCTCTCTGATCCTCAAAGCCCTCTTCTGAAACAGAGGGAAAGTACTGCCCACACCCTGGAGCTGTGGGGAGATGGAGGTTGGTATCAGGTTTTACAGCTCTGTAAATTTCACATCAGTTGTTCTCACACCCGTCCCTCATGTTGATGTGGCCTCTGCTGCCTCCTCATTGGAGCCCTGTCTCCTTAGCTGACAAGCGCCCCAACCTTTGTGCTTTTCCGCTCACCCCGCAGGTGGAGCAGCACAGCGGTTACGATCACAGACGCTGGCGTCAGGCTGCTTTGATTCATATCCCAGCTGTGCCACGTACAGCCCCGTGATCTTGGGTAAATCGCTTAACTTCTCTGTGCCTGGCAGAGCTAACAGTCTAGGGGAGGGTACAGATAGGAAAACTGGGCAATTATGATAGTGTTGCAAGTTCCACCCCGGGCAGGTGATATGGAAGCACACAGAGAGGGCCTCTAACCCAGACTGAGGGATTACCTGCGGGGGGTGGGGGGCTAGATGAGGTAGGAGGGGACCCTAGTGGTCCAGACCAGAGGACAGAGGTGGTGCTGGGGACTGGAGGGCAGATTTGAGGTCTGTGAGGGAGAAGTGTCAGCCGTGGTGGGCGAGTGGACATGGTGGACACTGGGGGAAGGTCAGGGAGGTGGGGGAGGCAACAGTTGGGGCGAGGAGGAGTGAGGATGAGGGGGGTTGAGAATGGGGGGGCAGGATGAGGGGGTTTCTGGCTCAGCCTTCTGGCAGTTAGTGTCTCGTCATTCACTGTGATTGGGAGCTCCGGGCTGAGCAGCTGGGCTGGGAGGAGGATGTGGAGAAAGGCGGTGAGCGCGGTTTGGAACATGTTTGAGGTGCCTGCAGCCTTCACGTGGAGCTGACTGGTGGGCAGGTGGGCATCAGGGAGCCCAGGAGATGTGGACGTGGCTGACATCAGCACACAGAGGGTGGCTGAGACCACTGGGTGACATCTCCAGGGAAAGTGTGTGGGAGGTGAGAGCAGAAGCTTCGCAGGGTGGACCCAGGAGGACCATGGACACTCAAGGACATGGGCATAGAGTACACAGTGTCTCCATCTTCCTGGGCATTTGAAGTTTAACAGAGGGCAAAATTTTAAGCAAAAGGAGTAAATCCCTCAGAGGAGACCAATGATCAGGTCCACAGGTGAGCAGTGAACTTTGGTGGGGAGCGGGGAGCAGGGAAGCCAGACTCTCGAGCTCCCCTAGCGTCCCACCCACGTGGTGTCTGTTCAGAAGACCCGTCCCCAGGGCAATGGGAATTTGCTTTAGGTGAAGCCAGACCCTAGCGGCCTCTGTGAATTATGGAAGGACGCCAGGAACAGAACCCCCAGAAAACAGCTGCAGCATCGGCTGCCTGCTCCTCATTTACACTCTGCTCTCCTTCAATTAAGGGCTCACCGGAGCCGATGTTGTCAGTTTAGATTTGTCTCGCAGCAGAATCCACCCTCTGAATCTTTCAGGGATGCTGTAGCTAGCGATGCGCAAGGAAAGATTCATGAGCAGCCAGCAGTGTGCTGGGCCGGCCCGGCCAGCTTGCGGGAGCCCCTGGTTGAACTTTTGGGAATTTTGGAAACCGATTGTTAAAACAAGCCATTGTTGAAAATTAAATTACATAAACTTACAATTAAGAAGATTATCTTAAAAGCAAAGTCATATACATTCAAAACTCATCACTTCCTAATAATTTCACTTCAGTTTACTCTTACCGATGCTCTTGAGGGGTGGACACCGATCGCATCACCTGGCAGAGATACTATACGACGATGTGATGTGGCGCATCTCTTCCCGACTCAGTCTTCAGCAATTGGATGTCAAGTTGGTAGCTTGAAATCAGCTGTGGTGGGCATATTTACACCACAAATATTGGCGAAGACTACAAATCAGGGCTTTTCCCTCCTGCCCACCCCCTTTACCAGCACCGTGTTTATAAGGGTATGCGGGGTGGAAGAAATGGAGCACATTCTCCCAGGCATTAGTGTGCTTTCTATAAAAATGTTAAAAAGGTGACATTATTTAAGATGACTTCTAATGACTGCTTATAAAACAATGGAACATTTAAGGAAATACTAGCATCCAGTGCCTTTTCATGTCTTTAAACATTATCGATGTCATCTTACACCCTTTCTGAGTCTTTGTCTGAGGTTAAGTAAACAAATCTAATCTGAGTCTAGGGTTCCTAACCTATTTTGTGCCACAGACTCCCAGGATGGTCTGGGGAAATGATGGACTCTTCTCAGAATCGAAGTTTTATGTGCATAATATAAAATGCATTGAATTATAAAAGAAACCAATTATACTGAGATAAAATTATCAAAGTATAAAAATATATGGCATACTTACTAATATGTGCTTCTTTAATAGCACATTAAATAACCAGATCCGGGGCCGGCCCCGTGGCTTAGCGGTTAAGTGTGTGAGCTCCGCTACTGGCGGCCCGGGTTCGGATCCCTGGCGTGCACCGACGCACCGCTTCTCCGGCCATGCTGAGGCCGCGTCCCACATACAGCAACTAGAAGGATGTGCAACTATGACACACAACTATCTACTGGGGCTTTGGGGAAAAAAAGGAGGAGGACTGACAATAGATGTTAGCTCAGAGCCAGTCTTCCTCAGCAAAAAGAGGAGGATTAGCACGGATGTTAGCTCAGGGCTGATCTTCCTCACAAAAAATAAATAAATAAATAAATAAATAACCAGATCTGGCAATGGAATCTAATAACTACTGTAATTTCAAACCAGAACTTAGTATATATGATAGTTTGAGATATTTGCAACAACTGTAATGTGACATGAAAACATCTGTGATTTCTACTCATGATAAATTCAGTTATTGAAAAAGCTACCGTAGTTTGTTGCCTAAATTCTTAATTGAAAAAAATGCTAAATTTCAATGAGAGATTAGAGAAAACAAACATATTAATTTTTTTCCCATCCAAAGACCCCAGGTTGAAAACCTTGCACCTGAACCTCTGTAGAACCTCAGATGTTTTCCCAAGTACATGTGAGATGCTGAGCAGTTTGGCATCAAAATCTCTTAGAGTGTCCCGTTGGTAAGCGGAAGCATTAACTGGGTTTGTTTCCAAAAGCCTTGCTCCCAGCTGACAGCACTCACGATGGCTGCATAGCCCATAGAATAGTCTGTTTCTCTGTAAGGCAACCATAGCCATCTCTTGCCCCAGTTGTGTAGACACAGATGGTGCTTACCCATATTCCCCGCCCACTCACAGTTTGGTGGCATATGGGCTGTGATCAGAAGTGATACATTCACTTCCAGGATGTACACTGAGAAGCCCCTTCAGACCCCCGCCCTCACTTCCCCAGCCCTGGTAACCCTGAAATCACATGTCGAAAGGCAGCTTCACAAGCAGAAGGAGACTCTGATGACCGGGGACCCTGAGTGACCAGATGGAGCAGACTCCCCTCTCCCCTCTGCTGCACGGGGAACGACAGGGAGAGACTAACATTTGCTGTGGTGAGCTGCTGAGGTTTCAGCGCTGTTTAGTGCAGCCGAGCTACCCAGGCTTACAGAACCTTCCTCCTCCTCCGGAATCTTCCTAGACTGGCACAGTCCATGGCCATCTTTCCTCCCTGAACGCTTCAGCACGAAATGATCTGGACACAAGGCACACTCTGCCCTAATTTGATGTTTGTATTTGTTGCAGTGAGCCTTAATTCCTCACTCCTCATGCTTTCACAGAAGGGAGGGAAAGTTGACCCACCCCCAGGAGGGAATGTGTGGGAGGAACCCTTCCAGCCTCTCTCGCCTGTAGGTCGCTCCTGAAGAAAGTGGAAGAGAGGCTTCAAATGGGGAGTTGGGAGAAGGGACTGAGCATGCGCGCCAGCCTGCTCCCCCACCCCCAGACCCTGTGCTGGATCTCCACCAGGCGCTGGGCACAGCGGGGCCTGTGCCCCCGGAAGGAGGAGGCGTGCAGATTGTGGGCGTGGTCAGTTCCGTAAGGACAGCAGGTCACATTTGGCGCAGATCACATTCTTCAACCAACCGTGTGGGTAGTCAAGCTGCTAGTTTGATCTCCTTGTCTGGCTTCTGTTTCCTACCTCTCAGTTGGTTCTGAAGGCAAGAGAGGACAGTAGAGTACTATTATTGAGTTAGTGCTCTAGCTTGGCCCTCAGAATGTCCTTTCCCCACCCCCGTCTGTACCCATATTAGACACTGAGCTCCTTGAAGGCAAGGGTCATGCTGACTTTTCTCCGACTTCCATGATCTCGCCCTTGGCCTGGCATTTGACGTTTGAGGCTATCACAGAGTTTATTCAAATGTGATGAGATCGCAGAGGGTCGGAAGTAATCCACTATGCGCTCCCTTAGAGTAAGACGGAGCTGACGCTGCTACCCAGAGGGTGGGGGAGGCTCAGGTGCCCTCAGCACGAAGACTGCTGGACGCCCCAGAGCACTTGCTGACGTGAACAGGTGCCGACCTTTTCTCTCCAAAACCAAAAGGATTCATGGAGCCACTTTTTGCCAGCTCTGCCGGAAGACGAGAAGGGAGGATGCTACTCTGTAAGGCAGCCTGGTCCCGTCATGAACAGCTGTGATTGTTACAGTTCATCCCGGGTCTGAGCCGAAATCTGTCTTGGAGTAAGTTCTCTCCCTGCTCTTCAGTCCCCACTCTGCCTTCTGGAACCACACGGAATATGTAAGCCCGATCCCCGTGAGGCTCCCTGAAATCTGCCAAGTCGGCTAGTAAGTCCCAGCCAAGCTGTTTCCTGTCTGGTACCTGGGTACAGTGTTGATCTCACATCAGACTTTTAAAGTGGCCTTTTTCAGTATATCTTTCAGAAACTGTTTATCAATTATTTAAAGTCTAAGGAATACAGTAGAAAGACAGGGAGACTTCCAGGCTCTGGAACTCAACTCTTCTGCAAATATTTGACCTGACCTACCCTGGACTAGGCTCTGTGCCAGGTGCCTGGGATGCAAGAAAGAGCAGCAGCCTTTGGGGTTGACACTCTCTAAGCACCTTGAGACTCGATGAGAAAGGCACACCTGCCTTTGTTGGCTGGGTTTATAGCAGGGCCCAGTTTAACTTAAATTCCGCATCAGACGGACACTGAAAACAGAGAACCCATCACCTTGGTCTGTATGGAGCTGGTGATTCAGCCACCTTCCCCTTCTGCAGAGCAAGTGTGTAATTTCAAGCTCTGGGGAAGAAGGAAGAAGGAAGACTCAGTGCTGAGTCTAAGATCTCCAACTTGATTCAGTGAACATGTGTCGCAGTCTGCTAAGCACCAGGACACAACTCCCTCCCTAGGCACCCCACCATTAATCCATTTATAAACATCAGCTTAGGACGCAGTCAAGAGAAAAACACAGTAAGTCTACTTCCAGGTCAAATGGGAGAGTTGCCAGAAGAGACATATAAACACATTGTGGTTCGGTTGGAGGAAGGGAGCTGGCCCCTGAGGCTGGGAGAATCACAAAGCCTCCTGGAGGAGGTGGTGTTAGCTACGGGCCTGGAAGGCTAGGCAGAGATGGGGGGTGAAGAAGGCCCTGCAGGAAATAGAGTCACCTATGTATGCAATATTGTTGGTTTCATTTGTACAGCAGACTTCTCTGACTGTTTAACATCAACACTGGAAATTGATTTGGGAATACTTATTCCATAAACATCCTTGGAGCGGGTACCATGTGCCCAAGCTGGGATAGCTGCCGGCATGCAAGGAAAGATTCCTACCATATTATAAATGCACAGTCTAGGGAGAGGGACATATGAAGCAGAATTACCAGGCGTGGTGATCAATGCAATAGCATCAGCCGAATGTGCACCCGTACTGTCTTCCATCCATTCCCATGGATGAGCCTTCCCTGCTCTACCGAAGACCAGACCCTCAGCTCATGCTCTGGATCCTGCTCCTCTGGCCTTTTCAAGAACCTCCTTCACACAGGGATCTCGTATCTCCCTGAAAACTTAACTTCCCCATCTCAACTGATCAATCCCATCAGGTTAGAGACCTGCTCTGATGTTATAAAAAATGAAGAAGTCCTCCCTTAACACTACCTCCCCCATCAGCGACTGTCCCCCTTCTCTGCTCTGCTTACTATAGACCTTCTCAAATGAGTGGCCTGAGGTCGCTGTGTCCATCTGCACGGTTCTCCATCTTCAGCTGACTCCCATCTGTCTCCAGTCATCACCACTCCTCTGAGCCTGCTCTTGACAAGGGCAGCGGTGACCTCTTATTGCCAAACCTGATGATAATTTCTCTGTCCTCGTAATTTTCCATGTCTCAGCTGCATTTGATACGGTCAAGTGTCCCTTCTCCCTCCGTGAATTTCTTCCTTCTCTCAGCCTCCTCGCTCTCCTGGTTTCCCCGCCTGCACTGTTGGCTCCTTCCATTCTCCATGGATAGCTCCTCCTCTGCTTGGCTCCCAGTGGTGGAGTCCCCGGGACACAGTCCTGGGTCCCTTCTCTTCCCTGCACTCTCCCTGTGAGCCCATCCATTCCTGCTGTGTTGCAGCCCCTCTCTGTGCCAAGAGCCCCCAATCTCGATCTCCTGCCCTGACCTCTCTTTTGAACCTCAGACATGCACACCCAACTGTGTAAATGACAGCTGCCCACAGAAGTCCAATGACGCCTTGAATTTCATGAGTCTCACACAGCACTCTGGACTCGCATTGCACCTCCAGACCAGCTCGTCCTCTACCCTTCCCTAGGCAGCCTCCATCAGCCACCCAGGACCTGCAGCCAACTCCTGGGGGCTGCCCTTGACCCTCTCTGCCCTCGACCCTCTCTGCCCTCACCCATCTTGCACATCCCAGCCCTTCGCAAGTCCCAGAATCTCTACCTTCAAAACATATCCCTAAACAACCAATTGCTCTCAATTTCCCCCTCCAGTTCCATACTCCAGGCCAATATGAGCTCCTGCTGGATTTCCACCACAGCCTCTGAACTGTTCCCCCTGTTTCCACCCTTGCTGTCTCTATAATCTCATCTCCACCCAGCAGCCAGTGTTCTTCCAAAAATGTAGATTAGATCATGTCACACACACCCTCCCCTCCCCCACTTAGAACCTTCCAGTGGTTTCTCACTGCATATAGAACGTATTTCAGCCCCCTGCCCCTGGTGTTCGAAGCCCTTCGCTGTCCGAGACTGGCTTACTTCCGTCCCCTTGTCATGCACTTCCCTCCCTGCCCTCCATAGAGCCCACCGGTTTACTTTCTCTTGCTCCATCCTGTCAGCTCTTTCCTGCCCCCGGGCCATTGCCTAATCTGTTCCTTTGGCCTGGCATGCTCTCATGGCCTGCTCCTCCCCCTCAGTTCACTGTGGCAGGACCACGTTTTGATTCTCTGCATTGTCTGTATAATGATTATTACTCTGATTTTTTTCCACATGTTTACTTGTGTTCCTGCCTTTCTCCACTAGAATACAGTTTCCACGAGGACACAGAGCTTGCCAATTTGGTCACAGCTAAATTCCCAGCACCTTGAATAGTGCCTGGCCCTTAGTGGTCATTCAATAAATGGATGCTGAATGAGTAAATGAATAATGTGATGAGTGCCTTTGCAAACCCATGTCTGACAGCCTCTGTGGGGGGCTGTCTACGTACACGGTTACAAAAGTTCTCCTGCCTGTATCCATGCCTTAGAATACGCTTTTTCCACACTGATTCTGGGCGTGGGCAATGGGACACTAGAAATTGTGTCTTGAAGATTCGTAGCTGTGGATATCACTGAGGTCACTGGGAGAAAACGCCCAGGAAGCTGGCTGTCACAGGAGTCCCCTGTCTCGTCTCTCAGGGCTGTGGGCCCGCCATAGTGTCCACGCTGCGGGGACTCATTGGAGGGGAGTAGCGAGTGTGCCTCAGTGCAGAGGTGGTGATGGATTTCAGGGCAGAGCAGCCAGGCACCCGGTGAGTTCAGCTCCCTGTAGCTGCAGGTCTGTGAGGCACTTTCTCTTGCTGCCTCACCATTCTAGGCCATCCAGTCACCAGCCGACCCTCCAGCTGACTGCAGATACATGAAAAAGATCGGCTGAGCCACTATGACCAGAACAGATCAGTCAACTCACAGAATCCTGAGCTAAACACCATACGTAAGCCTTTAAGTTTTGGGATGGCATATTTCACAGCACAAGCTAACTGCTAAGGCCTTTTTGATTATTTCCTAAGGATTGATCCCTGGGGAGCTTGAAAGCACTTAATACATATGTCAAATCACTTTTCAGAAAGGCTGTATCCATTTACATCCCCCCTGGCAATGTATGGGACTGCTCATTTTGCTACGTCCTCACCAACACTGGGTATTATCATCCTAAAAGCAT
This sequence comes from Diceros bicornis minor, assembly GCF_020826845.1. NCBI lineage: Eukaryota > Metazoa > Chordata > Mammalia > Perissodactyla > Rhinocerotidae > Diceros > Diceros bicornis. The sequence goes on from NC_080763.1 coordinate 41,173,797, forward strand.
TTGCCAACTTGATGTGTGAAAATTTGCATTTCTTTGACTATTCTGGAGATTGACCTTTTTTTCATTTTGATTGGCCATTGGTGAGTTGTTTCTTCTTATCCTTTTTAAAACCAAAGTTATAGGAATAATTTCTGTGCCTCGTGTCCCTCTCTTGAGCAGGGGCGGCCCAGAATGACTGCTCTGTGCATTTGTCGGCCTTCAAGGCAGTTTCTTAGCTCCTGTGGCCAATTATCAGCCGATTATCTCTCCTTCAATAATTCCGTGGTTAACCCGGTGGCTGGAGGGCTGCCTAATGACATTTTTATAGCCTGGTGCCACTCTGCTTCATTAAGTCCCCGCAATGGCCACAGCGGGACACCCCGCTAATCAGTCAGGAGAGGGCAGTGTGGCCCGGTGGCTGCGGCAGGAGGGCGGAGCTGGTCAGGTCGAGAGGAGATCGGAGATCATGTGCTTCTCTGGCGTGTGGATTGAAGAAACCAAAGCTCAGAGAAGGAAAGAGACTGTGAGGCTGAGCTGCCAGACACGGCAGCCAGGGGCCCACGAGGCTAGTGAGCACCTCAAATGTGGTGAGTCCGAACTGAGGTGCGCCGTGAGCACAAAATTCATACCCGAGGGTTCAGAGATCTTAGTACAAAAAAAAAGGAATGTATGATATGTTGTTAATGTTTTAAAAGCATTGACTACCTGTTGAGATGATAATGTTTTGAATATATTAGGTTAAACGAAATATATTATTAAAATCACTTTCATTTGTTTCTTTTTCCTTTTCCTAATGTGGGTACTAGAAAATTTAAGTTCTGTGTGTGGCTCATGTTATATTTCTATTGTATGGTGCTGGTCTAAGATCTCACAGGGAACGAGTGGCAGTGAAATGAGAGAGAGTGTGTGTGTGTGTGTATATGTGAGTGTGTGCATGTGTGTGAGCATATGAGTGCATGTGCATATGTGCATGAGCGCTTGAGTGTGTATATGTATGTGTCTGTGTGCGTGTGTTTGTGTGTGAGAATGTGAGTGTATATGTTTATGTAAGTGTGTGTGTGTATGTGTGTGAAAGTGCGTGTGTATATGTGTATGAGTGTGTCTGGGCATGTGTGTGAGTATACCTGTGTGAGTGTGTATGTGAGTATCTGTATTTGTGTGAATGCATGTGTATATGTGTGTGAATGTGTGTGTATATGAGGGTGGTGTTGGGTAGGGTTGACTTGTGCAGTCGCAGTCTGTAACCCAGATTAAAGCCTGGGATTTGTTAATTCTGCCCCCTTATGCTCTGGCTCCTATGTGTTGGGCACACCACATACACAATCGCATTAAATCCTCAGGAAAACGCAGTGATCTGGGAAGTACCCTCTGCCCGCACAGGTTAGAGGGGCTAAGTGACTCACTGAGTCATACACTAGGAAGTGACGGGAACAGGAGGCGATGGAGCCCCAAACCACTGTTCTCTCTCCTGCAGAACCAGGCCTTGCGTCCGAGACCTCGGTCACTTCCTCAGGCCAGTGCTCTCACAGAGGCTGGGAGAGGGCGAGGGAGGGGCTGGAAGGGATAGTTTCCAGTGCATTTCCATGTTGCTGTGACCTTGGTACAGGGCCAATGAACAATCACTCACATCCATTCACATACTCTCCTCACAATCACACTGTGTCAGCGGCCAGACCTCGCACTTAGCCCCAAATTCATAAAGATCAAGCAAACTGACAAGTCATTGTCTGTTCTTTTAACATATTGTAGAAACAAATACTTCCACGTCAAATTAAAAAAAGTCCATAGGTGTATGAGGCTGACCTGGGCTTGGACGCTGGTTCTGCCTTTTAGTAGCTGTGTAATCTGTGCCTCAGTTTCTCCATATGCGTGGCAGGGCCATAACACCTGCCTGTGTTGGGAGTGAGGTGATGCTTCTAAAATGCTGGGCACAGAGTAGATGCTTAGTTGGTGTCACCTCCTGTTCTCTTCCTCTTTAGCAGTCTCTGTTAAAAGTTTTTTTACTGCTCAGATTTATTAATACTCTCTTAGATGATTTCTTAAGTCTAGATATGTGACAAGCAAGCAAATGCAGTCACTTAGGATAATAATTTATCTACAGCAACTCTTTTTGCCAGTCTTGAGTAAAGCTCTTTACATCTGTTATCTTGTTTGATCTAGTGTGTGTGTGCGTGTGTGTGTGTGTGTGTGTGTGAGGGGGCCATGATGGGAGGGGGCCGGGAGACTAACTTGAACCTGGCCTCAGTGAGTAACCCAGACTGAAGCCCAGCATGTTCTAATTCTCCACCTTATACTCTGAGTGACTTGAATTAAGACCAGTAGAATTTTAGAAAGAACCATCAAAGGACCTTGGAGATCATCTAGAAAGCAGTTGGGGATGGAGATTATAAAAGAACATGTGGCAGATTTTAAAGAATTATTTGAGTCTCTTGTCCTAAATGAATATTATCCTGGGACCTGAAGGAAAGTACAGATGCTGCAGCTACTGCTGAAACATGTTTGATAAAAGAGGATCTCGGAAGACTGGGGGTGGTGCACCACTTTTCAAAAAAGAGGATATTTTTTCAATTATAAACCCGTCAGCTTGATTTTTATCCCAAGGCCATTCTAGAATATATCAGAAACACCTTGAAGAGGAACTGGTGAAGTTCAGGACTCAAAATGAGTTTATCAAAAACGAAAATTCATGTTGAACTAACTTCATTTCCTTCCTTGATGGTGTTTCAATACAAAATTATGTCATATGCTCATTTGTAAGTCTACTGTATTTGTTAGCTATTGCTGTGTAACAAATTATCCCAAAATTTAGTGACTTAAAATTACAATCAACAATTATGATCACTCACAGTTTCTGTGGGTCAGAAATTTGGAAGTGGCTCAGCTGGCAATTTCTCATGAGGATACAGTCAAGGTTGGACCTAGGGCTACAGTTATCTGAGGGCTCAACTGGGGCGGAGGATCCACTTCCAAGGAGGCTCATTCTTGTGGCTGGAGAATGGGTGTGAATATTGGTGGAAAGTCTGTTTCTCTTTGCATGGACCTCAGGCTGCTTGAGTGTCCTCACAACATGGCAGCTGCCTTTTCCCACAGGAAATGAGAGAGACAGAGAGAACCTGGCAGAAACTATCCTTTATATTACCTAGACTTGGGAGTCACAAAACATCACTTCTGCCACATTCTGCTCAGTAGAAATGAGTCAATAGCTCCAGTCGTCATTTCCAGGGGAGGGGAATAGTTTACACCTTTTAAAGATGGGAGGAGTATCAAAGAATTTGAGGACATATTTTAAAACCACCACTCCACCATCTTTGTAATTTAGTGATAATAATAACATATATACTGCATCTTTGTCCGTAAACATTTGTTGAATATTCATCTGTTCAGTAAGTTGTTTTTGAGCCCCTACTATGTGCCAGGGGCTGTTCTAGGTGCTGAGATAGGTTCCTTATTCCATGGAGTTAACATGTTAATGAAGCAGTTCTATACAAATTAAAGAACAGATAATGTGATGGAGAGACATGCATGTGTGCATGTGTGTGTGTGTTCGGCGAGAGGCAACTTAGATGGGGTGGTGAAGGAGGGCTCTCTGAGGAGGTGGCATTTAAGCTGAGATCAGAAGGGTGAGAAGGAGTCAGTCAAGGGCAGAGTGAGAGCCAGAGAATCCTGGGCAGGGAGACAGTTTGTGCAAAGGCCCTGAGGCAGAAATAAGTTTGATATTGCTAGGGAGCAGAAAGAGCGAGCAGTGCACCTGGAACAGAATAAGGGAGCAGAAAAGCAGGTGGGCTGGGGGAGATGAGGTCAGAGAGAGGTGGGGCAGGATCACATTGCCTCCCAGGATGAGAAGGGAGCTTGGCTTTCCTTTCAAGTGTGATGGAGGGAGATGAACAACAGGGAGGATTTTATGCCAGGCAGTGGTGTGAATTGATTTATGTGTTAACAAAGCCACTCTGGGCATGGTGACTCAGACGTGTGGAGATGGAGGAAAAGAGACAGTTTAGGAAGATGTTTTGGAAGTGGAATCAGCGAGATATGCTAAGGAGTTAATATTGCAGGTGTAATGGAGAGAAGAGAGGAATTAACGATGGCTCCTAAATCTTTGACTTAAACAAGTAGAGAGATGGTAGTGCCATTTAGTAATATGGGGAACGACTTGGGGAGGAGTAGGTCATGTGTGTGTGTGTCTCTCTGTGTGTGTGTGTGTGTGTGTGTGTGTGTGGAGAGGGGTGAGGAATTGAATGTTCAGTTTGAAAAGGCTGTTAGACATTCCGGTGGAGACGCCATGTTGGGCAAATGTTTTTGGGGCTCAGCGGGGGCATCAGGGCTGGAGACGTAAATTTGGAGTCATCGGCACGTAATGGTTCCATATTTTGCCTACTCTAAAATGCATATTTTTTCATATTTTAATACCATGTTATACATAATTACTTTGAGCCAAGTGGCAGTTGGGACACAGCTGTCTGCCTATGCATGGGTGTCAGGGGCTCGATAGAAGGTCCCAGCGGCCACAGTGGACACTCTCTTAACAAATTCTACCTCTCCAGTGCTCATGGAGCAGTGGAGGATGATATTACACAGAAAAGACATGAATGCAGACTATTCTGAATTGAAAAGTTTTTCTGAAAAGTTGGGCTTTGGATGCAGAGATTTTAGGAGCATCTTAACCAGTTTATTTCACTTATATATTCCTGTTAATGTGTGCATGAGAGTGATATACGATAAATATCAATGTCAAAATAAGTCTAAAGAGCTCTCATGCATACAAAATAAAATTCTAAATGATAAAATATCCTTACGACATAGTTTAATTGGCAATGTTTTGAAATGTTTTCTTTCTTAATGGTACATAAAATAATGGTGTGTCTTACAATTGATTCAATGAATCAATAGATTCAATGAAATTTTGTGTTTAAAGCCACAGGCATGGATGATAATCACAATGGCTAATGTGAGCTGAGTGGTTTCTCTGTGCCAGGCACTGCTCTGAGCGCTTGGTGTCTATTAGCGTGTGTGATCACTGTGGTGTGCTGTTGAAGCCCTGCCCATAACCTGCTCTGTTGCAGTATGGTGATGTTTTAGTACAGGCACCTACAACTCCATCTGAGGGCTATCCCCAGCTCACACCTGGACCTGCTGGTGAGTGAAGGCCTGAGAGCAACCCTCAGCCCCTAGTGGACCAGAGTTGGAGGATAAATACCCCAGCTTCCTTGTCCTTGGGAGGAAGTGTGTTCATTGTCCCCTGAGGTGTCCAGCAGGATTGAGCCTCCACTGCTCACAGTGTCCCACCTGCTTGTTAATGCATCCTGTGTTGGCTGCCTTCCTTTCCTTCCCTCTCTCACTCCCCCGCTCCCTAACTGGTGCCTCCTGGGATCACCTCCTACATGCACTCAAACCCTTGTCTGAAGTCTGCCTCAGGAGAACCAGCCCGAGAGGATCCTCAAACAACTCCCCGAGGTGGGATGTGGAGGCACCAAGAGCTACATAACTTGCTGCTGTCAGAACCTGAGCTCAGTCTCTACACTGCTAGCCTCTCTGGATCAGGCCATCAGGGAGAGGGTGTAGACAGGACAGAGAAGAGGGCCCAGGACTTTCATTTAGGAAGCTCCAGCATTGAAAGGTCAAGCTGAAGGGGCAGAACCAGGAGAAGAGCCTGCAAAGGGGCAGGAGGTGAAGTAGTGGGGAAACCAGTTGGCAGGGTATAAAGGTAAGGGAAGAATGTGTTCTATGAGGAAGAGTCAACCACGTGGACCCTCCTGAGAGTGGACGAAGATGAAGATAGATGTGCCCACTCGATCGGGTGACGTGGAGGCCAAAGGAGATCTCATGAGAGCAGTCTCAGGAATGGAGGACAGGAGACTGACTGCCTTGAGTCAAAAGGGACTGAAAGGAGAGGAAGCAGAGGCAGTGGCCAGAGGAACCCACTCAAGAAATGTTCTAACAGAGGAAAGGAAAAATGAGATTGGAGCTGAAGGGGCTTTTTGGGTCAAGGAAGGTTGCTTTGTTTCTTGGTTTTAAGGTAGGAGATATTACAGTCTTGTAAGCGTGTGCGTGTGTGTGTGTGTGTGGGCAGCGGAGGCTAATTCTCCTCTCCCTGAGTGTGGGCTGGACTTGGTGTCTCGCTTCTAACAGATAGAAAAAAATGATATGATGCTGTGCGACTTCAGAGACTAGGTCCAAGGAGGCATTGCAGCTTCCTCCTTGCTCTCTTTTGGGTCCCTCACTAAGAAAGCTGCCATGGCATGAGGACACTCAGGCAGCCCCGTGGAAAGGCCATGTAGTGAGGAACTGAAATAACTTCTGCCAACAGCCACGTGGGAGAGCCATCTTGGAAGCAATCCTGCTGCCCCAGTCGAGCCTTCAGATGATGCAGCCCCAGCTGACCTCTTGACGTAACCTTGTGAGAGACCCTGAGCCAGAAATACCCGGCTACACAGCCCTTGGATACCTGACTCTCAGAAACCGTGAGATGATAAATGTTGGCTGTCTTAAGCTGCTAATTTGGGGTAATTTATTACTCAATAATAGAGAACTAGCACGGCAGTTAGTTCTCTAGTTTTTCACTATCACACAGTAAAAGGGGAAAGGGCTCATGATCGAGGCTCAGTGAGGTCAGTGTCCTCCCGGAGGTATCAGGAAGGAGAAGAGGTGGTGGTCTGAGAGGCAAGCCTGCAGTGGGGAAGTGCCGATGATGAGCATGTGGCTGAGGAGGGGAGCGGGAGCAGCGGTTGGATCTGGAGAGAGCCAGGAACTCAAAGCCCGAGAGCTGGACAGACTACCCACATGGGGGCTGAGGTGAGCAGTGGAGGGGCAGGGCGACATGCTGAGCCCAGGATAGTCGTCCATGAGTGGGAAGAAGCGAGGAGTTCTGGAGAGGATGGAAAGAAAGGTGGGGTGGGCAGAGAGGAGAGGGCTGGAGCCACAGAAGGAAGAGGGCAGAGAAGTGGTTTGGAAACACCCACGGGGAGCAAGGAGGGCAGTGCACAGACTTCAGGGTCAAGCAGATCTTGAGGTGAATTCCAGTCCCGTCTGTACTCAGCTGTGTCCCTCGGGTAAGTGGATTCACTTCCTTAAGTTCAGGTCGCTTATCTGTAAAATGCGGACAATGGTGTCTATAGGTGGCACTCCCCAGCCTTTGGGGGAGTCAAGTTTTTCACTGCATTTCACCAAGAGGAGTTTTGTTGCAGGTCCAGGAGGACCCACAGGAGGGTGGCATGCTGGGGAGCAGAGGTTGACTTATGGACCCTGTACGAGCCATACACCTTCTCGGCCTGCTCTGTTGAGGGACTGCTCATTCCTGCACTGTCTTTTGGGCTCTCTGGGCCTTTTCTCCCCTCTCCACTCCCCTTAGCTGGTGTGGTAAGTGAGCCCTGGGACACACACCACACAGACATTCCCCCCCACTCCCCTCTTATCCCTACTCCTGCAAGCCAGGGGGTGGGCAGGAAGACCCTGCCACTGAGACCAATTCTCAGGAAGAACCAACGGAGGACCTACTGCGACATGTCGCAGACTGAAGTGAGTGTCTTCCTAGCTCCCCTTTTCATGGTCTTGGTGACTTGGATTGGATTAGTGAAATGTGGTAGCACCTCTTGGTACAAAGGCCGTGGAGTAAGGCCGTAGGTTGACATACTGTACTGTACCACACCATGGGATAGTTCCAGAGATGGTGTCACCTACACATACCCCAGAGCTACTGGGGAAAGAAAAGCTGCCCAAACGCTCAGGAAAATTTCAGGATAGAAGACAGAGCATCGGAGGCAAAAGAAGGCAGTGAAAACGGAGACTCTTCTTGTGGATGTATTTGTTAAAAGTAAAGGCGGTGACTATGAGAGAAGGCAAAACCATGTAGACGACGGTCGGGGGCTTCAGCGAAGCTGGTCGAATCCCTCCAGGTGGGTGTAGATGGCTTTGAGCCTCTCCATCCATCTGCCTGTTCACATGCAGAGCTGAGCATCAGCCTCCATTTACAAAGACAAGGTGATGTTTGGATCTGAGGAGTCTTGACAAACTTTACTCTGAAACTTGACCTATTCTCACCTTAGAGTGACTGTGCTGCCCACAGTTGTCACTTCTGCATCAAGGTCACACTCTGTGCCAGCACCACGCCAGGCCCTACAGCCGTGATCTCAAATCCTCTTGACACCCTGCAAGGTCGCAGGTCAACTACCCGCGTGACTGAGGTTCAGACAAGTGACGGGCTTTCCTTGGGCCACTTGGGTGCTAGGTGGTAGATCTGAGATCTGAGCCCAGATCTGGCCCCAGAGCCTGGGTGCGGCGTGCCACCATCGGACACCTGCTTTCTGCCCTCACTCCTCTCACTGCCCTATGTTCTGCATCCATCTTTATCACAGAGTCTAAAAGTCGGGTGTTGGCTTGTTTTCACTCTGTACATCCTGCATCAATATATCACTTAAAGTAACGCTAGCCACGATTACAGACAAACTTCCAAATCTCACTAGCTTAGCAAAATTAAACATTTATTCCTCATCCACAAGATGCCCCAACACATATCTCTGATCAGCTGGCACCTCTCCTGCACTCACTGTTTGGGGAACCCGGGGTCCCTCATTCTTGCAGCTCGGCCAGCTTCACCCACGGCGTCCAGTGGAATGGGGGAAGGAGCATGGAGGGTCATCACTGGGGGGTTTTAGCGACCAGGCCTGGAGACCTTCCTACCACATTCGGAACTCAGTCACACCTAACCCGAGGGCCTGGGAATGTAGTCCAGCAGTGTGCTGGGAGGAGAGGAAACGGGTTTGGAGAACAGGAAGCCTGCCTCTGGCACCCCAGCCTTGGCAAGGTGGTAACATTTTGAGCTGTGCTGAATAGACGCGATCCTCTCTGTCCGAGGGTGGTGAGTGGTGACCAGATTTTCTCATGTATTTGGGCCAAAAGGAAAGGAAGCGTACAGGACAGTGCACGCTAGAGTTGGGTGGGGCTTAGCCCTCTGGTTCAACAAGGAGCTGTCCCAGGACCCTAGGATGCTGATGCCTCTGGCACACACATGCCAACATTCACGAGGCCATGAGCACTGTACCCCCAGGGCCTTGTTAAGGCACCAGACACTCAATAAATGCGTTAAATGAAGGACTGAAGTCAGGATGTGTGTGACAAACTAATCAAGCAAGAACTTGACAATACAATTCCTGATCACATGGAGGCTTGGACCCCCTGGAGTCTGCATCTCTAGGGGATTCGCTATGCCCATCGCTCATGCTAGTGGGGTGGAGGCAGAAATAGATCCAAGACCAACTCATAGTAGCTCAGATGGGTCAGACTCTGTTGCTTCCACTTACTTGTTCCTGATTGGGAGTTCACAAGCCAGATCTGATTAAGAGCCAGAAAAGTTCTCTTCCCAAGCCCTGTAGGAAATTGAGAAATGCTATTCATCCTCGGCACTTCAGATGGGGTACTGTACAGTCTTAAGGAAGGGTTCTAGAATTTAATGGATCCTATTCTGTTAGAATAGGGTCAGCAAACTATGGCCCAAAGACTAAATCCAGCCTGCTGCCTGATTTTGTACAGCCCCAGAGCTAAAAACGGTTTTTACAATATTTTTTTTTAAATTGTGGTAAAGTACATGTAGCATGAAACTTACCATCTTAACCATTTGAAGTGTATATTTCAGTAGTGATAAGTGTATTCACGTTGTTGTGCTATCAATCTGCAGAACTTTTTTTGTCTTGTAAAATTGAAACTCTATGCCCATTAAACAACTTTACATTTCCCCCTCCTCTCATCCCCTGGCAGCCACCATTCTACTTCCTGTCTCTATGACTTTGACTACTGTAGATATTTACCTCACATAAGTGGAATCATACAGTATTAGTCTTTGTGTGATGGGCTTATTTCACTTAGGATAATGTCCTCATGTTTCATCTATGCTGGAGCATGTGTCAGAATTTCCTTCCTTTTTAAGGATGAATAATATTCCATTGCATGGATACACCACATTTTGCTTATCTACTCATCCGTCGATGGACACTTGGGTTGCTACCATCTCTTGACTATTGTGCATAATGCTGCTATAAACATGAGTATGAAAATGTCTCTTCAAGATCCTGCTTTCAGTTCTTTTGGATATATACCCAGAAGTGAAATTGCTGATCCTATCATAATTCTATTTTTAATTTTTTGAGGAACCACAATTCTGTTTTCCATAGAGGTTGAATCATTTTACGTTCCCACCAACAGCACACAAGGGTTCCAATTTCTCTACATCTTCATCAACACTTATTTTCTGTCTCTTTTTTTTTTATAGTAGCCATTCCAAGGGGTGTGAGGTGGTACCTCATTGCAGTTTTGGTTTGCAGTGATGTTGAGCATCTTTTCATGTACTCACTGGCCGTTTGTATATCTCCTTTGGAGAAATGTCTATTCACGTCCTTGGCCCATTTTTAAATTGGGTTGTTTATTTGTTGCTGAGGTTTTTACATTTTTTTAAATAATAAAAGAAAACAAAAGAATATTTCATGACTTGTGAAAATTATGTGCAATTCAAATTTCAATGTCCATAAATAAAAGTTTTACCGGAACACAGCCACACTCATTTATTTACATTTTGTCTACGGCCGCCTTTGTGCTACAACGGCAGAGTTGAGTATTTGCAACAGAGACCGTATGTTTTGCAAATCCTGAATATTTTACTATCTCATCTTTTACAGATAAAGTTTGCTCCTCCTGGGCTGGGATGAAAGGGGTTAAGAGAAAGCCTTCAAGGCCCAAAGGGAGGGTGTGGTTGCCTCCTGAAGACAGTAGGGGGCAGCAGAGAGCTGACACACTGGAGATTCCATACTGGTCCTGAGGCTCAGAATCCCAGAGTGGATTCTGCTCAGGGCACCAGGGCTCATCGGCTTGGACGGGTTGGTGGAAACCACCAGAATATGTGTGAGGCTGACCTGGATGAGAGTAGAATCTTCCCAGGTCTCCCTCTTGCCTTCCTGTCTCTCCTCTGTGTGGATGCCAGCCTGCTCTTCTTCCTAACATGCAAATCTGGCCCCACCACGTCCTGCTTAACCCCCTTCATTGGCTCTCTCTGCTCTCCTCGGAGATCGAGTCCCAGCTCCTTCAGTCTAGTTCCCAAGGTCCTGTATCAATCTCTGCCTTTATTTCTTGGTCTTTCATTGTTTGGCTCCATTAGCCTGAGATGGATCCGAACCTCATGCTCCAACAAGACAAATCCCCGGCTCCCTCCCTCTTGCTGCATTTTCTTCGAGCCTTTGCTCACGTCCTCTGATGGCATTCTCACCTTCCCCCCGCCCTCCACTTCTTTCACCCTGATGACTGCTCCTATCCTTCAGGCTCAGCTCAGGCTCCACCTCCTCCAGGGAGCCTTCCGTGACCACTTATTTCCACCCCAGACACAGCTAGGTACTCTCTTCTGACTCCTTTAATTCTCAGTGTTTACCTGCTCCTAGTACCTCAAACATGGCCACAAATGAGGGCAGGACCACGGTCCAGTTATCTTTGGGTCCTCAACACCCGTGAGAAGTCCTGGCACATAGCAGGCACTCAGCAAATGTTTGATATGAATGAATGAATGAGTGAGTGAGTGAATGAAAGAACAAATGAACATAAGGTCCCATCAAGAAAGGGGTGAGATCCTTCAGGTCCAAAAGTTCCTTTGATAATGTCCTTCATTTTCCCGGTAAGACGGACCTGGGGAAAGAAGAGATGCGGGACAATTCCGTCTGTGTCGACGTCTGGCCCCTGCAGATTTGTGAGGTGAACTGGTTAAGAAGCATTCTTTCTGCTGCTGGGAAATTTTACACAATGGGGCTGACAGCTTGAGGCCCTCCCTGCCCCTCTTTGCCTTAACAGCCTCACGTATGGGGCATTTGGCACCTGGGATGGGCCGGTTCCCATGAGGACCCCAGCAGACACTCCTTATATGGCCCTCTGGAGCTGAGCGAGGTAGTAATGTCTATGACAGTCTCTGAACATCCACCACCCAGCTCAGGAGGAAGTAGAGGCTCAGAGGCAGAATAAGCTGGCGGGTCCTGCTCTGGTCTCTTCCCACTCTTTGGACTGGTGTCCACCAGCCTGGGGTGAATCAGAGCCAGAAAGAGCACTGGGGTGGGCGTCAGACAACCTGAGTCAGGTCGAGCCCTGCTGGGCAGTGGCTGTGTGACTTTAGGGAATTACTTGCCCTCTCTGAGCCTCAGCTGTGACCCTCTGCGGTTGCCAGAAGACCACATGAAGATTAATCTGCAAGGTCTTTCTACAGTGTCAGTGGCTCTGCAGATACGCAGGTAGCTACTGGGCAGGCCTCACAGGCCGCAGCCACCACTTGCTTAAAGCCTCTGTATCAGTCGTCCACACCCAATTGAAGGAACAGAACCTTTAAAATTCCGGCCACGTTCTCAGACGCACCTCCAGCTCTTGAATCTTCCTGAGGGCTGCCCGCACTGCTCAGCTCAGAGGCCTCCAACTCGTTTTAGAATTAGCTGGAGGAATTATTCACTATACAAACAGACTTCTCTTGTCAGATGCAATTTGTAAATATCATTTACGAAAGGAAGTCAATTAAAACTTTCCCTGCTGAATCAGGCCTTCGCGTCCCGCCCTCCCCAGCGCCAGGTAGGATGTCGCTCTCTACAAAGAGGTAGGTGGTTGTCAGGACTAATACTTTGAGAATTCTCCTTTCCTCTATTAATTAGATATGATCTGGGTTTGTAGAAATCGTTTAACGTTTCAAGCTCTTGCTGATGAGCCATTTTTCCTTTGAAATAAATGAAATGTGGTTCTTTATTGCTTTATTCATTCATTCAACAAATAGATGCACTCTACTCACCTCTTCCAAGTTTGTGCCTAAATCTCACCTTCTCCACGAGGTTTTCCCCAGCCTGGTCTCCCCACAGCACTTCTGGTGTCCCTTACTCTGCTCTCCTTCTGTTCCCACAGACCTTATCTTCTCCTAACAGACAAAATAATGCACGTATTTATTAGGCTTATTGTTTATTTTCTGTCTCCCCGACTAGAAGTTAAGCCCCATGACAACAGGGACCTTTGACTACTTAATTCACACGTGTACCCAACTGCTGGGGACAGTGCCTGGAAAATAGCAGGTGATCAATGAGTGATTTTTAATGAATGAATGACAAGCTAAGGACTTGTAGGAAAAGACCTGAGCATTCAGTGTAAGACAGAGGAGACAGTGTTACAGGCCAATGAAGAGAGAAGAAAGAAAATAAAGTTTATCGAGTGCTTTCTATGAGCTGAGCCCTTTATATAAAGGCTCTGTGTCATTTAACCTTCACAATAACCCTACAGATTAAGTGATTGCTCTATTTTCACATGAGGAAATGGCTGACTGGAGAAGTTAGGCTATTGGCCTTAAGGTCACACAGCTGGGGAGAGGTGGACCCAGGTTGCACACCCAGGACTGTCTTACTCTAAAGACTGCAGCCTGCATGAAGGAAGAGCAAATGCACTGGGGCTTCAGGGAAGACTTCCTGGAGGAGGTGCCATCCACACTACCTTGAAGACAGGACACTGTATGGGCAAGCAGGGGCAAGGTGCAAGAACTGTTATTTGCAGGAGACAAGGGTGAGCTGCTGGCCCAGAGAGGCGGTTGTTCAGGGAAGGAGCAGCGACCAAGGTCCAGGCCACATGGGAAGGCCAGTAGCGGTCCAGAAAGTTGGAAAGTCAGTGGGGTCAGGTACCAGCTGAGACTCAGGTCCGAAGCTACCACTTTAATTTCCAATTTGCAAAGCTTTCATATATGCTATTGAAAGATGTGTCCTGCTCTCAAAAGCCCTTAAAATAGTCCAAAATCAGCACTTCTCTGCTTCACATGTCCTCAAACGAGGCAGATCCAAGATGTCCTGAAACAGGACAGAGTTACCTTTTGAGTCTTATGAGCTAAAGAGGTTATAAAAATCCCATTCAGCTAAAAGTCCAGCTGTTGCCAAAACATTAAGTAAAAAATAAGACCCTCAATTCTCACACGTGCCTGCTACAAGCTAGACACTTTGAACCTATTATATACCATTTAAGTCCTCTGGGGCAGGAAGCATGATGGTCATTTTAAAGATGAGAAAATTGAGGCTCAAAGGGATTAAGTTCCTTTTCCAAAGTCACAGGGCTTGTGGGGACAGAGGTAAAATTCCCAAGTCTGTGCTCCCTTGCCTGGTGCCTCTTCTGCTCCTGAAAAAGTGCACGCCGTATTCTTGGACACACTGCGTTAGCGGCCGCCAACAGGGTCTCTTCTGTAAAGAATAATTCATTTTAGATCGCTGTGCCTCGTCCTCTTAGGGAACCATGGAAATGGTCCCCAGGAGCTCAACTTGATCCATTTAGCTGGGAACTTCCTGCAGAGCTGAGCAGATGAAGGGAGCGGGGGATCTGCGCTTCTGTCAGCCCTCTCATTGACGGTGATGGTCTGGGAAAGCTAACGTGGAGGGAAGTACCACTTACAAGATCAGAAACGTGCGCCCGGCTTGCCCTGCCAAAGTCAGAGAGCCTTCCCGTTATTCATTCACCCTACTTGGAGCAAGGCGCTGGGCGAGGTTCTAGGAATATGAAGATGAGTAAGACACACAGTCCGCACCCTTGAGGAGTTCCCAGCATGGAAGGAAGAACAGATGAGCAAAAAGGTCATTGCAGAACAGCTCCGCCCAGGCAGGGGAGCAGAGGTGAAAGATCTTCCAGGGGGAGAAGGAAAAGTTTAGAAAACCGGAAGCTTTAGAAAAGTCCTGCAATAGCCATGGATTTGGCCCAGTTCTCCAAATGGCCCAAAGAGCTGGCAGGATGCTTTGAATTCCTTCCGCAACCTCCATTCTGAGAGCAGCATCATGTTCCAGATCAGTTCATTTCTACCCACTACACAGGATCTGCATCATAAGCCATACAGTCTCCTAAATGTGTGCACCAATGGTTTGGGGACCATCTAATCCTAAGAGGCTCCCAAGCACAGAATTTTCCACCAGGATGCTGCATATTTTTCCAGTTTGAGGGGCTCATTGATAACGCCTCCCTTTCCCGGTGTGAGTTCAGCAGATGGAGAGCAAAATATCGCCTGTAACCATTAGGTTGGAGGATGTATTAGTTAGTTTTTTGCCATATAACAACCCCAAATCTCAGTGGCTTATGACAAAACACGTTTATTTTTCTTTCTCATGGTCTGTGTCCACTAGGGCAGCTCTGCTTCAGGCTGCAGATGGAGCTCATCCCTGCTCTGTGTGTCTCTGATTCAGGGACCAGAGGGCAGGTGGGCACGCTCTTCCCACGGCAGCTGGCAGGAGTGCACAGGGGCCAGCAGGTACGTGTGATGCCTCTTAAGGTCTCAGCCTGGAGCTGGCGCTTTCATCCACTTTCTATCAGCTGAAGCAGACCACAGGGCCAAATCAGCGTCAGAAGGGAGGGTTCGCCCACAGTGAACATTCCAAGGACAGGAAGGAGATCGTGGACGTGGCTGGGGTGCGTGGACGCAAAGGCGACATTGAACCCTGTGTCAGAGAGTCTCACCCACTGCTCACGGGCACGGCTAGACCACAGCCAGCATCCCCCATGGGGGCCTACCCCTGCAAACCTAACACCCAGGGAAGGGCAGCCCAAAACATACACTTCCTCTGGGAACCTGGGCCCCTGAGGAGAAGGGTGAAGGAGGAGAGGCTGAGCTCGGCACGCCCACCTCCCCTTCCCCTCATCAGAGTTCAGAGTGACTGAAGGGTTGGCAGGAGGCCGAGAGTCCTACCCTAATTGATGTCCCCCGAAGTGGAAACACGGAGAGCAGAAAGGAGGTTCCTTCCTGGTACATACATGTGCATGTGATACATCTTGGCACTTGGCCTTCCACAGCCCACCGGTGTAGGCGTACACTCTCATTGCAAGGATGGTACCCCATAGGCCACCGTTTGTTTTAAAGGAAATGACAGCGTCATGCTTCAGTGCTGTATAAAGTGTTCCTTATGTGCAAACTGAGCTTCTGTAATTACTGCAAGGGGTTAAGCCCCTTACAGTCCAAGGCTGTGGTTCTTAAGCTTGGCTGCACTTGGAGTTGCCTGGACCCTGGGGCTTTAAGAATCCCGATGCCCAGGCTGCACACCATACCAGTTTAATCAGAATCTCTAGGGGCGGGGCTCAGACATCGGTATTTTTTAACCCTCCACCAGGTGATTTCAATGTGCAGTCAAGCCTGAAAACCAATGATCTAAGGCAGGAGTCGACGAACTTTTTCTAAAAAGAGCCAGATAATAAATACTTTAGGCTTGCAGGCCAGTCTGTCTCTGTCACAACTACTCAACTTTATTGTTGAAACATGAAAGCAGCCAAAGACAATATGTAAATGAATGGGTGTGGCTCTGTTTCAATAAAACTTTATTTACAAAAAAAGTCTGAGGGCCGGGTTTGGTCCACATGTGTAGTTTGCTGACTCCTGGTCTAAGGCATGGTACAAAACAAGACATTTAAGAATAAAAGGGAATAGAGACCCTCCCAAGAAGCAGACAGCATGACAGTTAAGAACTGGGTGCTGAGGACCTGGCTTGGAGTCCCAGCTCAGCCACAAACGGCCTGTGTGACTTGGGCAAATTCCTTAACTTCTCTGTGCCTTGTCTCCTTATCAGCAAAACGGAGATGGCAAGAGGACCTACTCACAGGGTTGTTTGAAGATTAAATGAGAGGTAATGACGATAAGAGCTAGGCACAGGGAGGCATAGTAAAATTCTTATTAGTTATTATTTTTGTTGTAGTTATTGTTATTTTCATAAAGGAAGGGGACTCTGTAGCTGTTACCAGACTCTTTGAGGAGGCTCTGATTTGATTTTAAGCGCTGGCAGCTAAAGCAACAAGAGAAATGCATTGCCCAGAGACAACTTTTGTTTTCTGACAAATGAAAGCCTATAGAGTCAATTAAAGTTAATTTAATTACCAAGGGATAATTAGCATGTTGATCTAGGTCTCACTGTCTCTTTTTTCTTATTGTGCAAATCCCCACAAAGAGTGAACTTTGGCAAGAAAACTCAGAAACAAAAAAAAACCCTCTAGCAAATTGGGGAACTGCAGACCCCTCTCCCCAGCTACCCCAGGGGGGCGGGACCCTGGGCCTTCATGTGCACATGATCATTTGTCAAAGAGGTTCCAAGCGTCCTCCTGCTTGGTTTTCATTGTTTTCTTACCGTCCTTACAGTGTAAACGATGACCATTTGTTTCCTTAAACGACCCTCACTGCAGACGGCAAGCCCTGGGCTGCAAAGCCTCCGGTGATAGGAAGATACAAGATGGGGTTTAGGCATTGCTAGGTTCTGTGACTTGGGAAAAGATCTTGGTACCAGAGGTGACCTTTTTTCCCTCTACCTGAAGTGATGGGTTCATTCACTCCTCCAAGTGTATAGATCAATCTGAATAACTTCACCAGTGGAGTGTCAGCAATATCCCACTTTCCAGGTGGTTCCAAAAGAGTCAACGTCGTTACTGGTGCTATTTTTATCATTGCCAAATATTTCTGTGTCCTCCGTGGTCTGCAGGGATGTGCATCACTTTTCAGTGACACACGGGCCTCAGCATCCCAGGGGGTGGGCGTGTTTCTGTAGCTCACCCCATTCTTCCTGACTGTTCTGCCCTTGAATTTTCTTCCCTAAGCCAAGCCCCATTTACTCCTGAAGACACAATTCAACCATCCCTCCCACAGAAAGTAAACGCCCCCTCTTCTGAGCTTTCCCTGCGTTTTGTCTGAGTCTTTTGGAGGGCAGGGAGCTCTCCCCACCGTGGGGCTCACAGTTCTTCAAGGTCAGAAGGATCAAGCCGTCCTCCTCTTGCAGAAGAACGTGGGCAGAGTAGGAGAAGCAGATGGTGCAGGAAAAAGGAGGTGTCCTTTAGAACCAGCTGCCTTGATGAGTACAGTTGGACAAATGAGCAGAGTTTTCTCCTCTGTAAGCTGAGCGTCATAATCCCTGTGGGCAGGAGGCAGAGAGACACTCTGTACCAGGCGTCTGGCACAGGGGCAGGAGGAGTGGGTACACCAGGATTTATTGATTCCTCTGTTTTCCTCCCTTTAGACAGGTTGACAGCACTCATGGAAATGTCTGTAGTGGAAGAGAGGAAGGAAAGGAGAGAAAAAAGGCAGGGGAGCAGGAGGGAAGGGACTGGAGTGGTGAGGAAGAAAGGGAAGGCAGGGGAGGGATGGAAGCAGAAAGGTGGGTGATGGAATGGAGGACCATCGAACATCCAGACAGTTTCTGAGTTTGGGCCATGGAGATCCCGGCCTTAACTAGGCTAGAACCTAGGCCAGGCCTGGCCTGCAGGGCTCAGCCTGGCTGGCAGCTCAAGTGGAGCTGTAGGCGTGATGGGGACATGGCCGGTACAGCCTGGGCAGAGCAGGGCTATCGCTCAGTAGACAGATGGCTGGTTCTGAGCTGTCCTGGGCTGAGCTCAGTCAGACAGGAAGTTCTGGAGAGAGGCCAGGGGTTGGTCTCTTCCTGATGGCTTTGAGGGAAGAGCCCTTGTGGTCAGAGGCCACAAGGTGAGCTGGCATCACCCGAGAGCAAAACTCACTCAGTCTTAAAGGGCCGGGTCTGTTACCCCAGGACTGGTTCCCCAGAGATAGGGGCTGTGTTCTTTAGGGTCCAAAAATCTATTTGCCTCATTCATTCATTGAGTGCCTGCTGTTTGCTCTGCTAGGTGCTGAGGATGTCATGGTGAACAAGATATTGTCCCAGGCTCGAAGGAGCTCCTAGGTTAGTAAGGGGTCATGGGTACCAATAAGTTCGCATTCAGAGTGATGAGTGCTGGGCTGGAGCTGAGCAAGGGCGTAGGGCAGGGTGTGTGTGTCAGGGGACACAGAGGGCCCCCAACCTTGCCTTGGAGGCCAAGGACGGCTTCAAGGCAGAGGTTACATCTGAGCAGAGTCTTTTGCTTGGCAAAAAAAGATGGAAGGGTGTTCCACTGCAGCATAGCTGTATTTGGGGGCACGAGAGAGAGCATGGCCTGCAGCTGAGGTACGCTACTATTATGACGATGGGGAGGCTGCAGGTGAAGGATGCCTGGATGCCAGGCTAAGGCCTTGCTGTTTCATCGTGTAGGCATGGAGGGGTCAGCGATAGGTGAGTTTTGCCTTGGTCTGGTTTACATTCCAGAAGCATCCTAGTGGGAAGCTGAGAGTGGTCAGGAGCACTCCCGGGCCTGGGACAAGAGGAGAAGGTTGTAAGAGTAGAAGTGGAAGGGAGGACATGGAGAAGAGATATTAAGAGGCAGAACCAGCTGGCCTTGGTGACAGCGGATACGCGTGTAAGGAAGAGAGAGACGAGCACGGGGGGTACAGGGGCTGCACTGGAGACCACATGGGAAGGAGGTGGCTCTGGAGACAGAGACCAGCAAGGAGGATGTTAGGAATGTTGGGCCAAGACACGCAGCTGGTCTGAACTAGAATGGTGGTGGTGATGATGGAGGGAAGGGCCATATTTCCAAAATATTTGGGGGGAAGTCTCCCACCCTATGAGCTAGAACCCGCCTCCCACAGGAGAAGGTGATGCTCATTACAGGTACTTGATTTCCCAGGACCCTTCGCACCCAGGCCCTGGGCACAGGACCCAGGCTTCTGCCCTTCGGGTCAGAAGTTCGTGAAGAAGCAGAATGTCCTGGTGAGGGAGGCGGCGGCGGCAGCAGCAGCCCCTCTGGATTCCCAGGTCAGCAGTGGTCAGGTCCAGGGTCCCGCACTGGTGGTGGTGTCTGTGTGGCAGTGCTGGCAGCTGTGTCTGCACCCCACCAGGTCTGTGGGGTACTTTGGGGTGTCAGTCCTGGCTCCGTAGCCTCCAAGCGCCATTCTTTAGCCTTCTCCGAGAATGTGACCTCCCCAATGTCTTTTTTAATTTTTTAAAAAGCATGGTAAGCTACATAAAATAAAATTTACCGTCTTAACCACTTTTAAGTGTACAGTTCAGTGGCATTAAACACATACATTCATGTTGTTGTGCTACCATCACCACCATCCATCCCAGAACTGTTTCATCATCCTGAACAAAGCTTTGTACCCATTAAATGTTAACTCCCCATTCCCCCCTCCCCTTAGCTCCTGGCAACCCCCATTCTACTTTCTGTCTCTGTGAATAGTATTTATCTTTTTGCGTCTGGCTTGTTTCACTTAATGTAATATCCTCAAGGTTTATCCATGCTGTAGCATTTGTCAGAATTTCCTTCCTTTTTAAGGCTGAATAATACTTCATTATACACACACACACACACACACACACACACACACACATATTCATGTGTCACTTAACGATGGGGATACATTCTGAGAAGTGTCATTAGCTGATTCCGTTGTTGTGTGAACATCATAGAGTGTACTTACACAAACCCAGATTGTATAGCCCACTATACACCTAGGCTACATGGTACTAATCTTATGGGACCACCATTGTATATGCAGTCTGTTGTTGACTGAAATAGTATGTGGTGCATGACGGTATACCACATCTTGCTTATCCCTTCATCCGTTGATGGACAGTTGGGTTGCTTCTACCTTTTGGCTTTGTGAACAATGCTGCTATGAACATAGGTGTACAGTTATCTGTTTGAATCTCTGCTTTCACTTCCATTTTACGTATATACCACGTTTTGTTTATTCATTTATTCGTTCTGAAATCTTTAAATAAACTGCTTATTTTGGAATAATTTCAGATTTACAGGAAAGTTGCAAAGAGAGTACAGAGTCCCTGTACACTCCTTATCCAGGTTGCCCTACAGTCAACATCTTACATTAACACAGTACCTTTGTGTACGAAGGACCAACATCAGTACATTACTATTAACTAAACTTGAGACTTTATTTGCATTTCACCAGTTTATACACTAAAGTCCTAATTCTGTCCTAGGATCAAATCCAGGAGCCCTTATTGCATTTAGCTCAATGTCCTTTGAATAGACAGATCAGCTTTCTGTTGCTTGCAGCAAAGTGCCCTGGCTGATCAAAATGTAAATCAACAGGAATCATTTGGCTGTGAGGGATGAGAGAGGCAGGAGGCAAGGATGCCTCCTGGGGTTTGGGCTTGGGCAGCTGAGTGGATGGTGGGCCATGTGCTGAGGAGGGGAAGGCAGGAGGAGGAGGTTTGGGTGGAGGAAGGGAGGGAAGGTCACAAGCGTCTTTGCAGAGATGTGATTCTTCCCAGATCTCTATGCAGGTCTGAGCCTGGTTGGGGGCAGGCCCAGGGGTAGGTCCTGGGAATTATTCTAGGAATTCAAAGCATCAATTCATCTGAGTCCACCTCTTTCAGGGACTGACCAGGGTAGAGAAGAATTTCACATCCAGAGTCATGTTTTGCCCATTGGACTATTCTTCCAGGATCCACACAGTAGTTCAGACAACAGGCCCCACCTTCTTCCTTCCCCAAACCCCACTTCCAAAATTAAACATCATCTCCCTCCCGTTAGTTCCCATGGAAACGCATTAATGGCCTCTCCTCATCAGCATTCCACACCAAAAACTGCCAAAGCCTGCCCCAGAGGAACAGCTAGAAAATTCTTCAGTAACTTCCCTGGTTGTCTTTCTTTCTTTAAGGAAAACCTTCTCTTTGGAGGCTGTGAGCACTGACTCGGGAATGAAGACGCCCTGGTCCAATCCTGGCTGTTTTTAACTCTCAGGGTGACCCGGGTGAGGCTCTTCCCCTCTCTGAGCCTCAGTTTCCCCATTGGTAAATGAGAGGGCTGCCACAGAGCAGTAATTTCCAACCTCTCCCCGACCAAGATGCTCTTTGTGTTCTGTCCTTAGAGGCCACATTTTTGAAAGATGCTGTCTGTCAGATAGAGCTGATTTAATAACATTAGGTTTTCCATGTTTTATTAAAGACATCCATATCTTCCAACCAGAGCTTTTAGTCACAGTATAAGCAAATTGGGTTGATGTCATTTCATGCAAACGCTGGTGAGGCCTCATCTTGGCTAGGAGTGCAATGTTCCCCTTGGAATCTAAAAATATTGAAAATTAGTCTCAGCTCTCCATCACTACACCTGGGAACCCAGGTTCCATATCACTGGTAATGTGAAAGACCAGGGCTCCTGGCTCTTAGAACCAACTCTATAATTCCGTGAGGTGAAAAGACTGTAGATTTTGGCATCAGATGTTATTTTTAATTTCAAGTCTACTGCTTAATCTGGTGTGATCTTGGGCAGTGTGACAAAAGTCCACAAATTCTTTGACACTCCTCTCTCCAAAAGGTGGAGGTCAGCGCCCCTCCCCTTCAGTGCAGGCTGGACTTAGTGACTCTACAAATAGAATGTGGTGGAAATGCTGGCGTTCGGTCTCTGACGCTGGATCCTAAAAGGCACTGTGACTTGCTCCTTGCTCGCTCGCTTGCGCGCGCGCTCTCTCTCTCTCTCTCTCTCTCTCTCTCTCTCTCGCTCTCTCTCACCACTTGCTCCAAGGGAAGACAGTTGCCATCTTGTAAGGACACTCAAGCAGCCTGTAGGAAGCCCTCAGGGTGAGGATCTGAGGTCTCCTGCCAACAACCATGTGAATGAACCATCTTGGAAGCCGCATTAGTTTTCTATGGCTGCTGTTACAAATCACCACAAACCCAGCAGTTTAAGACATCACAAATTTATCTTACAGTTCTGTAGGTTAGAAGTCCAACACGGGTCTCACTGGGTGAAAATCAAGGTGTTAGCAGGGCTGTGTTCCTTTCCAGAGTCTCTTTGGGAGAATCCATTTCCTTGCCTTTTCCAGCTTCTAGAGCCTGCCCTGTTCCTTGGCTTGTGGCCTCCTTGCCTCCATCTTCAAAAGCAACAATGTTGCCTCTTTCATATGCTGCTCTGTTGTCGTATCCTTTTTTCTGACCTTCCTCTGCTGTCTCCCTCTTCTACTTTTAAGAACTCCTGTGATTACACTGGGCCCAAGGGGGTGACCCAGGATAATCTCCTTATGTGCTGTTTAGCAACCTTAATCCTTCCGCAACCTTAATTACCCTTTGCCACGTAACCCAACATATTCACAGGTTTCAGGGAATAGGGTGTGAATATCTTTGTGGGGCCATTGTTCTGTCTCCTACAGAAGTGAATCCTCCAGCCCCGGTCAAGCCTTCAGATGACTGCAGATCTTGCCAACAACCTGACTGCAAATATTATGAAAAACTTTGAGCCAGAATTACCCAGCTAAGCTGCTCCTAATTCCTGACCCACAGAAACAGTGAGATGACACACGTGTGTTGTTTTAAGTCACTAAGTTTTGGAATAACTTGTTACGCAGCAATAGCTGTCTACTACAGGCAGATCACTTAACCTTTTTCAGTGTCTCTCATTTATAAAACAGGGACAGTTTCTGCCTTGCAGAACTGTTGCAATGATGACTAAGTTAACATTTGGAAAATACCTGGCACCTAGCTGATGCTCCATACATGTTAGCTATGATTTTTCTTAGTTTCCTTCTTCCTTTCCATAGGGCAGCCCCAGCAGTGGCAGAAACTAAGGAGTGGTGTTACACCCCACCCGCCCATCTCCAACACGGAGTTTGTCATGCAAATTCACTGTCAAGACAAGTGCCCAAATGCAACTTCCAACCAGATTGCCTCCCTAAACCTCATCAACAGAGATTCTGGTCAGCATTGCTCTTGAGGCACTACTGGGAATCTTGTAAACTCCCAGGCACAGAGACTGAAGACCACTGATAGACTCTACCTAGAATATTTGTCTTCCAAATAACTAGGCTGGTGTGTCACACACACAACATGTGTGTAACTCTCAGAGGTGTGGAGGGGGATGAGGGTGTCTATTACCAGGTGAAGAAGGAAAATCTGCCCTGGAACTTTGTTCTGTAGGAGTTCTCATCAATAACTCACCAGACAGCATCTCAAGGTGATTAAAATGATTTTTTGGTTTCCTTTGAGGTTTGACAACTTAAGATATTAATGCATTATCAGGAGTGGAAAGGTTTAGAATATTGAATGTCATTGTGGAAAAATGGGTCCTTCTTACCAAAAAGGTGACTGTAAATTTAGGAGATACAAGTCAGAAGGGGAGCGAAGGCGTGGGTGTGGATGTGTCTGCATGATAAAATAAATGTGCTCTCTTAAGTACTTTGTAAAGACAGCACTGCTGATGGGAGTGATTTGCTTATTGAAAATGCACAACGTGTGGCCAGATACCGGGGCCGTGCAGGGCCCTCAGAGGAAGCGCCAGGATGAGCAGACAGAGGCTGACTCAGGACAACCGGGCTGGGACTGGAGGGGAGACCTGAGGACCGGGGGCAGGAGAAGCTGCCAGCGTGATCCAGGATGGCAGGCTCAGCGCACTGGGGGATGTGCCGTAAGATTAGCAGACGGAGGGAAAGGACAGGAGACAAGGCAGTCACCTTAGATTCCCTGTCCAGAAAAAGGGAAAAGCATTTCCTGGGGCTCAGGCTGAAGACAGGCATTAGAGACACCACGCGTAAGGCCAAGGTGAGAGGTGAGAAGCAGGCTGGAAGCAGAGCATCCAGGCCGAGGAGAGAGGATGGAAGGGGAAGGAAGGGCAGCAGTGCTTGCAATGGACTGTTAGGGCTTTGCACCCACCCCTTCCGTTCTAGAAGCTGGACAAGGCCAGGAGTGGTTCTCTCTGAGAGCCTCCAGAAGGGACGTAGCCCCACCAACACCTTGACTTTAGCCCCGCAAGGCAGCACCACGTTGGACTTCTAACCTGTGGAGCTGTAAGATGGTAGATTCGTATTGTTTTAAGCCATAAAATTTGTAGTTCGTTGTAACAGCAGCAATAAGAAACTGATACAGAGGGGCAGGTGCCCCGTGCCTTAATTCCTGATGCTTACCATGAGCATGGGTTCATTAAAGATTTGTGGGATGAATGAACGAGTGAACGAAGGAGATGGACAAATGACTCAGGGTTCTCAGTAAGTATGGTGGAACGAACGTCTGGTGCGGGAGACTGGATCCACGGCGAGTCCCACAGAGTGACGGGTGCTGGGCGAGCGTTAGCACTAGGGCTTACCTCTGCCTTGGGGGGGGGGGGGATGTCCCAGGTCTGGCTCCCACAAGCGGGCTCTGAAAGGGAGGGTGTATGTGGGGGAGGGAGGGAAGCCGGAGGGGGAGAGGGAGGAGCTGCCCCGTGACGTAGCTGCAACGGAAGAGATCTGGACGGTTCTTCAGAGCGGTCCTGGATCAAGGCAAGGGGCTGGGCCTTTGCAAGCCCTCCCTGACTCTCTGCCCTCGGCCCCACTGCCCACGTTGACCGTGATCAGGCTGCCGTGGGGAGAGGGCACGAGCTTGGGAAAGGCAGGTCCCGTTGGTGGAGGGCGATTCCTGGGGAGGGACTCAGCCGCGAGCCGTCAGCATCCAACACTTCCGGCAGCTGGGGTTTGGGGGCCATGGAAGATCCAGGTGCCACCACAACACCCACTCCAGGAGGTGAGGGGGAGGAGACCAGGGATGAGTCCTGGGGACCACGGATGGCAGGGGTGCCTGTGCCCCTGCTTAGAAGAGCAAATGTGACAAGGGTCTTCCAGGCGAGGAAACAGGCTGCGTCAAGATTCAGAGCCTGAAAGAGCAGGAAAGGGGTGGTGAGTGGCAAGTGCTCTGGGAAGTCTGGAGCGGAGTCTGCAGGAGAGGGGCCGGGCACCTGTGGACAAGGAGGCTGGGGAGGTGAGTGGTGACTAGACGGTGAAGGAGCTTGCAGACAGACCAGGAGGGGCCTTTATCCCCTGGGGTCAGGGGAACGGTGGGATGAGATTTGGGTATAAAGATCCCCTCTGGCAGCCTCGGGGGGCCCAGACTGAGGTGGAAGGCAGGGAGGCTGGTAACGGTCTGCCATAAAGTCTGGGTGACAGTGGCGGGGTACTGGTGCCTGACTCATTGCTGCAGCCTAGAGCCAGGTGAACGTGGCAGAGGCCCCTGGGCAAAGCTTGTCCCCAGAATTCCCCTTGCAATGTGTGAGGGCATGGACTGGGGCGTCTGCATTATGTGTGCTGACAGAACCCGGTGAGGTGGGGGAAGGAGAGAGAGGTAAGGCCAGGCCAGGGCAGGCCATTGCTGGGGCCCAGCCCCTCCCCCTTTCATCCTTGGGGGTGGCAGTGATGAGGAACCCACTGTGATGATGGTGACAGTGCCCAGGAGGTCAGGCAGAGGCAGAAATGAGGAGAGGGCGGGCAGAGATCTGTGATGGGGGGTTACACTTTCCCCATGGGGCAGGAATCACAGGAAAGCCAAGGATGTGGGAGCCACACAGCGAGTGCAGGGGAATTTGAAGTGCCAGAAGGAAAACCAGGGTTGGGGGCAAAACCCTGCTATTTTGACTCTACTGTTTTGGACCCCGAGGATGCTATAATCCTGCTAATTTATTTCACCGTGCAGCAAGATCCCATTTGAACGTGAAAGAAATAATGACTGCCAAAGAAAACCCACCTGGCGGAAGGCACGATGGTGTAAACAGGTGACCAATAAATCCATTCTTTGTTGTAAGACCACATGGACAAACCATGCACACTCCCTGCAGCCTGTGCCTGTACACACCCCGGGGCCGCCCTGGGCAGCGCTCCCTGCAGCTGTGCGACGCAGCACTCTGGGCACAAGTCGACTCCTATGAAAATCATTTCTAAAACTGTTGAGGGAAATGGGAAAACTTGGACACAGTTCATACTATGTGGAAAATTGATTAAGGACTTAAATTAGCTCAATGGAGTTCGTGCCAAAAACAGCTCTTGATCCCAAGTCATTATTCCTATAGTTTTGTTTCCAAAGCTCCTATGTATAAACATGAGATATGCCACCCCTGATTCACAGTTGGAAGGCCAGCGTGGCCACTGGGTCAAAATGGCAGGGTCGGAGTGTCCTGAGTTCCAGAGCAGAACCTGAGGTTTAATTTGGAGCAGGTAACAGTGCTACGAGAGGGGGCATTTCGGGGTCCCTCAGAGGAAGTGCCTGTTGTGGTCTCTGTCCCCACAGATCCTGGTAGCTCAATAAGGAAAATGAGGAGCAGCCACAGGTCTAACCATCACTGAGCGCTTCCTGTGTGCATGAGGCTGTGCTCGGGGGCGGACAGGCTCGCTGCTCCTGAAGCTCAGCCCAGGCCCTGGAGGGCAGAGGTGGGGTCACCCTTGTGTGTTAGTCGGCTCAGGCGGCCACAACAAAATACCACAGCTGGGCAGCTTAAACAATAGAAACATATTTTCTCACAGTTCTGGAGGCTGAAAGTCCGAGATTAGGGTGCCTTCAGCGTTGGTGTCTGGTAAGGTCTCTCCTCCTGGCTGGTAGATGGTGCCCTCGTGCTGTGTCATCACTGGGCCTTTCCTCTCTGTGAGCGTGGAGAGAGAGAGAGAGAGAACTCTGGTATCTCTTCCTCTTCTTCTAAGGACACCATTCTCTTGGAGTAGGGCCCCACCCTTCTCACCTCATTTAACCTTTATCCCCTCCTTTTAGGCTCCATCTCCAAATATAATCACATTGGGGTTAGGGCTTCAACATAGGAATTTGGGGGGAACACAGTTCCGTCCACAGCACCTTTTTTCTCCAATAAGGAAACGAGCGGCTTCCTTTAGGAGGATTAAGTCAATTCCTCCAAAGACAAGCAGCTTGTCAAGAGGGTGCAGGATTCAATCCCAGGCCTGCTGGACTCCGCAGGTCCCATACTTGGCCCCTCACTGGGCTGCCTTGGGAGAAGACATATATAAGCCATAAACTCACCAGGGCGTGAGTCTGACCCCTTCTCACTCCCCTCACAGCTCCCAACTCGGGACAAGCCGCCATCTTAATTCATCATCAAACTTGGTTCTTGGCGTGCAAGCGTGTGTGTGTGTGTGCGTGTGTGTGCATGTGTGTGTGTGCGCGTGTGCGTGTGTATAGGGAGCGTGTCGTCCTTTCCCTCCTGCTTTGCACTTACTTTCAGAAACTTGTGAACTTATCGATTTGTGTAGCAGGACAAAGAGCTTTAGAAGTGTTTAGATCTTGACTCCATGTGACTCTGGGAGATGGTCCACCCCACTCTGACCCTCAGTTTCCTCATCTGTAAAATGGGGATAATATTCCTATCTCATGGAATTAACATGCAGTTCAAATAAAATAACCAGTAAAAGCACTGGGCCTTGAAAGAGTTATGTGCTCAACAGGCAGTTCATTTCATTACTGATGACCATCCTCACAGTTGTCACTGGGGCCACCTCACTGGGCTTATCATTCCCCTCATGTCGCCGGGGTGTGGTTTCCTTGGCCACTGTCACTGGTGATTCTGAGTCTCCCAGCAGGGCAAGGCCCGGCTTTCCCTTCCCGAGTCCAGCCTAGCCGGGGTCTTTCCAGAGCTGTCTGGGCAGCAGATCCCACAGGTCAGCTTCCAGGGCTCACTCCCACCAGCCCCCGAGAGAGGCGTCACTATCATATAAATGAGAGAAATGCCCCTGTCATTGCCTGCTGAAAGCACTGAGGAGAGGAGCAGGGACCAGTCACCTCATTGCGTGCCCAGCCCCATCCCTGGAGGACTGTGTGAGCATGACTCCACTCGCCTCCTCCCTTCCACCATCAGGACGTGCTCCGGGTGGGGCCACATCTAACACGCACGTGCTCATGCATTCATTTCCTTTTCCAATTCAGACATTCTGTGAACATCTAGTATGTGCTAGGCCCCGTGCCAGACATTAGCATCATGCTCATCATCATCGATACCGCTTACCGGGCACCGCTCTGTCCTCAGCACCACCCAAAGATGCACCTGATTTAATCAGTGCTGGGATTTCAAGCCTACAGCAACCTATGGAAGCAGGCACTGTTATTATCCCCATTTTATAGATCGCACCTAAGAAAATCAACAACAATTCCACAGCATCATCTAATATCCAGTTCCTACCCAAGTTTCTCCAAATGAGGGACCAAGAAGACTTGGCTCCAAGTTCCTCTCTGTGTTATCCAGGGTAATCCCACAGCACACCATTTCCAGCCTCATCCCTGGACTTTGCCGTTCATTAAATCAACACACTCACGTCTTTTTTCGTTCTGTACCCTCCTCAATCTAGTGAGGGGGACAGAAACAGAAAACGGGTCGGTAAACAACCAGGAGTGGCTACAGTGATGGAGGTCAACCCCGGCTGCTTTAGGAGCAGGCAGAAGGGGAACCCGATCCAGTCTAGGGTAGGCAGGGAAGGTTCCTAGAGGAAGGGAGAGCTGATGAGGATCCTAAAGGATGAGAAGGAAAGACAGAGGAGGGAGAGGGCAGGAAGGGCATTCCAGGCAAGAGGGGAGAGTAAGAACCAAGGCAAGGAGATGGGACAATCACGGTAACACGTAGAGAAACCCAAGCAGTTTGCTGTTGCTGGAGTGTGAAGTGCAAAGCAGGGAGTAGCGAGAAATGGGGCTGCAGAGGTAGGCAGAGGCCAAATTATAAAGGGTCTTAAACATAGGGTTAAGGAGGTTGAATTTTATCCTCTGGGTGATGAGTATCTATGGAAGGGTTGTACACAGGCAAGGGTGATGATTTGTGTTGGCATATCACTCTGATGGCTGCAATTTGGAGGCATAATCATATAATTCATTGATTCAAATATTTATTGAGTGCTTTCTATGTACCAGACTCTATTTTAGATGTGGGAAAATGGCAGTGAATGAAACAGCCTAGAATTCCTGTCATCATGGAACTTAAAATTGAGTGGAAGGAAGCAGACAGAAAACAAATAAATGTTAAGTATGCCAGAGGTGACAAGTGTTACAGAGAGAAATGAATAAACAGGGACTTGGGGGAGTCCAGCGGTGGTGTGTAGGGGGTGTGTCTATTTTCAATAAGGGTAGTCAGGGAGTGCCTTATGGAAGAGGTGAGCAAGTGAAGGAGGTGAGAGTACGAGCAATGCACTCGTCTAGGGGAAGAGAGCTCCAGACCGAGGAGCAGCAAGTGCAAAGGCCCCGCGGTGGAAACATGCTCACTGTGGTGAGGGTTGCCTGGAGGCCGTAGAGGATAAAGCAGAGGGCGCAGAGGGAATAGTGGGGGAGTTGAGGTGAGGAAAAAAAAAAGGGGAGGGGGTATCGTGTAGGGCCCTGTAGGCCATTGTCATGACTTTGGATTTTAGTCTGAGTGAGATGTGAAGTTTTGAGCAGAGAAATGGTAGGATATGACTTTGGTTTTTTTTTTTTTTTTGAGGAAGATCGGCCCTGAGCTAACATCTGCCAATCCTCCTCTTTTTGCTGAGGAAGATTGGCCCTGGGCTAACATCCATGCCCATCTTCCTCTACTTTATATGGGATGCCGCCACAGCATGGCTTGATAAGCGGTGCATTGGTGCGTGCCCGGGATCCGAACCGGTGAACCCTGGGTCACCGCAGCGGAGCATGTGCACTTAACCACTTGTGCCACCGGGTCGGCCCCCGTGACTTTGGTTTTAAAAGGGCCACTCTGGCTTCTGCGCAGAGATTAAATGGAAGGGGGACAAAAATCAATGCCAGGAGACCAGTCAGGAGATGAGAACACATCCAGGTGGCAGATGATGGCAGCGTGGACTCGAGTTGGTAGAGAGAGAAACGTGGAGAAGGAGTTGGGCTCTGGGTCTATTTTGAAGGCAGAGCCCACAGACTTGGTGATGGATTTGGGTGGGGTGTAATGGAAAGAGAGATCAAGGCTGACTCTAGGTTTTTTATTTGGAGCAACAGGGACTGCGAAGATATCAAGGGACCAGGTTTGGTGGAGGGATGATCAGAAGCCCATCTTGAGCACGTTGACTTTGAGACGCCCAGTGGACATCCCAGTGGAGACGTGGAGTCGGTGAGGGATATGAGTGTCCGGAGGTGAGAGGAGGTCCAGGCTGAAGTCCTTGGCGCACTGATGGTAGTAAAGCCTTGAGCTTGGTGAGATTATCAAGGAAACCAGTGTAGAGAGAGACAAGGTCTGAGCCTGAGCCCCAGGGCACTGTGATGTGAGTGAGCAGGAAGATGGGGAAGAAACTAGCAAAGGAGACTGAGAAGGAGCAGCCAATGAGGTAGAAGGACAATCAGGAGAGTGTGGGTCCCAGACGCTGATGGTGCTTCAAGGGCAGGGTGACCCACAGGCTCCCACACCGCTGACCAGTCCATTAGGAAGAAGACTGAAAACTGACTGCACCACGGTTGTCCTGGAGAGGTGGAGAGGAGAGCCCGGCCGGGCGGGGATGGGGCAGCACAGTAGATAACGGCTCCAGCGTTGGGTGCTGCTTGTCATCCAAAGCCTAGTGGCACAGAACTAGGACAATCCCATTATTATCTGTTGTGGTTTCTGTGAGTCAAGGGCTTGGCTGGGCAGTGCTGGCTGGGGTCTGCCGTGTAGTGGCAAGGCCCGCGGAGGCAGGAACGGGAGCAGCTGGGGGCTGACCAGGGATCTTCCTCTCTCTCTCTCAATCTTCGTGGAGTTTCAGGACCTCTCCATGCACAATAATTTGGGCTTCCACCCAGCATGGCGGCCTCGGGGCAGTCAGACTGCTTAGGAGGGAGCCGTCCAGCGAGCAAGCGGAAGCTGCGTGGCCTTCTATGACTCAGCCTCGGAGTCACATAACATCCACCACTTTTGCCCTACTCGTTTGGTCAAAATACTCACAGAAGCCCACCCAGTTTCAAGTGAGGGGCACAGACCCTACCTCTCTATGGGAGGAGTATCAAAGAACTAACTGACAGATATATTTTAAAACCACTCTGAACGCTCTATCAAGGAGTTTTACAATAAAAAGGAACAAAGAAACGGAGTCATGGCTGGAGAGAAGTGTGGGGTTGGGATGGGAGGAAGTCAGTCCATGTTCATCACGGATGTGCATGATCTGTGTATCATGGATGTGTACATGATTACTGTATACATCACGGATGGAAAGCACCCTGCACCAATAGTCGGGAACCCCAAGTCTCCTCACTTACAGACAGGACACCACAGAGGATGTGGGGCTGGAAGGGCTCCTGGGAATGGTTAGTCTCACATCTTTCTCAGAACTGGGGAACCTGAGGCCCGAGCGGGTCAGGACTTGCCCAGGATCACGGAGTGGGTGAGAGCGAGAAGCAGGGCCAGGACCAGCTCCCGGGCCCTGACACTTCCAGGCCAGTGCCCATTGCACAGAGCCTCCTGCCCTCCCCACCTTACTAGGTTTCTGCGAGGCCCCCTGCAGGGCCTGGGAGGCAAACCAGGTGCACTGCAAACATCAGGCCTTGTTATTAGACAGCCCATCCCTGCGGGTCGCTCCCTCCCTTGGAGAAAAGGACGTGGCCAACGTGAGACAGGTGGCAAGGCCTTGTGCTTCGCTTGATGTGAAAGGTGGACCCTGGGAGCCGCAGAGAGGCAGGTGCTGCATAGTTTTAATCTCCTAATGGCGCTGGGATGGTAGGAGCCCCAGGCGAGCATTGTGGATTCTGAATTTAAATAGAAAAGAGAGAGAAGCCAAAAGAATTATTCTAGGGCATTTGAAAGGCGAGCCCAGTGCCAGCAAGCCTCCGGAGTAACAAATTATAAAAGAGGGGAAAGGGAGGAGCAGAAATGAGGCAGTCGGTGCCGAGCCCAGAAGGGACATTAATCATCCCGGGCCGACGAGGTGGTACCCGTGAGAGAGGGCCCTGGATGCGAGGAGGGCTCCGCACAAGCCCTGCTGCGGGACCACCAGACCTCATTCTTGCCCTGCACAGCCCCGTGAGCTGGGTCTTATCAATGCCGTTTTACAGATGAGGAAACTGAGGCTCAGAGATATCAAAGCCTTGCTACTCAAAGTGTGCTCCGTAATTTAGGGAAGGGAAGACATCATTCACGGGTGGCCTGTGGATGCCCAGGGAAGTGGGTCTTGCTGCAGAAGAATTACCAGGGAGGAAATGCAAAATTTGTGAGAAATGCAAAATCTCAGGCCTGCTGAATCAAATTTATTTATTTTTTTTTTGGTGAAGAAGATTAGCCCTGAGCCAACATCTGTGGCCAATCCTCCTCTGTTTGCTGAAGAAGATTGGCCCTGGGCTAACATCCGTGCCCATCTTCCTCTGCTTTATATGTGGGACGCCGCCACAGCATGGCTTGACAAGAGGTGAATAGGTCCACACCCGGGAGCCGAACCTGCGAACCCCGAGCCGCTGAACCAGAGCACGCGCACTTAACCATCACACCACTGGGCCGGCCCCTCAAATTTGCATTTTAAGATCCCCAATTTGCAGGGCATGCCCAAGGTCACCCAGCCGGGAAGGAGCAGCATCATGATGGGGACCAAGGTCTGTCTGACTCCAAAGCAAGAGTTTTTTCCATTTACGTGGCTTTGCTCTGCAAAAAGCCCCCAGAGGGAACTTCAAACAATGCAAACCTGACTGTCACCTCCCCGCTGAAAATCCTTCCGTGGCTCTGCATTACCTTCAGACCAAACCCACGTACCCCAGCGTGGCACTCACGGTCACAACAGCGTAGGTGACTGATCCAAGGTCACACAGCTGGACCCTCCCCCCAGGGGCAAGAGGTTCACTGGGAGGGGGAGGCTGGTGGGCGGCCGCCGGTCACTGTGCACGGTTATCCTGACTCCCTAACAACAGCCTTACAGAGTGATGAGACTCAGTATCCCCATCTGACCACGAGGCATGGACAGCACGTGCCTCGAGTCCCCCGGCCAGCAGTGGTGACTGCAGCTTTTGAAACCTTTTTCTATAGCTTTATCCCTTCCTCGGGATTTTGTCGCATTTTTACAAACCATATTCTCTGTGAAAATCTTCAATTTTTCTGTGTAGTTGGGAGGCTTCTTAGAGAAGAAAAAATGTTGATTTAAGACAGAGATTATATTATGTGTGAAAAACAAAATTCACCTTGTGGCTGTAAGAGATGCCCTTATGGCAGCCAAGATTCCTGGGACTAATTAGCAGGCAAACAGACCCCACAGCTCACAGAAGGATGTGCAGACCCTCCCGCGGGGAGCTGCGGGGGACCCGCTGTGCCCAGGCTCCCACCCACCGCAGACCCCCTCTCTCCATCTCTCCACGCCCGGCACACGCGCTGCTCCCGAGTTTTGTTCTGTTTTATTTCCAACTCTGGGATGTGATGAAGCTGCCAATTAGCACCACACACTCGGGCTCCGGGTTAAGGCCTTCTCGGGTTCCGACATCACGCCCTGATGGAAAAGAACACCTCCTGGCCCGAGCAGAGATCCACTTTGGAGGCCTGGTCCCCCACGGACCTTCTGCTCTTCAGGGAGACTTCCCCACTTGGATCAGACTTTCCCTTAAATTCGTGGAGGCCGGTTGACCGCAAAATGTAGAACAGGAGATGCAACTCTGTCACAAGGCAGTGTTTGGATTTAGACAACGTGGCATTTGAAACGTAAGAGGATGATCGGCGTTGGGGAAGCGTAATTTAGAAGGATTGGTGGGTCCCTCTCAGGCCCCTCTTGAGAAGAGCCGGCCCCACAGGAGGGCTCCCTGGGCAGCGAGCGAGAAGCCCCTGAACACGTGCCCCATTCAGTGTTGACTTGTCCACCTCCCTGCTTCCCCGGGGTCTCCCCAGCATGTAGAATAGCACCTTGCATACAGTAGGTGCTTAGTAAATATTTCTGGATCACTGAATGCCATGACCAGTGGACAGAAACATTGTTCTTCCTCTGACCTGACAGACCTGCTTCCCTGGGCCTCGGCCAGGATGATGCCCACTCGTCTCTGGGCGGTCCCTGCCTGCAGGGGAAGACTTGGACCCATTTGTCCCAAGTCTAGGGAGGATGAGGGGGCTGTGAACATTTGCTGGTGTTTTCCTGACGGCTTGTGAGTCTGTGTTTTTTAATGAAAAGGTCCACTTTAGGTAAAAAGACCTAACTTTTGGTTTTTGCATTCGGAACTAAAATAGTCTTTCAATGAACGCTTGCAGGGCAGGCTAAGCAGTCATGATGAAGACCTAATTCCTGCCCGGTTCACGCCCCAACGGAGCTCCTGAGCCAGGGCAGGCGTGATGGCAATGAACGGGACGGGGGAGGATGTCAAGGACCCACGAGAGTACAGAAAGCTGTACAAGCCATAAGGAAGACGGAAATGGGAATTCCTTTTCTGTGCAGTTGGGTGGCTTCCTAGAAAGGACAAAACACTATGAGAAATACTTGTATTAGTTGTGAATATCCAACTCATGTTGCAGATGCAGTAGAGGCCTTCGTGGGCCTACAGGATCTATGGGACACGAGCCTTTATTTGGGAGTCCTTCAGGGTACCGTGCTCTGTCGCATTAACTCAATCACTCTGCACGACGACCCCCAAGAGTGAAGCATTCAGCATTTGACAGATGAGGAAAGGAAGCCTGGAGATGCTGAGGCTTGTGCTGGCTACCCAGCTAGGAAGCAGCAGAGCAGGAATTGGAACTCAGCTTGAACACCCAAGTCCGTACGTCTTCTCAGACGGGGACGAGCTGCCACTCCAGCCTGAGTCAGAAGACTAAGAAGGTGAGTGAAAGAGCTGGTGTTGATGCAGGACGGTCAAGGAGGCCTTTGTCCCTCTGGAAGGAGGCCGGGGGCCCTGGGGTGGGGACAGTACAAATTGGAAGGACTCCAGGAGAATGTGACCACGGACAAGGCCGGAAAGCATTCTAGATAACTGGCAAAAATCATAAATAGTGTTATTAATACTAATGATGGCTGCCATTTCTGAGAGCCAAGTGTGTCCCGGGAACTTCACGCGCATCGTCTTCCAAGCTCACAGCCGTCCTGAGAAGTGGGCGTTATTGCCAATGTACAGATGTGTGACGGAGACTCAGAGAAGCCACTCGCCCTGTTCGGGATCCCACAGTTACTAAGTGGCAGAGCCCAGATGCCTGCCAGCCCTGCCAGTGGCACAAAAGAGGGTTTCAGGGACCCACGCCCATCCTCTGTCCACTGCTCCCTCCCACTGCTTCCAACTCAAAGACAAATTTGACTTTTTAAGACAAACAGAGCAGCAATCCTCCCACTAAAGACACTTCCATTTCCTCAGTGGTTTCTGTAGTGCGTGGTCCTGCAGACAGAACAGAGTGAAAAGATGCCCAGCATGGAGCCACTGACTGGCCAGGCTCCGTCTGTCTCCACCCAGGGAGAAGGAGCAGAAATGCACGCTGCGGGATGGCCTTGGCAGGGGCTGCACGGAGGAGGGGGCTCAGCCAGATTATGGGGCCGGCTTTTGCAAAGTGGGTGCCTGTTTGTACTGTGCAAGTCCTACACATAAATGTACACGTGCATGTGCACATACATACACAGGGACTCACATATCTACTCACACGCACATACACACATGCATTCATATTTGTTTAGGATTGGTGTGCCAGAGAGAGGAGTAGTTTTTAGCTATTGCTCTGTTTGTTCCTGACTTCTTCTGGAATGGCCCGAAAAGACAATATCCCAGCGCACCCTGCATCTCATTTTTGGTGTGGACCAGGAACACTCTTTCCTCTTTGGGTGTAGTCACTCTTCACAGCTTTTTGTTTTTTCTTTTAAAAGAAGGAAATGAAAACCATAAAATTACAACATTGTCCAATCATCTATGATGCCTGTTGGTCACTGTGTGCCAACTAGTGGGCCAATCTAGTGGGAAATTCAAAAACAAATTGGGCAAGATGTGGTCCTTAAGGCCCTAGAGCAGAGGTCAACAAACTATGGCCCCTGGGCCACATCTGGCCCACTGCCTGTTTGTATAAATAAAGTTTTATTGGAACACAGCCATGCCCGTTCATTTACATATTGTCTCTGGTTGCTTTTGTGCTCTAATGACAGAGTTGAGTAGTTGCTATAGAGACTGTATGGCCCACAAAGCCTAAAATATTTACTATCTCTTCCTTTACAAAAAAAGTTTACCTACCCCAGCTCTGGAGGACTGTGCTGGAGAGAAAATTCCACACCTCAAAAGACAATGACCTTTACCGGACAGCCTGTGCTGGTGCCCTGTGAGCTGTGTGGATGGTAAGTGCCTTCAGAGCACAGAGGAGGGGCATGTGTGGTCTGTGGTGATCAGGGGAGGCTGCTGGGTGGAGGCAGGATCTGGGTTTTGAAGCATGAGTAGGAGTATAGGTGGGACGGCATGGGGCACCCAGGTGTGGGGATTGGGGTGAGAAAAAGTGCAGAGGTCAGCACAGACCAGTAGTGGTGACCAGTTGTGGTCTGGAACCATTTGGCATCCACTCACCCTGACCTCAGTTAAAGCCCCAGTCTTCCTTGAGGAATCCCCATGGCTTGGTTCTTGTGGGGGAGACTTCATCCCTGCCCCCAGGTGCATGTGCCCCAGGCCTGGCCAATCAGGCCTCAGCTCTCCCTCTGATGACAGAGATTGGCTCAGGGATGAGCATGTGGCCCAGTTCTGGCTACAGAGCCATAAAGCCCCAATCCCAGACTCATCTTAGCCACTCGAGAAGAGGATTGTCCCTCCCCTACCTGTTCGTTATGAACAAGAGAAGATGTGACCGTGGCAGCCACCTTGCAACCATGAAAGCAGAGGCTCCAAGAAGGAAACCATCACAGCAAAGGCACAGTGAAGCAAGGAAAGAACCCTAGTCCTGGCAATAGGATTTCAGCCCTGATCCAGCCGGGCCTGAAGT
This sequence comes from Diceros bicornis minor, assembly GCF_020826845.1. Lineage (NCBI taxonomy): Eukaryota > Metazoa > Chordata > Mammalia > Perissodactyla > Rhinocerotidae > Diceros > Diceros bicornis. Next base: position 41,211,165 of record NC_080763.1, read on the forward strand.
TGGATTTATTCCTGGACTTTCAGTTATACGAACAAACATATTTTCATGTTTGCTTGTGACCGTTTGGGTTGGGTTTTTTGTTTCTTGCGAACAGAAGAGCTAAAACAGATCCAGCATATTTGGGGACTCTAGTTTTTTTTTTGGTGGGCTGAGAGTAGCCAGCTTGGACCAAGCCTCTGACATGAGAATCTGAAGTGTACGAAAGATGCAGTCACCTCTCCTGGGGGTGATTTGGGTGCAGCTCCCATTCTGGGTGAAGTTTGAAGACCCATCTGAGATTACATGAAAGGCCCCCCTCGGAAAGCGAGAAATAAGCACAGGATGGCTGTGGGTGGACTGGACTCGAGCTAATTTCTGATCACACTTGCTTGAGGCAGCATAGCACAGTGGTTAGAGGCAGAGAGGCCTGCGACTGCCTGGGTTCAATCTGGCTATTAGGCTTGGCCTATTATCAGCCAAGCCACCTGGGCCCCTCCCGGCCTGCTTGCAGGGGACATGGGGTCGCTTAGACTGGGGCTGTTCTGGTCCCCACGAGAGTTACACTTCTTGGTGTATTCATAAATCAACAAACTGCCCTGCTGGTTTCTTACTTCACTCCTGTGGGCTAGGTTGACGGACGTCTGCTGAGAACTGGAAATGCAGTTTCTAAGCCCTAGAGGGCGAGGACTAGACTCCAGACTGGGAGGACTTGACCAGGGAGGCCTCTGGGAGACAGGTTGCCAGGCTTCCCTCAGGTGGCGAGCCCCGGAGCGCACCACCAGCTGCTGTGCCAGCGTGCTCAGCTTCTCACCCGACACTTATGGAGCCCCTCCTGGTACGGACTGAACGTTTGTGTCCCCCAAATTCACGTGTTGAACTGCTAGCCCCCAGTGAAGGTGTAGGAGGTGGGCCTTTGGGAGGTGATTAGGCCACGAGGGTGCAGCCCTGCTGAATGGGTTCCGTGCCCTCATAAAAGAGACCAGAGAGCTGTCTTTCTCTTTCTCTCTCTTTCCGCCATGTAAGGACACAGCAAGAGCACGACCATCCGCAACCCGGAAAAGGGTGTCACCAGCACCCAACCGTGCGGCCCTCTGGTCTTGGCCTTCCAGCCTCCAGAACTGCGAGAAATAACTTCCTGTGGTTTATCGCCAGCCAGCCTCTGGTACCTATAACAGAAGCCTGAGCTGCCTCAGACACCTACTACGGCATTTTACATGCCTGGCCTCTTCCAATTGTCCTGCGCTCACTGTTGAGGGTCCCCAGGTGGGAGGCCTGCCCGGGGGCCGAGGTGATGTGAGCCGGAGTACAGGAAAGAAGAATGAGGGGCCGGCTGTCCCAATCACCCAGGACGGCTCTGTGGCCCAGCTCCTTAAGCCTCAGTTTGAAGTGGCCTGTCGTTAACTTTTAAGATCAACAGCTCTGAAGTGTGTTCAAAGGGAAGTGGGGGTGAAATACGGCAGCAGCCTGCAAGCCGACTTCTGATTCCCCGGCAGAACCGCGCCCTGGGACTGCAGCTCATAAACTGTTCCCGTGTCGGCTGGAGTGGCACCCCCATCGCGGTTACCTGTGAAGAAGGAAGGCGGTGGGGGGACAGGGTCGGGGTTGGCAATGGGCCCCCGATGGTGGGTGGCTCGGGGCCTGCCCTGCATCACCGAGGCTGTCGCACCTGACAGATGAGAACCAGGCCCCTGTCTCAACTGTCCATATCCTCTAGTCACTGAAACGGCAGGGCAGAGAGGAGGCAGTGGATGAGCTGAGGACTTAAAAACCTTTATCTGTGTAAAAACGTAGCTTACAGACAATTGCATAAAAGTACCACGTAGTGAATTATTTTAATAGTATCCACCTCCGACCCTCCAGAGATCCCCATGTGTCCATCTCAATCACAGCCCCTGCTCACCAATCAGGACATCCCTCTCCTGACTTTCATGGAAATCACCTGATGGATGGAGAAACAAAATGTGGTTCTTCCTTACAGAGGAATGTCGTTCGGCCGTAAAAAGGGAATGAGGTGCTGATACCAGCCACAACATGGACGAGCCACGAAAACATTACGCTCAGTGAAAGAAACCAGACACAAAAGGCCACATATGTGTGATTCCATTATATGAAATGTCCAGAAGAGGCAAATCCAGAGAGACAGATGGGTGGTTGCTGGTGGCTGGGGGAAGGGAGGAATGGAGGGGACTGCTATGGGTATGGCAGTCTTTTGGGGGAGATGAAATGTTCAGGGATTAGAGAGTGGTGATGGAGGCACGACCTTGTGAATATACTCAAAACTACTGAATTGTACACTTTAAAATGGTAAATTACATCTGAATTAAAAAATAAAAAATGAAAAGTTCATGGGCTCAGCAAATGCATGAAGGAGGGGACTTCTGGTGACCTCTGGGGCAGGCACAGCCTTTGTGGCTCACACAGCCATTACCAAGGCGCCGCTGCCTCTCCTCTAAGCCCCCTCATCGCTGTCCTGGGCCAGTTCAATAGCCTCCAACCGGCCTCTTGCTTCTGCTCCTGCCCCTTTCACGCAGCAGCCAGAGTGACCCATTAAAAATGGGAATCTAATCCTGACACCCCTTGAAACCCTCCACTTATGAGCAGACTAAAATACGAATGCCTCAGAAGACCCTCCACGAGCTGCCCACCCAGCTCACCTCTCCACTGACCGCCACACTCACCATCCTCTAGCCTCAGCCACTGTGTCGCTTGCTCTTGATCTGACCACGCCTGTCTCTGCTTCAGGGACTTGGTAGTCTCTGTTCCCTCTGCCGCAAGTGCTCTTCTCCAAATCTTTACAAGACTGGCTCTGCCTCCTTTTACGGTCTCAGCTTACCTGTCCCCTCTTCAGAGAAGACTTTCCTTGTCACCCTATGTCCAGCAGCCCCCACCCCCACCCCCGCTGCTCTCCATCACATCATTCTAGACTCTTCTTAGTACTTACTACCATCCTTAATTCTCTTGTTTATTAGTTCATTGTTTGAGCCTCACTAGGATGACAGTAAACTCTGTGACAGCTAGGTTCCGGTCTGCCTGCTCTCCACTGTGTTCACAACCCTGGCAATACCGCCTGGAATACAGTGAGCACCCAAGTATATGGTTGAATGGATGAATGAATGAAAGACGAATTAGTCATAGGTGGGGGACAGGCAGTCAAAGCTGCTGGGCATCTGCAGGATCATTGGGACACTCATGAGCCTGTGGCCTTAGGGTTCAGATGTGGTTTAACCAGATCTGCTCAGAGATGGGGGTTAACGGGTTGTAGTCATAATTCATTTTCTCTATTTCAGCACTCATTTACCCTTGACTGTCTGTTGGAGATTCCCATTAGCTTGTGAAAATGTTTTGCCTCACTAGGAAGGACAGCAGCCTCCTTTTTCATTTGGAAACGAGTGGCCGCACTCTACGCCTTTACTTGAAAGCTGCCTGTCCCTTTCCTGGCTGACTATAATAATGGTAAGGCTGATTTCCTGGGCCAAGCATGAGCATTTGAGTTCAGTGAATCCTCACATCAATTCTGTGGAGGCAGGTGTGTTGACTTCTTTTTTCAGGTGAGGAACCATCTCAGAGGGTTGAAGTCATGTCTTCAAAGCCATAGAGCTGAGGTCAAACTCAAGGATTTCTCCCCCACACTGACCCGTCACTCAGATCTTCGGAGAACACCACCAAGGAGAACATACTGCAGGGGCATATATAGTCCTCCCACTGTCTCACGCTATCCATCCTAGGAAACGGAGATAGTCCTGCATGATCGACGTGTGTTGGTCTTTGTTTTGATGAACTCAGCTCAGTGCACGAGGCAAACACCTGCTCCTTTGTCCCAACTGAGGGAGCTCATGAGCCTTATGCTGACACTTAATGACCTTGACCCTGGGACAAAAGCTGGGATTTTAAGCCACCCACTGCCTTTCACATCAACTGAATGATGAGTCGGGAGAGTGAGTACCTTAATGGTCACTCAAATTTAGGGCATCTTATGTTGCCATTCATCTCTTTTCAGAACCTCTGATGGGCTATCTAAACAATGTAGCTAGATGTAATTTGTAGGAGAAATGTGTCAGAGAATTAGTATGAGAAGACTAGGAAGAAAAACAGAGGAGGGCAAACACAGGAGGAAGTCTTCAGAATGGGGGGCCAGGTGGGAAGTTAGACTTGACACCAAAAGCAACAACCATAATGGGAAAAACTGAGAAAATCGGACATCTTCAAAGTTAAAACCTTTTTCTCCGTGAAAGACACTGTAAAGAGGATGAAAAAAAAAAAAAAAACAAATTAAGGCTGGGAGAAAATATTTGTGCATCACATATCTGAGAAAGGCCTGGGATCTAGAATATACAAAGGAGGCTCAATACTCAACAGTAAAAAAAAAAAAATCAAACCATCCAGTAAGAAAATGGGCAGAAGACAGGAATAGACATTTCACCAAAGAGATATAAGCACATGAAAAGCTGTCCAACATCATTAGCTATTAGGGAAATGCAGAGTAAAATGCAGTGAGATACCACTACACACCCATCAGAAGGACTAAAATAAAAAAGAGTGACACCACCCAGTGCTGGCGGGAACGAGGAGAAACTGATCACTCACACATTGCTGGCGGGAATGTAAAACGGTGCAGCCACTCGGGAAGACAATTTGGCAGTTTCCTAAGAAACAAAACATGTAACAACATACAACCCAGCAATGAAAACTTATATTCACACAAAACCTGTACACAGATGTTCATAGCAACTTTATTCGTAATAGTCAGAGACTGGAAACAACTCAAACTTCCTTCAACAGGCGAATGGTTAAACAAATCGTGGTGTATCCATGCCATGGAATGCTATGTATAGATAACAAGGAATGGCCTGTTAATGTATAAGACAACTTGGGTGACTCTCCAGAGAACTATGCTGTGTGAAAAAAGACAACCCCCAAAGATTACACACTGTATGGCTTATAGTATTCTTGAAATGAAATTATGGAAATGGTGACTAGATTCGTGCTTGCCAGGGGTTGGGGGAGGGAGGGAGGTGGCTCCATCTATAAAGGGTAGGATGAGGGATCCCCGTGTTGGAGCCGTTCTGTACCTCAACTGTGGTGATGGTCACACAAATCCGCACATGTGAAAGAACTGCACAGAACGAAACGCACACACACACGCATATACACAAACAGATGAACCATGGGCACCTGGGGAAATCTGAATGCTGGGGGTTGTATCAAGGTCCACCAGGACTCCCCTGGTGTGATATTGCACTGTAGTTATGCCAGATGTTCCCACTGGGGGCAGCTGAGTGGAGGGTATATGGCATCTCTCTGTATTATTTCTTCCAACAGCATGCAATCTGCAATTATTTCAAAATAAAAAGTGAAAGAAAAAAAAAAAAACGCAGGGACAGAATTTTAGCCTTGGAGTTAATTTAATTAATGTGTTGCTTTGATTCATTTCACCTTTTTGGTGAAAATCCAAACTGCCATGAATGGTCCAAGGAGGACCCACAATAGATGGATGCCGGTCCTGGGGTGTGGCTTCTTCAAAAAACTGCTGCTCTCCATCTTTGAGGGGCCACCCTAGCCCCAGGTGATCCACAGGCTTCATGAAGGGGACTAGTGCATTCAGAGGGCAGAGCTGGGGAGTGTTAGTGGGGATGCTTCTTCCCTCTTTCCAGGTAGACGGAGTTCTCTCGGCAGGACCCTCTTGGCCTCTCTCCATCTCTTACTCCCCTTCCCCAGTGGGAGGAGTCTCCATCTAATCAAGAGGAGCTGGGCACGGACAGCGCAGCCCCTTGGTCTGCCACGGGCTCGGGGCTGTCATCACCATGCAGTGCTGAGAGCAGGCCAGAGAAGCAACCCTTTCTGGTGACGTCTCCCACAGGGCTGCCTAGAGGAGGCTGCCTGCCCGTCACCTCCCCAGCCTGGCAGAGCCACAGTTAGTGCTGTCACTCTGAGGACCAAATCCTAAAGAGACTGAAATAGATCTCTGAGACATCTATGGCAAGCACAAAGTCAGCAACCCAAAAGGCACCAGGAGACGGTGGAGAGAATTGAGGATTCTCGGGAGGGAAGAAGAAGGGCGGACAGGACGGCTGGTCTGTGGTTGGAAAGCAAAGCAGCACACAGCCTGGGTTTGGGTCTCAGCTTTACCGTCTTCTGGCTGGGAGACTGTGGCTCTGACTCAGTCTCCCTGAGCCTCAGTTTCCTTTCTGTATAACGAGGACAGTAAGGACATTAAGTGCTCAGAAGAGTTGCTTAAGACAATTTGCTTCCTTTCCTGTGTTGCTTGGGTGAATAGTTAAGGACAAAGGCATCTTCTTGGAATGTAAACGTGATCACGTCACTCTCCTAATTATAACTATTTAATATTCCCCACTAATGGTTGGAAACACTGTGAATCCCCTAGCCCAACATAACGTATGGATGCTCCTTTATCTGGATCCTGCCTTGACTCAGCCTCCTCCCTTGTCAATCCCAGCCCGAAAACTGATAGTCCACTCCATCCTCCTAAGCCACTCTAGTGCTGCCCCCATTATTTCCCATACAGGTGACAGCCCATTTTTAGAAGCCTTCACTCTGAGTGATTCTAATCTACTGAGGGAGCATCTTTCCCTTCCTCTGTCCCCTGCTCCTTTGATGGTCCGTGCAGAGGGCGGACGTGGACGGAGACAATGCCCACCAGGGTTCTTGTGTCTGCCCCTGCTTCCAAGACTATGCCTGAGGACTACCCATCCAGGATGCGGAGAGCTGAAGCTGCAACATCCCACCCCTTCCTCCCAACTGTTTTCTGGAGTCGCTGAGTCTGAATGGTTATAGAAACATGAGGCGGGGAGAGACAAGGGGCTGGAGGAGAATATTCCTAATCTCTTCAGAAGGTAGTCCTCACACAGGAGAGAAGTGGTGGCCGACTTCTCTGACTGGGGAAGGCAGATCCAAGACGCTGAATGGAGGTGTAAGTCATTTCTTCTCTTTTACAGGAGATTCCTGGGTCATGAGGCAAAGTCTGGGCAGATCATTCTTTTTTTTGTTTGCTGAGGAAGATTAGCCTTGAGCTAACATCCGTGCCCATCTTCCTCTATTTTGTATGTGGGATGCTGCCACACATGGATTGATGAGAGGTGTGTAGGTCTGCGCCTGGGATTCAAACCTCTGAACCCCGGGCCACCGAAGCGGAGCACACAAACTTAACCACTATGCCACTGGGCTGGCCCCCAGATCATTCTTAATTCAGTGCTTTTGTTTTAAAGTTACTGGACATACCCAGCTTTTAGCATTAGATCATCTGTGGGCTTTAGCTGGGGATGGTATTTTGAATTTTCATGTTTACTGTGTCTTCAGAGGCATTTTAAGAGATAATTAGGAGAAAATCTGTTGGAGCTATCAACCAGTAGCCATTTTAAATCAGGACATTCTGGTTCCTTAAAAATAATTTAAAATATTAAAATATTAAATTTCATTAAATAAAAATGGAAAACTACTAAAAATTACAACAAAGAAAAATTAATAGTTCTACTACCCAATGAAAATTGCTGTTGACATTTTGCCATATTTCTTTCACAGTATTTTTCCTAATCACGTTTACACATGTGGCTTTAAATCCTGCTTTTTCAGTCTAACATATCACGCTATTTGTATATTACTAAAATCTTTTTCTAAGGGGTACATAATATTTCACTGAGTGGCTTTATCAAAATTCCCTAAATAGTGTGTAACTGTTTTCATTTAGGCTTTTTCTAATTTTTCACTATTATAAATAATGTTGTTATAATGTATTTTTACAGAAAATTTTGCACTTAGGGTACTTGCTTAGGATGGATTCCCGGAAGTGAAATTACAGGATCAAAAAATATAAACATTTTGGGCCGGCCCCGTGGCTTAGCGGTTAAGTGCACGCGCTCCGCTACTGGCCGCCCGGGTTCGGATCCCAGGTGCGCACCGAGGCACCGCTTCTCCCGCCATGCTGAGGCCGCGTCCCACATACAGCAACTAGAAGGACTTGCAACTATGACGTACAACTATCTACTGGGGCTTGGGGTGGGGGGAAGGAGGAGGATTGGCAATAGATGTTAGCTCAGAGCCGGTCTTCCTCAGCAAAAAGAGGAGGATTAGCATGGATGTTAGCTCAGGGCTGATCTGCCTCACACACAAAAAAATAAAATAAAAAAATAAACATTTTAAGGCTCATAATAATAAAGTTTCTATCCAAGGATGCGTCCTAGGGTTCACCCCCACTTCGCCAGTAGAAGCATGAGTGTCTCCTGGCTGACTTTTAGCTGCGTGCTGCCTGGGAGACTGTTCTGAAAATATTGGCATCCCAACAGACCAGTCAAAGGAGACCCAGAGAGATTCCTACTTTCTGCCAACATCTAGAAACAATCCAGATGAAGACAAGGATGGTGAGACTGACCTTTTTGTTAAAATAAATAAATGGCCTCCTTGGCCTTAGGTGTTTATATACGAGGTGCAGGAAGGAAGCATCCGATATGTAGCATGTCAATTGCACTTGAGTCTGGTGGAAAGCATCTCACTGACCTTTTCGGAAAAGCCATAGTGAGGAAATTCTCAATTGCAGGGAGCAGAAAAATCTATTTCAGTTGGGACAGTGCAATTTGTTCACCATCCAGGGTAGAAGCCTCCTTTACAGATGGATAAATCTGTAGAATACTTGGTTCTACCCAGTTCTATATAAATACCAAGTCATGGCCTGTGGCATCAATGCTGCGCTGACCTGGCTCTGGGCAGTACTTCTGAGCAACAGGTCCTGAGTCATGGCAGCCATGAGGGCTCCAGAGGTGAGAGCTCAGACAGATCAGAGGGGATGCTAATGGCCATCTTGGTTGGGGGCCACAAGTTGGGTGTCAGAAGGGAAGGATTAAGCAGGTACTATTAGCACAGGTGGGCCAAAGATGAAGTCTGGAGACCTCATGCAATCATTTCATTCATTCATTTAGTAGGTATTTACTGGATGTCAGGTGCTTCCCCCTGGGCTAGTTTCTCATGGTGCATAAATGAAAGGCATTGTCTCTGTCCCCAAGACCCTCACAGTCTAGTGGGGAAGACAGACTGTAAATCTTTACCATGCAGTGTAATAATGCATGCTGCAGTGGGCATGCCTAGGGTGCAATGAAGACTTGCCCTCAGCCATCAACCTCCACCTTAACCCCTGATTTTTCCAGGGCGACTCCCACCAGCTCAACAGCCACTTCTTCCATCTTGTCAAAGAACACGTCTTGCCTCAACAGTTGGTCCTTCCCTTTTATGTGACCTCATGGCTTGCTGTTTTCATTGTTAAGTTTTCATACAGTGTAGTGGTGTAGAGATCATAGTAGACAAAGAAACCAGATAGCAAAAGGGTTTAGGAATGGATATTTCCTACCTCATCCTGCCCCCGGGAATGGGGTTCAGCTACTTAAAGGGGTGCGAGAGAAAGCCTGGAGCGAGTACAAAAGAAAGGGGCCTTGGAGCTCAGGAATCTGGACTTAATTCAAGATGAAGGTCTCCGCAGGGAGTTGACCAGTCATGCTTTAAAAGGCTGATTGGGCAGCAGCCATGTTTCAAATGGACCAGAGTGAGGACATATGTGTGGGAGAAGATTCTAGAAGCTCTTGAGAAAATCCAGAAGCAAGTCATGAAAGGCTTTACTGCTGGAGCAGCAGAGAAAATGAAAAGGAGAAAACTGTTTTGGTTTTTAAAGAAATTGATAGTCTCAAGTAATCCACGCATGACATGTTTTCCTCTCGTGAGTTGAGTTGGGAAGGCCGGGCTTGACGGCTCTTCTCAGCCCACGAGGCTCTCACATCTTCCGATTTTCAGGTTCAGCAAACGCTCTCAGGGCAAAAGCAGGTTTTTTTCTTCTTTTCCTCTCCGAACCCCTATGATGGTTAATTTTATGTGTCAACTTGACTGGGCCACGGGGTGCCCGGCTATCTGGCTAAACAAATATTTGCCTCTGTTTTCTCTTCTCTCTGGAACACATTCAAGTCAGATGTTGGAATTGCTTGATCCTCTAATTATCTCTTTCCTCTTATTTTCCATCTTTTTCTCTTTTCATTCCACTTTCCTCAACTCCTAGTTGAGGAATTTTTGTTATCCTATTTTGTAGTTTAAGCTAAGAGTTCTTAACGCCTAGTTCTTAATGCCTAATCTAAGAGTTCTTAATACTCTAAGAGTTCATTCATATCACCCTATCCTTGTTTTGTGTGTGGGCTCTCCTATTTTCTTATTTGTCTGAGGATATTCATTCTAATTTTTGAAGGTTGTTTTTTCCTCCTTGTTTTAATTTTCTCCAGGTTCTTTTTTTTTTTAACTTGCTTGTGTTAATTTTGTTTTTCTCTTTCCTCTGGGAGGTTTTCCTCAATCTCTCCTGGGCCAGCTGTTTCTTTCTAGGAGCAGACACTCTGTGTGGGGTGGGGTGTCCCCTGGCAAACTTTGTTGGAAAGTGATTGGATGGTCACAGACTTCTCACTGGGGGACGCCAGATGTTAGTGGGCAGTGGTCTCCTCTCTGGCACGGTCAGTTTCTGGAGATGAATCCTTCCATCTCTGTCCTGGGTGGGGGCTTATGAACACGCCTGCAGGAGAAGGCAGCAGAGGCTTCCACGGCTCAAGGTGTAGACTGAACACCCTCCCTCCATTTTCAGCTAGGAGCCCACCCCTTCTCCCTTGCACCTGGTGTCCTCACGTCTGAACAGGTGGGGTTTCTCCACACTGTCACCTGATCTCCTGAGAGATGTGGGAAGAGGCGTACGGTCTGCTGGAGCAGGTTGGGGAAGGGTTTGGGGGTTCTAACCAGTAACTTTATGCTGACTTTCAACCAATCCCATGCTTTCAGCACCGGGCCTTCCAGGTGTTTCCAGACCTGGAATCTCTCTGGGACTCTCTATTCTCGGTGTCCACTCCCATTCTCCCTTCACTACCCCCTCCTGCCCACCACACACCATACAACCACACACCTTCCTCCACTCTTCTAAGGCTGCTCCCCAGGGTGTGGGATCCTCGTCTGTCATTGCCTGAGCTGCTGCTCAGTTGGTCCCTGTGGGTTAGTGGCTTTTACTTTTCCCCTTTACTGTCATTTCCATGGGGTTTAGGGGGCAGAGAGGAGATCGATGTGGGCAGTTATCCTATCAGGTTTGCCAGAGTCTGCCCCGTTTGTGGGGCATCGGGGGCAGAGGCGAAAGCCATGCTGGCTGCTCAGACATGGAAGTGTGGGATGAGACGTAGATTCTATTGATTCATTTTTTCATTTTGATGGTGAGTGGAAAGAGGGAGGTGAGAGGTGGGTTGAGAGGAGTTGGCCCAGGTTTGGATGCAGAGCAAGAGGAAACCAGCATCGAGGATGCGCCTTGCCTTGTGTGGGACTTAGAGGGGGGCACAGAGCAGCAGGGCGGGCTGGGCCGGGAGGTGGGCATGCTCAGCTGGGCTCCTCGGGAGTTTGAAGTGAATGTGCAGGGGCCTGGGAGAGATGTTGGGGTTGTTTATCTGGCCTGGGAGAAACGATCAGCATGGGGACACCTCCCATCCAGCCACGCTGCAGGTGTTAGAAATCGCTGCAGGAGCATTTTCTGGCTACTCTGAAAGACCCCCATGGGTGCTCACACGTGCACACATATGCACACACATGTCTGCACACACACACATATGAACACATGCATACGTCCTGCAACTTAGACCTTTCCTTTCAGAGATACCCCTGACAGAGACTTCCTTGCCACAAGAAAATAAGCCTCTCCTTTAGTGTCGTGTAATAGAACGTGGCACTTCTAGATAAAAACAGACTGTCTCCTTCTGCCCAGGAACCTGGCAGGCAGGCTCGCAGTCTCATTCTTTCCCAGCTTTCCATGTTATTAATTTTTAGTGCCAAAAGAATTCCGCTGCTCCGGGCCTCCAGCCTCAGCTCTGCTAGATTGGAAGGCCTTGCTTAGCTCCATTCCCATCACCCCAGAGCCGGAAGAAGGCCCATCCTTCCAGCCCCTCGGCCCTTCCTCACTCAGATCCTGCTGCCCCCAGCCACCACAGCTACTCCTCAGCCACCAGATGAGGCCTGTGTCCCTGGTCCAAATGTCCTGACGCTGATGTCCGCCAGTCAGCTCAGTCAGCACAGGAGGTGGCACGTCGGGGCAGAGGGTGGACACAGGCACTGCCCTATCTTCCTCTGGTCTTGGGCTTCTTCACGTCTAAACTACACGGAGAACAGGAGTGGCTCTCTCTCAGGTTTAAGAGTCACCTTCCAGCCTGGGCCCTGGCATGATGAGTTTCAGCCAAGGTACAGAGATGGAGACAAGAGGAGGTCAGCTATGCCTCTGGCCCCACCCGGCCAGGCAGGCAGCGCAGTGTTAGCGAGAAGGATAGGAACAGGAAACGGCACTAGCGAAAATGAGCCTGTTGCTTCCCTAGATACGGGTCTCCAAATAATTCAGAGACTCGAGAGAGTGGGAAGGGGGAGCCTTGTATTTCCTCCTTCCCCCTGCAGGAGGAGGATGTTATTGCAGATGCAGGCAAAGCGGGTTTGAAAACTAGACGGAGATGACTATTTGCAATCTGCCTCCTTCATTTCCCCGCACTCTCCTGCCTCCCTTCTCTGTTCTTGGTCCAACCCTGAAGTTCCCCTGAGCAGCTAGGAGGAGCTCCTTATCTGCTGACATTCCCAAATTGTCCGGCTATGGTTTGCTCATTTGGTATCTGCTGTTGCACGGCTCTGAATCCTCTAACAACAGATGCTCCACAGAAAAGTGTAAAGAAAACAGCAGTCAGGGAGAATCCACCCAAAGAGAGCATCCTCGACGTGCTACAACATCTTGTTCTGTTTCCTTTCAGCCGCCCACTCCTCTGGTTTTTTAAACACAGTAGAGCTCATACTACATATTCTTTTGAAAATCTTTTGTTCTGTGGATTTGATGTTACATTCTAGGCATTTCTCTGCATCATTACAATGCTTTGTGCACAAAATCCTCTGCTATAGGTGCAGGACAAGTCACTTAACTGTTTCACACCTGGAGGCTCACCTTTTGACAAATTCTTCCCTTGAATTTCCTGAAAGTAAATGTGTGAGAGTAAGGCAGCCCCTTATTGAGCCCATTCCCCGCTGCGGATCTGGGAAAGAGCCTGAACCCTGACCAGCTGTGTTAGTTTCCTACGGCTGCTGTAAAAAGTACACAAACTGGCGCCTTCAAACGACACACGTTTATTTTCTCAGGGGTCTGTATGTCAGAGTATAAAATGGGATTCAAGGGGCCTAAACCAAGGTAGGGTCATGCTCCTTTCGGTGTCTCTAGGGGAGAATCTATTTCTTCCTTGCCTTTTCCAGCTTATAGAGCTGCATTCCGCGGCTCCTGGCTCCGTCCTCCATCTTCAAGACGAGTAGCATAGCATCTTGAAATCTCTCTGCTTCCATCTTCACATCGCCTTTCCTCTTCCACAGTGAAGTTGCCCTCTGTCTCCCTCTTATGAGATTCTTGTGATTGCATGCAGGGCCCATCTGGATCATCCAGGATAACCTCCCATCTCCAGATCCCTGACTTAATCGCACCTGCAAAGTCCATTTTGCCACATACAGTAAGGCTCACAGGTCCCAGGGACTAGAACCTGGATATCTTTGGGGGCACCATTTGGTCGCTCACCCCAGGGTTCCAACCTGGAAACTTGGGGTTAGCGAGTATGACCTCAGCCGGCTCTCAGCCCCTCTCTACTCTACTCCCTGTGTTTGCTTGCTAGAGTGGCTGACCCCACGCTGACTATCCCACCAGACTGCAGGCTGTTTGAGGCCAATGAACTGACCTAGTCCTCTCCACCTCCAGACCCTAGAACAGGGTTTGTACCTCGTGAGTAGACGCCACGATGTTTGTTAAATAAATAAATGAATATATGATTGATAAGGGCGACCAACGCAGAAGATAAATAAGACAGTGGCTACAGTTTGAGAATTTTAAGTCCAAAAGTCAGTTGGACGCTAGCCACTACTACAGCTCCTCCAGACCCGCACCAACCTTCTGAGTGTGAGAACACGGCCACTGCTTGACCTTGCAAATCTCACACTCAATGTCTCTTGGGGCCATGCTAACCCAGAACTATGCAGGAAAGGAAATTCTGGAAAATGTGTTTCTAGCTTAGCTAAGTTGACACAGTACAAACCCACCCAAAGTCATAGGCCTCCCTGGTTTCAGGCTAGGGAAAGGAGCAGCTCCAGGGCTCAGACATTCTCCCATGTCCTACTATGAAAAATTCCAGGGGCCACAGCAGCTGGACTTAATAGCCATTTGCTGCTTCTCTGGGGCTTTACTGCGGTTGAAACAAATCATTATTCTACACTTGTTCAAAGTCACTTTATTCTTATTTGCAAAACAAATACTTATACAGAGAAAAATGCTTTTAGCTGTGTTCCTAATTTCACCAGTATCCGTAGCCTCCTTTTCTACAGGTTGAGTTGATTAGAGCTGAATGTGGGAGGTCGTGGTAAGTTAATTATCACCAAGAATGTTGGGTGGAATCAACCACCTATGACAAATACTGTTTTCCACTTAGAGGGAACAAACATGTCTTTCTACCACGAACTTTCTAACAAAGGTGTTCTCTACAACAAACATTCTAGTCTCAAGTTATCAGTCAATAGTCCTTGTGGCTATGACAATACCTGTCAATATCACTGGAAAGCTCTTTGCCCCTCGTAGCAAGTTGGTTGGGAAACTCAACTCCACGACGACAAGATACAGAAGAAGTGACTTAAATCTTAGGCTTTCCTTTTCTATCTACCAAGATGTAAGTGCCAGCTCAGGGTGGTCATCTCAGCCACCTGTGCCAATCAACCCCCATCATTTCAAAGTTTCTATTGATGCTCCAACCGAGGTCTGTATAATTTCTGGCCAAGAGTGAGTTATAGCATATGGGGCATCTAATTTCCTGTTTCCATTCTAGTTGCTTTATTCTCACGAGCTTGGGGGCTCCATCCACCCATCCTCAGGGCAAATGCCCATCTGACTTCCATTACAGCCACGTAACAAATCTTTCTGGGCCAAAATCAGGGTATAGGTGGGGCCACACTCCTCCTGGAGGTTTCAAGGGAGAATCCTTTTCCTGGCCTTCTCTAGCTTCTAGAGGCTGCCCACATTCCTTGGCTTGTAGCCCCTTCCTTGCATCACTCCAAAAGTGATGCAAATTACCTGTAAAGTCTCTTTTAACATGTAAAGTAACATATTCACAGGTTCCAGGGATTAGGACATGGACATCTTTGGGGGCCATTATTTAGCCCACTACCCTAATTAACCCACCCTTTAGGTGAACATGGGGGAAAGCTCTCCCAGCTGATGTGATCTATTAAACCTAGCTCTGGATTGAAAGCATAAAAGGTAAGAAAAGATCACATACATTTACACGGCAGGCTCAATTGCCTACCAAGGGTTTTCACACACTTCCAGCTCTATCCTCGAAAAAACTATGCTAGGGATGCGGCATCACGCCTCTGCACAGACGGGGAGACTGAGGCCCACAGGCACGAAGAAATTAGCCCAAGGTCACGTGGGTTCTAAGTGGCAGAGCCAGGATTTGAACCCAGGTGCTGTCTGACTCCAAATCCACTGAGAGGATGGGGCTCAGAGTGACACACAGGAAGAGACTGGGGCAGAAGGGCCCCAGAGGGAAACATGGGGAGGCTGAGGCCTGGAAAGGTGAAGTGCCAGTGGTCACCAGGGTCTTCTGACCCGTGGCGGGCCTTGTCCCCACTATGGCCCCTCCCCTCCAGACACAGCAGGTGATCTCCCCAAAAACAACCACTAACAGGGAAAAGGCTTGGCATTCAGAGCTCTCTGCATGCGGCTCAACTCTAACCTGGAAGGAAAGAGAAGAGACTCTGCCCAAAGTGACCCCCTGCTCAGTGACCTTCCGGGGCCTCCTGTCTGTATATGGGCAAAGCTCACCCTTCCCTTCAGGTTTACCCAAACTGCAAGTGGGTTAATGTCACTATGGCACATGGGTTCTCATCCGGGGTTGGTACATTGCATTCAATTCCACAGTTTCTTTCCTGGACATTGCTTCCCGCTCGTGGGGCCAGCAGAGTGCAGGGAAACAGGAATAACACCATAATACCTGCTCCTCTCATCACAGCACAATTCATCTAGCACCCGTGTGGGCCTGGCACCGAGCTGTGGCACTCTGCCTACATCATCTCTTCTAACCTCAGAGCAACCCTGAAAGGGAGGCGTTACCACTATACCTATTGTGCAGATGAGGAAACTGAGCTGGACTGAGGCTCAGAGAGGTTGAGTGACTCACCCAAGGTCACACAGAGAGAGGGGTGGGGCCTTGCACTAGTGCCACACTCTCTCTGATCCAAATACTGACTGCTTATATGTGATCAGTGCTCTGACAATTATCCAAAGATTCTTATTATCTGTCCTCTCTTTAATGCCCAGGTCCAGATGGGAGAATGACTTGGCTGAGGCCCCCCTGTGAGTTAGGGGCAGGCTTCCTGACCTGCAGTGTAAGTCCTGTCATGCTGTCCACCCTGCATCGGTCATTCCCTGACCAGCCAAGACACTCGCAGTGTGCCTGGGCCTGGGGAGCAGCAACCACGGCTAATCCCAAGCATTTGCTCAGAACTTCCCAGGCCCAGAATCCCCCAGAGGTGCTAAGCAGAGTCTCCTTGGGCAGGTGTCTCCCCTCCTGAGACTTCCTTTCCTCCACTGCTAAGTGGGGCAATTCTCCCTCCCCTGGGGTTGGTTATGATATAATGAGATACTGGATATAAAACATTGAGTTCAGGACCTGGAATATAGGAAGTACTTGATAAATGGAAACTCTATTATATTATTATATAGCATAACATGATGACAATCTCAGTAACATGTATATAACATTATTAGTATGATTATAGGTCACACCTATAATCATTTGGACCTTGCCACAGGAAGGCCACCGGGCTCATAACTGATGCTCAGTAAACGTTGGGGGAGCATGTTGAACAAGACAGGTATCCTTTTCTCGATTTACAGAGAAGGAGCCTGAGGTCAGAGAGGTCAGCCAGCTAGTAAGTGGCAGAGCTCGGATTTGAACCGAGGTCTGCTTGGCTCCAGATCCAGCCCTCCAACTACTGCCCGTGAGCCACAGGACCCGTATGCTGGGTAGACAGGCAAGGAGCACTCCTGCCTGCTGCCCGGTCATGGCATGGCCCTGCTGGTTCCCCTCCCTGAGAACCAGGGGTGGGATCCGACGGCAGGGAGGGGAGAGAGTACCTGCGGTCTGCACCATGAGCACACAGGGGGCCTGAAGTGCCCACTGCACACCCCATGCCTGCCTGCTGCCCCGGGCCTCTGGGCCAGGTCTGAGGTGAGGGTCCCGCTCACATTTGGGAGCCTGTGGCTCTCTCTGGGGAGTCTCCTGCTGGGTAGTGTGCTCAGGGCTGCCAGCTGAGGCCAGTCACCTCCTCTCATCCTGTGTGGGCTCATTGGAACCTCAGCCTCAGTCTAAAGGCCAGAGACCCCCTTGGGAGTCCAGGTCCCCCTACTACTCAACCCACTCTTTTGGAAAGTGTTCCAATCTACCTTTTTTTTTGCTGAGGAAGATTTGCCCTGACCTAACATCCATGCCAATCCTCCTCTATTTGTTTGGTATGGGGGGTGCCAGCACAGCATGGCCGCTAACAGAGCAGTGTAGATCCGCACCGGGGAACGGAACCCAGGCTGCGGAGCGCTCCGAACTTAACCACTAGGCCACCAGGGCTGGCCCTCCAATCCACCTCTTGTTAATGATTCTATCCCATCTCTAATGTTTTTCCATGAATCGAATTTTTTCCCTAATAGGCTATAACTGCTGTGAAATAGATAATTACAATAATTGATATGTATTTTTTTGTGTGTATTTCAAAAAGTGTTACTAGAGCATAAAACTCATGGTTTTCCCTGTAGTCTTGATTAGAGTGAAGCTACTAAAGGGAAGAGTGTGAAAGTCCACCTTTTCTGCAGACCCTGGGAATGACAAATGATGTCCTGACGCAGGACCACGAGGGTTTGGAACCAAGCCCTCCTGCTGTATCCAGAGGTGCGTGGCTTGGTCGAGGCGGTTTCTAGAGTGGACCCTGACCCACTGAATTTCGTTCACATTGCTGGTCCTTCACAGCAGTCCACTGACCAACACCGTCCACTGCTCACCAAGGGCCTTCTGCAGGCCAGGGGCCACTCTGCACCTTTATATGTCATTTGATCTTCACAGCAGCCTGTAAGACGGGCCTTCTAATCCCTCATTTGCACATAAGTGAATGAGACTCAGGGAGTGAGAAAACTCGCCCAGATCCCACACAGACACATGGCTGCAGAGTCAGAACCCTCACCCAGACCCCACTCCCGTGACGTGGTCCGGCTGCAGCTTAGAGCCCATCGGTTTCCCTTATTAATGTCCCCTGAGCCCGGCACTTCGCAGAGTTTGCAGAGGGGATGATGAATCATGTTATCGTTTACAACCCATACGTCATGTCACCTTGGCCCTGTGTTCTGTGGGTTAGAAGCAAGTCATGGGTGACACTCACACTCAAGGGGAGGGGACTCTGCAAGGGTGTGAACATCAGGGGTGGGGATCATTGGGCGCCACTTTAGAAGCCGCCTACCACACTTGACAATCCATTTTTCAGCCACTCTGCGCTCCTAGCAACTCCCTGAACCCTGTCATCTGCTTTGCATATGCTGTTCCCTCTGCCTGGAATTCCACCCCCTGCCCCGACTTTTGCCACCTCATCCTAAGGCCTCCGCTTAGATGTTATTTCCTTTGGGCTCTTGCCAGCAGTTCCCAAATCCTTGTTGGTTTCTTTTATCATTACATTTATCACCCTGCATGGTCATTTTCCTATTTACTTGTCAATCTCACCACCCTCCCCTAACCCTGCCCCCGCCAGTGCCTAACGTAGAGTCTACACAGGACCTGGCACATTGTGGACATGCAATAAACCCTTGCTGAATAAGTGAATGAATAAATGAAGTCTCGAGCCCCAGCTTGGAACCCAGACCCCGCTCCCAGTTCTGGGCCCTGTCCCCTGCCCAGGGGCTGTCTGCTGGATCACCTCTCCCCCGGGGCCCCCACGTCATCCAGTAACTAGGCCCACCGCTGCCTGTCTGTCCTCCCCTGACTTGGAAATGACTTCTCCCCTGCAGGTCTCCGGTGCACTTTCCTGGAAATTCTCTTGCTGCTCTTCCCTCCCTCCTCCCCCTGCCTTGTAACTCCGTGGCCCTGCCAAAAATTGGAAGCTCATTATTATATTATCCCAGAGACTATGGATGGAAAATATTAGCTTCTGTCTCAACTGAGGACTGACAGAGTAAAGGCTCCTTGAGCTGTTAGCTGTCAAGGAGAGGAATAAAAGTTTTTCATCTGCATGAGTGAGTGTTTCCTGCATTACCCAGAGAGACAACAGATTTACATCCCAGACACTCTCACCGGGCTGGGAGCAGCTGCCGCTGCAGAATCTACTCATGCACTTTTTTTTTCTTCCCTCTCCTTCCTGGAGTTGGTCAGAACAGTTGGGGAGGGGAGGGGGGGGTGCTCTGCAGTGTCCTGACTGGGAGGAGTGGAAGCAGGAAGGCGCTGGAGCAGAGACGGAAGCTGGGCTCAGTGTCTCGGGAGAAGGCCAGGAAAGCTGGCAGAGCACGGAGCGGTCAGCTGTCCTTCCTCCCTCTCCCTCACGCCCACCTCTATCCACCAGCTGGCCCTCTCAGCTTGACCTCTGAAGCACGCCCCGAATCCAGCCCCTCCTCAAGACCTCCCACTCCACCATGCCAATCCAGCCCACTGCGTCTCTCCCTGGGACTTCTGCCACGGCCTCCCAAGCAGTCCTTGGCTCCTGCTCTCAATCCTACAGTCCATTCTCCACACAGCAGCCACCTGAGCTTCCGGTCCACGATCAGTTCCTGTCTCCCGTGCCCTCAGCATGAAACCTTGCCTTACGAGGTCCTTTAGACCTTCCGCGAGCCCCACCTCCCAATCTCATCTGAGCTCATTCTTTCCCTCCTTGTACCAGCCTTTCTAGTTCCCAGACACCCTAAGCTAGTCCTGCTCTTGGGACCTTCACCCCGTCAGTCCGTCTCCTGGGAACATGCTCCCCCAGTTGTGCAACTGGCTCCTTCTCAACACGTACCTCACTGCTCAAACACCCCTCTTCAGAGAGGCCTTCCTTGACCACGTGGTCTGATGCAGTGCCCCTTCCAGCACTATCTGGTCCGTTACCACGCTTTATCTTCCCCATAACACTTCCCACCATCGAGACCACTTCCCACCATCGAGAATTAGGTCAGCTGTCTTTTGTTTATCGTCTGCCGCCCCCCATTAGAATGGACGCTGATGAGAGCAGGGAGAGACGTGTCTGTCCCATTCCCCACTGGACCTGCAGCCCCAGGGCGGTGCCCAGCACAAAGCAGGGGTCTGGTAAATCTTTACTGAATGAATTAATGAAAGCCAGATGATAGAATGCTGAGGGAGGGCGACCCAGCAGAGAGGTAAATCTGGCACCTTAGCAGGTGGGTGACTACTGCTGTCTGTAAACAGCCAATATACGGGGATTCAGTAACAATAACAACAATAACAACTATTACTGCTCTGTTCTGGGTTGTATTTTAAGGTTCTGAAATTGTCCAAAGCACCCTTATCCATAGAGGCTGATTACAAAACAATATGACAGGGAGATTCAGCAGAGGACGCTGCTCCCCCGAGCACCTGAAGGCATATGGAGTCACCAGAGTGCTGGAGAACGGAGGACCCAGAACAAGGGGGGACGAGAGGAGAGGAAATTAAAAATGGCACAAACAGAAACAAATCCTGAACGTCCACGCGTTAAGTGATTTCATGTACAAACTCTCAGTAATCTCCTGCCCTTGCCAGGTTTTATGACTTTGTGCCATCCTGTAAAACCTGCTTCACAAAGCCTGAAGTCTACACAGAACATGGGTACTGATTTATATTTTAAAAAGGGATGAAGATAGAACCTATACCCAGCTAGGGGATCTCTTGCATTTCTGGACCTTGAGCGTCAGGAAGCTTAGAGAGTGTAGACACCCAGAAGAAAGATCCGAGTGTAGTAAAATGTAATCTGAATGGAGAGCTTTGATTTTAGTTCCAAATGGTCCAGCTAATAAGCTTTGTCACCCAGAAGCTCCCACAAATATTTCAGAGCAGAGACAACCTTTTTGTACTGGATAAACAAAGGTCCCAAGTGACCGCGTCCTAATTTCTTTTCACTACAGTTAATTCTCCTCCTAAAGGAAAACGTCTATTTCTGATTTGTGCCCCTTCTCAAAGCAGTGTGGGGAGGGGAGGTTACAATATTATGTTTCCATGCCACCATTCATCAAGGACAGCCCCGGCTAGGCACTATTACAGCAACATTTCCATATGTCATCTCTAATCCTCACATACTGGAGGAAGCTGAGGCTCAGAGAGGCTGAGTAGCGTGTTCGCCACCCCAAAGCTAGTAAGTTTCGGAACGCCAATGCAAGCCTGGGTGTCTTACTCCAAAAGATGTGCTCTTCTGCAGTTCTTTACGACTTCTCCTGCAGCAGCAGGAGTTTAGTTTTGCTGACATTTATCAGGCATCTGCTACGTGCCAGGCCTACTGCAAACACAAGAAGATGCAGTCCATAGCCCGCGTTATCCATTCAGCGCCAGGGAGACTGTCGTCAGGAACGGGGCTTGAGGCAAAGCCCTGCATCAGAGGCAGGCCTCCAGGGGGGTTAGGATTGGGGATGGAAGGTGCTCCCTGCACTGTCATTATTAAGGCAGATCTTCTCTGATGGATGGACCAGGATGTGGGGCAGGGGCTCAGACCCCAGTTTCTGACACCAGTGTGGCCAGCAGACAGTCTGGAGATGCTGAATTCTCGGAGGTCCTAGACAAGCTGGAGCCTATAGGGCCTGCATTTAAATAAGATGATGCCCTTTGTTATGACAGAGTAGCTTGGAGCTGGGCCCAGATGCCCCGCAGGGATTATGGGAGCGATTAGTGTGTGGCCATGTAACTTGAGAGGTTTGCTGAGTTGTGGGGGCCTGTGAGCCCAGCTTGTGAATCCCAGCCTGGTTTCCATCACTTGATGGCTCGAGTTTGCAGTGTCCACCGTGGCCCCGCGGTGCAGTGGGAGAGAGGCTGAGCTTCAGAATCAGCCACGCTGGGGTTCAGATTCCAGCCCCTCCACTAACCAGCTCTGTGACCTTTGCCAAGCGAGGGTAGCTTTCTCAGCCTCGGTTCCTCATCTCTCAAATGAGGATAGGGGTGCATGCAGCACAGTTCCCCTGGGGAGCTCATGACATGTTCATCTCCCTCCCCTCATCCCAGCCTTTGGTCAGATGCTTGCTTTTTGCAAAGACCCAATTCCTTCATCATGAGAAGGCTGCCACTGGGCTTCAGGGAATGACCCACTTACAGCCAATTGCTTCCTTCTGGGTCGTTCTGATGGATTAAATGAAGAACCATTTAAAACCACAGCCCAAAGAGCCAGAGGGAGAGGCTGCAGAGGGGCAATGAAGTGGAACCACGAGGAAGCTTTGTATCGCAGTCAGGAGGAGCTCCAGGCACACAAAGGCGGCCTCCACAGCCCAACAGATCCCACGACCCACCTCGGTAATTGCACCAACCTAACTAGGCCAGTCACAAAGCCGCATTCGAATAAGACATGATAATTACAGAGACCCTGCGGCCATCTGTGCCCTGCTGCTTCCTCTATCCTGACCCCTCCGACCTCTTATTTCACTGCAAACTCTCAACACCCAGGGCCTCTGCTGTGCTGTGAACACTTTTATTTCTGAGTACATTTCCTACGAGGCGTTGGCAGGAAGAGAGTCTCCAAATGAGTTGTATTTCCAGCACACCTCTGGGTTCATGCTGGACTTGGCTGGGACTGTTCTGAACCA
The DNA here is from genome assembly GCF_020826845.1 of Diceros bicornis minor. Lineage (NCBI taxonomy): Eukaryota > Metazoa > Chordata > Mammalia > Perissodactyla > Rhinocerotidae > Diceros > Diceros bicornis. The sequence continues at coordinate 41,233,987 of NC_080763.1, forward strand.
GGAAATAATTTGACTAAAGTCCAACAAGTATCTGCTGGGCCCTTCCTGTGTTTCGGGGACTGGGTTTGATGCTGGAACACAGAGATGAATAAGAAATGGTATCTCCCCTCAGTTAATAGATCACCCTCGACTGAGGCCCTCCCACGTGTCAGGGGCTTTACCAATGTTATCATTATTCTTTTGTTGGATTCCCAAGGGGAAGGGGAGGGAAATCCCAACTCACCAGGTCTCGGGATGACGCGGGCCCACAGACACAGAAGACCGAACTTGATGCAAACGCAAGAGGTTTATTGAGCGGAGCTCCGGGTCGACTCGTGTCCCTCGCAGGAGACAGAGGGGTCGACCCCGAGCCTTAGGGGGCAAGTTCTTTTATAGGATTTGGGAGCATAAAGCGGGAAAAGGTTGGCGCGGTTTTACATGATTGGTTAATTCAAAACATTCAGACAGTTACATTTTATGGCGCGAATTGCTACGGCGCGAAACAGCTATCAAGGTGCACACACATGTCCCCATCTGGCCCCCTCCACCCCGACCCTCCCAAACTTATCCCTCTGTAGCACTCCCTTGTTCTCAATTTTCTCTGAACAGTTTAGGGTGAGTCTTCCGCGAACAGAGTCAGTTGGGATCGATAGACTCTATTCATAGAAGACTCGCCCCAACTGCCCCTTAAGGTGTTAACATTAAATTTTTAACATAATTTACATCCTTCACTTTACAACAACCTAATAAGGGAGGTACTACCTTCATGTTACAAGTGAGGAGGAGGAAGCTCAAAAAAGTTAAGTTATGAGCTTGAGGTCACACAACCAGTAAGGGCTCAAATGAAGCTCGGATTCAGGGCTATTTCCCAGCAAACCCCACACATCTTCAAGTAGTTCGGGTTACCTTTTTGTCAAGGACCAGGGTCTAGTGGAGACAAAGACATAAAGCCTTAAATACTATCCAGGTACTATAAAACCACATGCTGTAAGTCAAGGCCGAGTGAGACTCATGCTATAACAGAAGTCTGAACCAGAAGGCGAGAGACACTCATTCTGACCAAAGGGGAGGCAGGAGACCCTGCCACAGGCCGGACGCTGTGTGCTCCTGGTTTCCTAACTCATTTGCAAACGGAAAATATTATTATTGTAGCTGGAGGGATCGGCACCCTTGCCATTCTTATGAAGCGGCAGAAGGAATGGCTGAGCTACATGAATTTAACCCTTGGTCCTCCTCCAACAGTGAAAGAGGAATGCAGCTCCCCCACCCCACACTCCTTCCCTTAGAGCAGGGAAGAAATCAAAAGGCCCTCTGACCATGATGGAAACCACAGTTTGCAAGGGCAGGACAGGCCCTGTGCTAATGGAGAAAGTATTGTTTCCTCCATTTGGCTTTAGACTGTCCTGTCCTGCGGGGAAAACATGTCTGTCCTTGGGAGAAACGCCAGCTTGATAGATCTATTAATAAAAGAACTGGCAGCTCACAGTTCTTGCCGATGAGGAAACTCGCATCAGAGGGCCCAGCCTCACCCCGGGCCAACAGACTGGAGCCCATCAGACCAGCTGCACCCTCCCCGCTCCCCAGGTTTGTAGGACTGGGCAGTGCCCATCTGGCAGCACCCATCTGGCTGAAGCCTACGTCCTGCTCTAGACCAAGAGCCAGACCAGAAGGACACTCTGCAGGGCAAGGAGAGGGCCGTGGGAAGGGAGGGCTCACCTGTGGCAGAGGTGGAATCCATCCAAGCAATAGACTTAAGAAATGGATGCTTGTGAGGTGAGGGGGTTTTCCTGCAAGTGGGGAGGCAGGATGAGGGGCAGGAGGGTCAGTCCACTGGGGAATCTGTCCTTGTGAAGGCCTAAGTTCCTAGGTGTTTTGTCTGCAAAACTCAAGGGAAAGTTCAAGTTCTTTCAAACTCTAACATTCATCTCTTCTGCATTAAAATTTTCCTTCTGACACTGACCCAACCTTCAGTAAAGAAACCTGCATTTGCCTTCCCAGTCTAGTCTGCTAGTTTTGTGGAAACTGACGCAGGGTGACTTAGTTCCATCTTACCCCTTCCTCGCAGAGAAGGAGCCTGGCCAATAAGACACACTACACCACTTGTCAATGTTTGATATTATCAAGTGATTTGGTTTTTTTCTTTTTTGCCAATGTTATGGATTTTTAAAATGTACCTCATTTAAAATCTCATACTTTCTCAGTTCCTTGTGAGGCAGAGTGTCTTCTCATATGGCAACTGGCCATTTGCATTTCCTTTTTTGTAAATTTATTTGAATCTTTCCCTATTTTTCCAATGGTTTGTCCTTTTTACTTATTGATTAGCAAGAGTTCTTTATATATTCCAGAAACAAATACTTTACTACATATTGTTAGTATTTTCTCTCACTTTGGTCATTACTTTTTTACTTAATGGATTGCTATAAGAAATTATACTTTCGGGCATCTCAAAATTAACCAGTATCTTCATTTGCCTTTTGCTTTGTGCATCATCTCTAAGAAGGTCATCCCTACCCAAGATCATAAACCTGTTTTTTTGTGATTATCTCATAATAATTTTATATATTTATCTTCTAAGGTTAGGTCTCTCTAAGCCATTTGTAATTTTATTTTGTGAGAAGCGGAGGAGGAATTTCCTTTGGCCCCCACTGATCTGAAACCTTACACACATCTAAACCCCCTTCTCCTCTTCCTTCCAGTTACAATGGAAAGAGCCCCTCCTCCCTTCGAGGACAAGCCATCCACTTGGGCTCTCACCTCGGTGCCTTCCTTCTTCAAGAACTTCCTTCTGTTTATACCTCACCTGTCACCTTTCCTTCCTTCTCTCCTGGGTCATTTCCATCAGCACAAGGACAGGGTTTAATTCCTTCCACCTTTAAAAAAATCCTCACTCTCCTGGGGTAAGACAGAGTAGTTTGCAACAGGCTGATGCTACTGCCAAAGCTATAGAAAATCTGGATAAAAATAAAAAATTGTATTTTCCAAACCATCAGGGAGCCAGGGAAGCAGCAAGGACCAGAAGGACTAACATTCTGGAGAAGGGAGGACTGCTCGGAGGCGAGCATCTACAGATGCTTTTCCCTTCGGATCATTCGATGATTCTGGGCACAGGCTAGAGGCTGAAATCTGGGCTGGGTCACGGGTCTGCTGTGGAGTGACAGAACTGGAGGACTGAGGGGCCTCCAACACCCAGCCCGACTCCAAACTGAGATAGGCATCTAATTATGAAGCTGTGTGATGCGAGACGCTGAAGACCTCTGAAAAGCAGAGTGAAATTCCCTGGAGTCTCTTGAGAAAACAAAGACTCGCCAGGGTTGGAGCTCCTGAGAACAACTTGGCAGAGCTGAAAGCGCTGGAGGGAGCGGTGACCTGACACCAGCCATCAGCTATCTGCAGCTGCTTCTCCTAGAATACTTGCCGATTCTGACGCAGCTGGACAAATGTGGAGACTTGAAGGATCTCAGACACAAGGCTGGTGTCCTTTCCCCAAAGGCTTTTTACAAAGAGAAGCATCTCAGGGCAGGATGCTGAAGAGCAAAACCAAAGCCTCAAAAGGCAGAACAGAATCTCCTGAGTCTCTTTGTGCTGAGACAAGGACTCACCAGGCTCTTAAGTGACAGCCACACTATAGGAGCAGGGTGGACTGGTGGTAGACAGACTGATGCTTATCGAAACCGTAGATGAACCTGGACTCAGTTCTGTCCTTACTGGAATTAAGCTGTTCAATACCTCACTCTATCTGCCCAGCAAAGGAAAGGGGGGAAGACAACATTATCTAGAAAATTTCAGTGCTTTTATACACAATATTTGGTATTCTTATGAAAATTACTCCAAGAGAAAAAACCATATAACTGAAAATCAAAAGAAAAAGCACACCCACCAGTAACCCAGAGTTATCAGAAAAGAACTTTAAAATAACTGAGTAGGGGCCGGCCCCGTGGCTTAGCGGTTAAGTGCGCACGCTCCGCTGCTGGCGGCCCGGGTTCGGATCCCGGGCGTGCACCGAGGCACCGCTTCTCCGGCCATGCTGAGGCCACGTCCCACATACAGCAACTAGAAGGATGTGCAACTGACATACAACTATCTACTGGAGCTTTGGGGGGAAAAATAAATGAATAAATAAAATTATATAAAAAAAATAACTGAGTAGTATGTCTAAGGATACAGAAAGAATGATGGACAGAATGGTTCAAGAGGTAGAGTTTATCGGAGAAGTTTGAATCTATAAAAAGCATCAAATGGATATTCTGGACCTGATAAATATAATATTTGTAGTTAAGAAATCAACTGGTGGGTTTAAGGGCAAATTACACACAGCAGATGCCAGGATTAATGAACTGAAAGATAAGCCAATGGAAAACAACAAAATTGAAGCTAATAGAGGAAAAAAGGAATTAAAAAAAACCAAAATAAAACAGAACATAGGAGGCATGATACACAGTTGAAAAGATCTAGCAGTTCGTAATTGGAATCACAGAAGGAGAGAGAGAGAATGAGATAGGAATAATTGAAGATCCAATGGCTGAGAATTTCCCAAAATATCAGAAAAACTATTAGAGTTAAATAAATTTATCCAGATCTGTGGATATAGGGTGTATGTACAAACATCAGCTGCTTTTTCCTACAACAGCAACAAACAAATATAATACAGAGTTTAAAATAACAGCACTTAAAACAGCATCAATCACGTACCTAAGAATAAATCTAATGAAAACATAAAGAAAAATTAAATACAACCTAAAATATGGAGGGATAGACAATGTTTTGTGATTGTAAAGTTCAATACGGTAGAGATGTTCATTCTCTTCAAATAGACCTATAGAAGCAACACAATCCAAATCGGAATCCTAGCAGGCTTTCTGGGGGGGAGGGGTGGGAATTAACAAACTGATTCTAAAATTCATATGGAAATGCAAAGGTAGAGAATAGCTGAATTACTCAGGTTCTACAGAGTAACAGAACCAATAGGATGTGTGTATTTATACATATATGTATATAGAAAGAGATTCATTGTAAGGAATTGGCTCACATGATTATGGTGGCTGGTGCCAACGGTGAGCTAATGGTGCAGATGAAGTCCAAAGGAGGTCTGCTGGAGAATTCCCTTTTGCTCGGGGAGGCCAGTCTTTTTGTTCTATTCAGGCCTTCAACTGATTGGATGAGGCCCACCCACATTATGGAGGGCAATCTGAACTTTTACTCAAAGTTCACCAATTTAAATGTTAATCTCATCTCCAAACACCCTTTAAGTTGACACAAAAATTTACCCATCACAATAACCAAGGCAATCTAGAAGAAGAATAAAGCTGGAGGACTCATACTATAAGACATCAATACCTATTTTAAAGCTACAGTAATTAATGATGTGCTATTGATGCAAGGATAGAAAAACAGAATAATGGAAGAGAAAAGAAAGTCCAGAAACAGACCCAGATTTATGACAGAAGTGATAATATGGTACAGGAGAGAAAGGACAATCTTTTTAATAAAATGGTATTAAGTTAATTGGCTATCAACATGAAAAAAATTAATCTAGATCTCTTCCTCACATCATACACAAAAATAAATCATACCTAAATATGAAAAGTAACACAATAAAACCTTTAGAACAAAATCTTCTTTGAAGATTATATCTTGAAGAAGATATAATTTCTTCAACATAAGATATTGAAGAAAATTTCTTGAAGAAGAGTATATCTTCAATGCCTTGTAATAGATGAAACTTCCCTAAACCCCCCTTCTTCAGTTCCACGGTTGGTCAAGTTTCTTTTATCATCCTGCCAATTTATTCTGCTCACTGTTTGAAATAAGCAGAGCTGAAACTTGGATGATTCCGTTTGTAATCTCACCTGACCCATCCCCATCCAGTCCTTTTGTAGAAGTCACTGATTACTGAGTTGCTCTTTAGTTTCATCATTAGTTCAAACATTTACAAAGTGTGTGCTATGCTATTCCCCTTCCCAAGCACCATCTTTGCTCCTGACTAACCTGGTCAAAACCAACTGGTTAGACTGGCATTTTAGATGCTTACAATGGAGCATCAGCATGCTCTTACCCACCCACCCACCCACACGTACCCCTACCACATTCTTATCCTTCATCATATGAGCCTGCGTCCTCAGCACCAGCTAATCCTCATTACTCCCTGATCTCCAAACACACCCTGAATTTCTCCTCCTCCAAGTCTTGATTCATGCTGCTTCCCCAGTGGAACAACCCCATCTGCGCCACATATTTCCAGGCTATCTGCCTCCAATGTCCTGCCTGCCTTGGCCAGTTTGGGCTCAGTACGTGGGAGGAGCTGAGCAGAACGTGCAGAGATCTCGGTCACCTTTTCCCAGCCTTCCAAGCTCTTCCTCAGTGCCCCTTTATCTGTGGTCTGGAATTATCCCCCGAGGCTGGGTGCCCAGGCACCAGGAGCGTGGGTTTAGGGCTTGTGAAGGGCTCCCTCGGCTGGAGGAGGACAGCATGGGGTCCGGGCATGACTACACTGTCAAGCAATCCTGGAGAGATGCAAGTGCTTCCCAAAGACTTTGGTGGCACCCACCGCAAAGAGTGACTCCTTCAAGTTGCAGGTACCAGAGACGGACAACCTGACGAGGAGACACTGCTATATATCAGACATGACATGCACAAGGCCCGCTGAAGGACAAGGATCCAAACTCCTGTTCTCATCCCTTGTCGTCTCCAGTCTTTCTTGAGTGCAGGTCCAAGGGACCAGGGGTGGGGGACATGGCAGGAGGAGGGTGATCAGGGAAGCAAAGTGTTCATTTTTGGCCTCGACACTATCTGATAATTTGTTCTTCTTGCTCATGGCAGCCTCTACTTACCTCCTGATCACCTACGCATGCAGAGGAGTTCTTAGCCTCCCCCTCGGACCCTGCCATCATTTCATCAGCAGCCACTGTGGATCACCCTACACCTGGTTCTGCCTCTTCCATGCAGTGAGCAGACTTGGCCAAGGCAGGCAACAAACAGCATGAGTGTCAGAGCCAGGAACAGTTGGATTCTCATCCTTCCTCTCCCACTATGAAATGGGGATGACAATCTCTAGCCCATGGAGTTGTTGGGGGACATAAATGAGACAACATATGTAAAATGCGTGACTTGGCATCAGTGCCCTACACACATTAACTAACTCTGCCCCTACCCCATTTACAACCACACCCCTGCTCGTTGGAGTGAGGTTGAGAATATCAATACATGTCTGTGATATGAAGTCATAGAGATAAATATTAGTTGCATTAGTGTTTCAAGGGTAGGACTGATGGATTCTGCTCTGAGAGGGGACTAGTCTGGGAGCATAACTACTGGCCAGCATTTTTTAGGTACTCACTATGTGCCAGGCACTGCTCTTTACACACAGCCTCATTTGATCCTCATAGTAACCCAGGGGTTTGGTATCTGTAGTGGACATGCTCTGGGGGTCCCCATGATTCCTGACTGCTGGTATAATCAGTCCCCTCGCTTGGTGTGTGGGCAGGACCTGCTCCTAACAGATAGGACACGGTAACAGGTGTATGCAATTCCACGTATGTGATCACATTATCCAAGGCTGTAATGCCCCTTGTCTCCGAGAGCCACTCCAATCCCACATCAGATGGAGAAACACTGGGGAAGGAGGTGGAATTGCTGTGAAAAAAGGCTCAGGTCTCCACAGAAGCTGCCAGCAAGTTCTTCCAAGACAGTCGACCTACCTGCTATTTACATCAGATCAGGAACCTGTGCAGAAATCATTTTCCAGTCTTCCCAGAGGAATGGCATCATCTCAATACTCATTCTCGTGTGAACTAGAAGAATCATACCTGTGGTTTCCAAAAAGAAAATAATCATATTTATGGTACATTCAGACGAAGGCCAGGGTGCTAACCACATGGGCCTGCCTGAAAGATGACCAGGCCAAGTGGACACTCTGGACTCGGGGTCCAAGGAAAGGGTGGGCAAGACGGCCACAGGCCGGCACTCCCATGGCCTGGTTTCCGTCACACTTTATGTGATCCGGATCTCAAGTGTCCCTGTGGCACTGGCTCATTTTCTGAAGATTTGTCCAGGACATGCCTCAGCCAGATATCCATAGGGACAAGAACCCACTGAACTCACAGCCCCTGCCCCCGTGCGGGATGCCTCAAAGCTCAGAGAAGGGTCCCGACATGGGGTCCTGTTCAAGGAATGGCCACAGGGGTGGAGGAAGGCCCGGGCAATCCCCGCTAGCTCAGAAACTTAGGCGGGGAGGTTTGCATGAAGCCCAGGCACAAGCCCCAAGGCACGAGGTGCCAGGGACATGACTGTGGGAAAACCGGGGAAGGGGTGCTGAGGAAGAGGGCTGCGGAGAGACCATTGGAAGGGAGGTGGAGTGTTGGTTTTAGGGTTCCATCCCTGGCCCCCGCGCCGAAGTCTGGAGTGGCTCTTCACCCACGGATCCGCCTTTCCACCCCCTGCGGCTCCTGGGGGCCCAGCCCCTCACGCCCCACTCTTTGCCCCGCCCTTTCCTGCCCCCTGCCGCCCCTGCCTTTTGCCCCGCCCCCTCGCTGGCTCCGCCCCTCGCTGGCTCCGCCCCCTCGCTGGCTCCTTCCCTGCGGCTCACAGCCCTGCTCCTCCCTGCACCTCCCTCACTCTCAGCCCGCTGCTCCCTGGCCCCGCCCCACCACCCCCGCGGCTCGCGGGCCCCGCCCCCAGGATCGTTGGCCCCGCCCCGTGCAGGAGCCGCCGCGTTCCAGGAGGCTGCGTACCTGCGAGGCTCCGTGTGTGCCTCGAGGCCCACCCAGGGCGCAGCCTTGCAATGGTCTTGAAGCTTCTGCCGCGGGCCACCCCCGCACCGCCTGTAGGTCCGGAGGCCTGGCTTCTACGAGGACTGGGTGCTGGAGTCGTGCGGCTCGATCCCTCCCAGCGAGCTTGGGGCAGGGGCTTCCAGTGCAGTCCTGGGGCGCGAGGGGAGGCAGCTGCAGACCTCAGCCCAGGTGAGCTCCGCACATTCTGCAATAGGGCCCAGGATAGAGGTGAGAGGACGCCGTTCACCTGGAGAACTCCGTCTGTGCGGGTCTGAGCACGGCAATGTTTATGCCTGACCCAGGGCCCGGGAACCCCTGCCTGGAGGGGCCACAGGCGTAAGCTTTTATCTAAAGGAGATGATGCGGTACCGCGTAGAAAGGCCCAGGCGGAGGTAGCTCAGGGCCTAGTCCTGCCCTAGTGCATGCTGAGAAGGCTTCACAGATGGAATAGCTATTCAGATGGGTTCTGCAGGATGAGTAGGACTTCTCCAGGACTGGAAAGGAGGCAGAACTGGCACAAAGACATTGCAATTTAGAAGCAGCAGGTGGGCCAACAGTGTCAAAGTGACATTGGCTTCAAGTTCCTAATCTGCAAAATGGGAATAATATGCCTCTGTGGCAAGTGAATCACAGACACAGCTCACCTGAATGGCCTAGGGGAGTGTTTGACAGCTAACACATTCCAGAATCCCTCCTCTGGAAATTGATTCAGGAGGCTGTGGGTGGAGTCTAAGACCCTTTAGGGTTCACAAGCTCCCCAGGTGATAATCAAAGGGGTTTAGATCACAGGCCATCTTTGAGGGGTAAAATAAATACCTCCCTGTAAAATGGTAAACGCTCGTCCAGGTTTTAGAAATGCTGTTTAGGCCATCATAGACAATTCATTGACATTTTAAACAATATAACACGCGTGTCCTAGCAATCTTCAGAGAGGATTGTCCAGAATATTTTTGGCCTTCTCCCTGAGACTGGCAGCTGCTTGAGCTGGCCAGGGCAAAGCCTGGTGCATTGGAGGGACTGGGGCTGGGGCTTGCCCTCCAACCCCTTGGTCCTGCTCGGACTGGGGGCCCAGTTTGCTCACTGTCTCCTTCTGTCTCCTCCCAAGCCCCCCTGGACCTGGAGACCTTCAGCGAGGATCTTTGTGCACCTACCTTATCTGTGCGCACTGGCCTCCTTGAGGGGCAGGAGGCAGTTGGGCCTCTGGCCACTCTGCCTCTCCCGTTTCATCAGTTAGCAGCCCATTGTGCCCCGCTCACTCTGCACTCAGGGTGACCTCCCTGGGTGGGCATCACCAAGGGCTCCGTCTGTGTGCTGGGCCAGCTCCTCTGCTGAATGTAAGCCTTGGGTTCTCTTTCCTCTTTGTGCCCTTCATGCTGATCTTCCAGCGGCTACTCCCCAAAGCCCCTCCCCTGCATGCCCACCAGGCCCTGTGCTCAGCCAGACCCCTGAGTGCTCCTGCCCTGCCCCCGTCAGACAGTCAGTGGCTCAGTGTAAGAGAGAGCCTCAGAGGGAGCCAGGCCTGGACTTGGGACTCAGAGGCTCTGTCGGCATCAGTTCTGCTGACACTTGGGCCTGAAATAGATCAAGAACTGGGCAAGCTGTCAAGTCCTGAGCCTCGGTGAGCCCATCTGCACAAGGGGAGTGTGGAGGGATGGATTTGGCCTGCGGTTCTCCAGTTGTTCAGCCATGCAGCCCATGGTGGTGATGCTGGTCCGTGAGATTACCTCCCAGTACTGGCTAGTTAAACTTCATCGCTCATGGTCAACTTTTGTGCGGAGTCAGAGCTTATCTTAAACTGGTTTCTAGTGTAGAAATGCAGCAGCTGGCACCAAAAGATTAAGGTAAAATTTTAATGATCCATTTTGTATTTTTTCACACCGGGAAGTTGTGATTGGCCCATTTCAGCAGCAGGACAGCTGTGGAGGGTAGGGCAGTGGAGACACGTGTGTGGGCTCTTTGTGAAGCTGCTCTGTGAAAAGGCAGAACAGACTAGCAGCAGCTGGGGAGACCCGTGGCAAGGGCCGGCTCTCACAGATGGACCATGCCCCGCATGTCTTTGCAGGAGATGGTGGTAATGCAGGAGAGACGGGCTGATGGAAGGGACAGTCCTTGAGCTGGGAGGGGTGGGGCAGGAGTCCGAGGCACTGACTGGGTCTTGCCCTTGTGACCAGAGGGAAGGAGGACCGTGTGGATACCAGACAGGGTGACAAGTTAGTGATGGCAAGAAAAGGGAATTCCCTCCCTCACACCAGTCACAAGAAGACGTCACCAATGGATTCAAGTCCTAACCTTAAAAAGTGAATCTGTAAAAGCACTAAAGAACGTACAGGGAAATACGTTCATGATCTTGGGGGTAGGAAAAGCCTTAGACAAGACACAGAAAGCAAAAGATAGTGTGAGACAATTAACTTTTTCAAATTAAACATTTTATATATGACAGGATATTAAAAAGCAAGAGGGAAAATATTAGGACTCTAAACAAAGCACTAGAATGCAGAATACCTAGAGAACTAGAAATCTCTAAGCAAAGAAACATGGGCAAATGCCAGGAATTAGCAACTTAAAGAGGAGACAGTCAAATGCTGGAAGTGGGGGAGGGCAGATTTCAGAATTTGGAAATTTGTATCCTCCATTTTGGTAGAAGTTAAGCTAGATGTGATTGTGCGTTGTGGGAATGGAAATTGGGACAGTCACTTTGGGGTGTGGAGGACAATTTAGAAGCATTTACCAAAAGCTAAAATGGCATACAGAGCCCCCACTTAGAGGATTAACCTAGCACGGGGTTTCCAAGCTCAGTGCTGTGGACGTTTGGGGCCAGACAATTCTTGGTCACTAAGGGATGTTTGGCAGCATCGCTGGTCTCTACCTACTAGATGCCAGGAGCACCCCATTGTCCTCCCAAGTTGTGATGACCAAAAATGTCTCTAGAAATTGCCAGATGTTTGTCCCCAGTTGCAAACCCTGCCCTGGAGAAACACTTGCCCGTGTGCACAAGAGGTAAGGGAAGGGAGCTTCTTGGTAACAGCTCGTGTCCACCGTGGAGAAGTGGTTATGTGAAGGGAGACCCAGTGAGCAGGGCAGGGCTGAGCCCTGTGGCCTGGCATTGTCCCTTCCATTTAGAGGCTTATGGGATCTGACAAACTGGGAGAGGGTGTGTCATGCACCAGGAAGGATTCCATGATGACACGCTGGGCAAGACTTAGGAAATCGTCATTCTGGGTAAGTGGGAAATGTACAAAGCCAGGGATGGCAGGAAAAGGTTTCCCCATCCCTGGAAAGGTATGCCGGGGTGGGGTGTCTACTGGACACCCAGTGCATGTTTGATCCAGAGGAGGGACCTCAGTCCCATTTGTCTGTCCCCTTCTTACCTGGCAGGCATGAGAGCAAGTGTGACGATGAAGACATACACAGACCTCTGGGGTGCCAGGCAGGCTGGTTTTGGGGTGCCAGCTGTTTGCAGAAGATGTCTGGGAATGCCAGCTGTCCAGCACCTGGATACTTTGGGGTCCTTGGGAATTACAAGACCCCAGGATGGGGGAAGGAAGCCAACAGTCCTGTGGGGAGCTGAGCTAGGGTGCAGTCTCCTCTCCTCTGGGAGACAGGGGCCCCAGTCCCTGCCACCTGCACTGAGCCCCCAGCGTCAGGTTTAGATAGCTCTGTGCCTTGCATCCTACGGTGTCATTTGCCCTATGGCATTGGGAGGGGTCCTCAGGCTCAGGCTGGTCCCTAGGGATGCACACATTGGGATCTGCTGCCCTTCTGGGGCTGTCCTTCACCTGCCTGTCATCTGCGTGCCCTCATGGCCTCCAACTGCTGAAGTCGACAGTGTTACAACACGTGTTTTGTGCCTTGTGACGTTCAGGGCCTGGGTGCCTGGGCTTCCCCTGGGCTCCCACTGCTTGCTCTGCCCTGCACACCTGCCCTGACCCCTCAGCTTCTGCTGTCTGGTGGTCTGTCCCCAGCCTCTGCTGTGGGGCTAGCTTGCCCCAGCACCTGGCATCAGTGCCACATGGGATATGAGAGGGGCCTATAGAAGATACCCAGCGGCTCGAGCCCTGGCTCCTTCTGCTGTTAAGTTTCTCTCGCTATTTTACCTCTCAGCGCAGGAAGGGGAAAGTAGGTGGGACATACCAGCCTGCCCCATTTTTCTCATCCTCCTTTTCTCCCCCCCCCCTTCTCACCCCAGCTCTGGGGCAGGAAAAGCAGCAGCCTCTCCTGTGCTTCCACTGGGTCTTTGAGCTAAGTTGTTGATATGCTTAAGGACAAGAAAAATCTGGACATCCTGGCAGCCTGGGTGGCAAAAGTGCGGTCTTGGCTGCAGAATCCAATTGCAAATGTCAGAAGCCTTTGATCTCCCTCATTTCTTTGGAACAAAGTCTGCCCTCTCCACCAGCAGATGGTTGTCTAGGGCTGCCCAGGACAGAGCCTGGGATGTGAGAGAGCAAAGAGAAGAGCACATCAAAATGTTTAAAATCACTCCCGATACCTATGCAGGGGAGACACGCTTGCTTATGCACGCGATCTAGAAGTCGTCAGTATGGTCCCCTCCATTCTCTGTGTGTTTTCTAAATTTTTGTTCCATGTGTTCATGGATTGGTCATGGGTCTGTGGCCTCCTTAAAGTCTGCACCTAACAACTCAGGATAGTTTGCTTTGAGGCGCTGTGAGAAAACATTTCTCAGCTCCACCTAACAGGAGCTGAAGACCTAAAGCCAGCTACTAGGGATGGTGCTAATGACTTCGAATGATGAACAAAAGAGATGTCCAGAAGAACATGGGGAAAATTAACTTTTTGTAAAGAACGATGGGCAGCAAACAAGTGGTTTAATTAGTAGGCATAGGAACCTTGGTGCTCCCATGTTGGAATCGCTGGCCACGATCAGCACCATGCACTGTAGGAGTGGTCCCTCCACTCGGCCAAAACCAGGGGCGATGTTGGAAACCCTGCACTACCCATGTGGTCTAGGCACTGACCAATGGGAACAGATGTTGGCCACACATTCTGGAATATGGCCCTTCCCAGGCTGTGTTGCCCACTGGACATCTTCCTCCCTGGGACTATCAGACTTGATGTGCTGGATCTCTTCTCTGTGACAGCTCTGCCTGGGCCATATCACTCATCTGTGTGTCTGTCTCTCCTCCAGCTTCCTGAGAGCATTTGGCCAAGTTCCCTAAACATTTGCAGAACCTCACCTCTGTGCCAGGCCCTATGCCAAGTTTTAAGGGAAGAGAATGAGTAGTAATCCATCCCTGCCCTCACAGGGCTCAGACTGACCACAGAGGCTGAGCGCACGCCGAGAGACTGTACATCAGGGATGAATGCAACTGAGGCCAATCCAAGTGTGGCCATAGAAGGAGGGGGTGGGTGTCATGTAGCTGGGGATCCAGAGAGGCTTCCTGGAGGAAGAAGCAGGGTAGAATAGTCCTCACCTTTACATGACACTCTGCCATCCTCACAGCACTTTACATTACAGATTATGTGAAATACACAATCTGATGTGGAAGTTTGATCCTGAAGGCAAGCCCAGGAGAAAGGCAGATTGGGAACTGCTGTCTCTATTGCTCCAGGTGAGGGACCCAGGCCTCAGCAACGTGCGCTGGTCAGTAGTCAGCAGTGGCAAAGCCAGGGCTGGAACCCAGGTCTCCCATCTCCCCATCCCGGCCCTCCTCCTCTCCCTGGCCAGGCAGAGGCTGCAGGAATGGAGAGAAATGAACAGATGCAAGAGCAATGGGGAGAGAATGGACAGAATTTGGTCATTGAGCAGATGTTGAGCATATGGGAGAGTTGGAGTCAAGGATGCCTCTCAGAGTCCTGGTTTGGCCAACTGCATCCTGAGTTGGGAACATGCAAGGAGGCAGAGGTCTAGGGTAAATAAAGTGGTTAGTTTGATTTTGGATGTTGAGTTTCAGATGTATGCAGGATATCCAAGTTGAGATGCCCTGTAAGCAGGTGTTACGTAGGTCTAGGGAAAGATCTGGGCTGAATTCATAGATTAGGGAGTCATCAGCAGAGAAGTGGTAATTGCAGCCAGAGGAGGAGAGAACTATTCAGCGCAGAGGTCGGCAGACTTTTTCTGTACAGGCCACATGGTCTCTATAGCAACTACTCAACTCTACTGTTGTAGCCTGAAAGCTACAACAAAGCCATGAACAACACATAATGCATGCACATGGCTTTGTCCCAATTAAACTGTACTTACCAAAACAGTCAGCAGGCAGATTTGGCTCACTGGCCATAGTTTACCTATCCCTGATCTAGAGAACAGAAATAGAACAAAAAGAAAAATGCCAAAGAATCAGCAAAGGAAAGTAAGTCAAAAAGTTTCAGTTAAAAAGATCCAAGATGGAAGGCAGCTAGTTGGAAGAGAGGGAAAAAAGTCTGATGTATACGGAGAATGAGGAGTTAAAAAAGGAAATACAATCTTCCTCTTAAAGATGGCAAAGGACAGAGACAACCAGGCATCACTTATGGCTGCCCAGGTTGAGCCCTGCACAACCCCAGGGGGCACCACCCATGCAGACTGTGATGGAATGGTGCCCCCAGAGCTGTGCATCATGGTGGCTCTGCTCCCCCCAAATGATTAATAACCACAGAAAAAATAAAAGACAATATAAAATATAATAAAAATATAAATAAAACAATAAAAATAAATATAAAAATAAAAAATATATTTTATATATTTTAATATATAAAATATATTTTTATATTAAAAATAAAAATATAAAAATATAAAAAATAAAAGACAATAAAAGACAATAACCAAACACTAAAAAACACCACCACCAACAGCTGAAAACCATAAGCAAATACTTCTCTCTGAAATCAAATAAAGAACATATGGTCTCGTTGCCGTAGGAGTTCAGAGTTAGTCAGACAACAGACAGAGATGAAAAGTATCTAA
Source organism: Diceros bicornis minor (assembly GCF_020826845.1). NCBI lineage: Eukaryota > Metazoa > Chordata > Mammalia > Perissodactyla > Rhinocerotidae > Diceros > Diceros bicornis. The sequence goes on from NC_080763.1 coordinate 41,249,632, forward strand.
TGGAGCTAAGGAAAGAAAAGGAAGAAAACGACTACAGACAGGAAAGTCATGTTAGAAGCAGTGGTAAAGAGAAGAGACTGCTGAGCCAGTCAAGGTTATGGAGGTCCAACCTAAGTGTAAATGACACCCTAACAGAGGGGACTGTAAAGTGAGAGGGAAAAAAGTTCAAAAGAGTTAATCGAACAAAAACTGGCTGAAATAAGTAAGGGCTAGATCTTAGTTGATAGGGTACATTTTGTCCCAGGAAAAAATACTATAGAACAAGCAATGCTGAGACCTAGTCTGGTAAACTTTTAGGGCCTCAAAGATAAAGGCACAATACTGGGAGCACCCAGGCCTCCTCCATCTCCCACCCCAAATCAGGTAATTCATTAAGGAAACAAGATCAGCCTGACCTCTGACTTTGCCGTAGAATTCAATGCAATGCAAGAAGGCAGTAGGGCAGCATGTGAAAAGAACTCAGGGAAAGAAAGTGGGACACAATACTTTAATATCCAGAAAAGCTGTGCACAAATATAAAAGCAAGAGAGATTTTCAAACACATCTCACCAAAAGATATATAGCACCCATGAGCCCTTCTTGAAAAACATTTGATAATAAACCATGACTGGAAAGTCATGGTGAAGAAGAGATGGATCTTTGGTGGGATGAGGGCATGAATGAGCTTCTGGGGCTGGACATGCTCTGTTCTTGATCTGGATTGTGGTTACCGGGGTGTGTTTGCTTTGTGAAATTCACCACGCTATTAACTTATAATTTCTGCACTTTTCTGTTCCCTAGGAGGCCCAGAGGATGCTCCCTTCACTAAGGCACAAATACACTGATGAGGGGGCACCCCCACCTTTGAAAGCTCAGTGGTGGTTGTCCCCTGTAGGCCAGGACTGACTGTGAGAGATGCCACGATGGAAACGGGCTCCCTAGTATTGGTGGGCAGGACAGGACTCTGGGATGGCAGAGGCCTGTTGGCAGAACTAAATTGCCAAGGCAAGATGGATATAATTTCCATAGTGGGCAATCAGGGGGCTTGCAGGTGGCTGTGGCTAATAGACCAGGGTGTTTCTAGGTGTTGCTAGACTCAAAAAAAAAAAAAAAAAGGACCATTGAGCTGAAGTCTGACTCAGTCCTCACAGAGGGAAATCATGATCCCTCATCCAGTTTCCAGCCAGTTCACAGACCCAGAGCCCACTGACTAAAGATAAGGCCAGGTCTTCTGAGGAAGAGCCCTGCAAAGCCACTGCAAGTATATATGTGTATATTCTCTGGACCTTCTCCAAAGGGACCGGCACCCACTTCCAAGAGGAACTCTGCACCAGGGAAAGGAAAGAAACACCCAGACTTTTGGAGGACTGCTGGACATGAGGTCTTAGCTGATACTGTGTAGGGGAGGAAGACTATCCTCTACCCATTCTGGGTCCTTTCTGGCTGGGCTACAAATTAAATTGACATGAGACTGAGTATCAGGAGAAACTCAAACAAAGCTTTATAACATGTATACATGGGAGAAACCTAGGAAACTGGGTAACTCAACAAAATGGCAGAGGTTCTCATCTTAAATACTATCTTCAGCTAAAGACAAAGGAGGATGTTGGGGGTGGGGGGAGTCAGCTATGGGAGATTACCAGAAAAGCACAGTAAACAAGAGTAAGGTTAATGTGCAGAATTAAGTCCTTGCCTTCTGCACTGAAAGGAGTTTCTAGAGATAAGGTAATCCCCCCTTCTTCCTGGTACAGAGAGCGAGATACCTTTACAAATGGAGATTTCCCTCATAAATGTAAATGTCTCTTACAAAGAATAACTTCTACTTTTATATGGTTTTCAGAGCTTTGATAAGAAGGGGCTTAGCAAGGACCCTCCGAGTCTATTGATACGCCGAGTTATCCACGGTGATGGCCTGTCCTGGGAACAGGCCTTCTATCTTAAATTCTTTTAGGCAGTTAGTGGGGGGGAGGTCAAAGTTTCTTTCAGAGTCCTTTGTTCTTGAAAATAATCAAGGTAAAGAGACATATTTTGAGGTGGCCAATTCTGATCCCCCACACCCTCTATGCTTTTTATGATTCTTTTTTTACAAAGTAAAATAATCTTAGAAAGTTTTTGATTTTTTTCCCCCTTAAGAACACTGTTAATGATTCGTTCCACTAAATATACAAAATATCATAAAGGAGGAATATTAAAATTTATTGAATCTACTCTGTGTCAGGCACTTTCCATCTGCCAGCTGATTTAATATTAAAAGCAACATTATAAGTTTTAATGCACCTGTCTTATTACAGGTGAGGAAACAGAGGCTCCGAGAAGTGAAACGCTTTCCTTGTGGGTCTGAGTAAGAGGTCGACTGGGATTCCATCCAAGCGAGTTTGTTTTCCAACTCTGTACAGTAATATCACAGTGACCAAGAGCATGGACTCCAGCCAGGCTGTCTGCATTTGAATCCAGGTCTGCTACTTACCAACTATGTTAACTCTGAGCAAAGTACGGAATCTTTCTAAGCCCCTGTTTTCTCTGTGTAAAAGATGCATCATTATAATAATACCTCCCTGTGGGGTAAGTTCTTACAATGGTTCTTTCTTGGCCAAGCAGGCTTGCTCTCAGTCCTGGGCCAGACTTCACCCCTTCTCCTGCCCTTGGCCCACTTCAGGAGCACCCAAGGACTTCCTTCAGCTGACCTGAGTCCCACCTGATTTCCAAAAAGTATTCCTTAATGAGTCCTGTTCACACAAACTCTCTCCTCCTTCCTTCCTTCCTTCTCAACTCAGTCTGAGCAGGTATACCAGGAAGAAAGTAAGCAGAGAGAGAAAGAAAATTGAAACTTCATCACTGGCTATAACAGTTCTGCCTCCTAGGAGAGAGACATAGTTTCTCTTTGGAATAGTTAGTCTTTTATTTAGCAAACACAGTGATGTGGCACTGAATCAAGAAAAACTAGCCCCAAGTGAAACAGAACCAAGTTATTCTGCATAATAAAGAGTAAGAATGTTAGCATTTCAAAGATGAGGGAGGAGGCATTCTGTGAGAGAGAGAGAGCAGCCCAGAAAGGTGAGGCGATGGGCTTAATGGAGAGAGGGATGATGATGCAACAATGGCTAAGGGGCTTTTTCAAAACAAGCATGTCTAATATCCCACTTTAAGGTATAGTCTGAATGTTAACCCACAGACCTCCTCAAACTGTCAACCTTAACTCCAAACATGCCCCCAAAGTCTGTCACCTGCAGCTCTGTGGTGAAGGAATCAGAGTGGTACCCAGTGTGAAGTGGGGTGTTGTGTATGGAACCAAGAACGGGATGCATGAGAGATCATCTATAAACCACACTAAATTAGTAGATGTTGGAGCTTCAAGTAAGGGGTGATGGGGAGAAGTGTGAGACCCCACTGAAATCCCTGGAGAGATTGTGAAGGGTGATATGGAGGTGGTGCAGAGTCAAGCTAAATGAAATCTTGTCTAAAAGGATGGAGTGCCCCAGCTGATGTAGAGATCACAGCGAGAACAGGGGATTTCATAATGAACCAGATGGGATTATGAAATTATGATGTCTATTCTTCTACAAGATATGCTGAATATTGTCTGTCCCTTCCAAGATGAGGGTTTACTGTGGTTATCCCTGACCCTCAATGGTTAGAGGACCAGCAGCGTTACCGCCCAAGGGGGGTCTTCTGCTTGCCGCAAGACATGCTAATAGTCAAGAGGCAAGATGGTAGGAGAAAAAGGACTTTTTTTTATTATAGCTTGCTAGCAAGAGGGAAGATGGCCGACTAATGTCCAAAAAAACCCCATCTTAAAGGGGCACAAAATCTTACAGCAGTTATATAGGCTGGTGGGTTATAGGGGAGGGGGTTAGGAATGTCAACCCTCTGATGTTACAGACTAGGAGTTGCCACACCACATCTTTCAGCTTTCATTTGATGATGACTATCAGCATAGACTCTCTGTTCGGGGGTCATCCCATTCCTAAGGAACTCAAAAGAACAAAGTTATCATCCTATCGCAGCTGGGAGTTACATGCACAAGTAGGGGTCCTAAAATCTACAGAGCAGTTAGATCTCTTAGAGGGTGTATATTCAGCTGGGTTAGTTTGTCAGAGGTCATTCAAAGTTGCAATAGGGTTTCTTTTCTACAATATGGCTTCCCTCATGTCAACCTTGTCTTGAGTCGGTATCAGTAGAAATGAGACATTCAGATATTTAATCCAGTACAATCCAACCAAAACGGCAGTGAAGTGGACACAGCTTCCTGGTGTCCTTGGTTGGTGGGCTGATGAGGCCAGTGTTGAGGGGAGGCACCATCATGTCAGAGCAGCACCAGCCAAGCTCCCTGGATTTCAGCCTTTTTGGCTCTCCAAGTCCAGGGGCCCAGGTCATCAGCATCTTAACCACTGAACCTGCTGTGTAAGTACCATATCATCTGGACCAGGTTCCAAAGTTGAGTTCGTAAGTTTGATTACTGAGAAGTAGGAAGAGCTCTCCCATATAATTGAAATGTTCAGTTTACTAGTTTCAAGAGCTGTGGATTTTTCACCTCAGAACTGTGAATGATCATTACAGGAAAGTATTTGTGAGAGCATTTTCTTGGAAAATTTCTCACTTAAACTTATAAACTGTGTTTGCCAGAGGAGGTTCACTCACTGACAGTGACTTCACTGGACCAGTTCAGGTTAACTCATCTTGTATAAAAAGATGGGGAAGAATCTTAGAATTACTATATCTCTAAAGGCATTTCTCCTTTGTAAATAGAGTTGTTTTGTAAGCAAAATACAGTGACACTAACAAAGTAACTTTAAGACGCAATAAGGATCAGGGCGAGATGCTAACAGTGGCCTTGTTTTATTGTTTTCCAGTCTCCTCCAATCCCATTACAAAAACAAGCAGAGCAACTAGGATAGAAAAAGAAAAATAGTACAGGAAGTAGAAGCATAAAAAAAAATCAGTAGAAGATCAAAAGGATTTAAGAGAAAGTGATGGCTACTGAAGACAAAGAAGACCCGACATAGCACAGTAGAAGCCCTCCTCCCCACGTTCCCCACTCCAGAAAAGAAAGAAAAGTAAGGCAGTAGAGTAGAATATAAGCAACAATTAAAGAAAACTTCCCTGACAACAAACACACAAATGGCTTCAACCTGTGTATTTAAAGGGGACACAATGTGCCTGGGACACGTGACCAGACAGTCAACTCCAAGACACAGTCTATTAAAATTATTAGGCCTATTAGAATAGAAAACCTTTTGGCATAAGATAAAATGACCCAGTAACTTATATGGGATTAGACCTTCACAGAATACTTTTAAGTTAAAACACAGAGTAAATGGAGTAACATAGTACAGATACCCAAGAAAGAAAACGTGAGCCAAGAATTTTTTATTTTTGGTGAGGAGGATTGGCCCTAAGCTAACATCTGTGCCAATCCTCCTCTATTTTGTATGTGGGTGGCTGCCACAGCATGGCTTCTTGACGAGTGGTGTGTAGGTCCATGCCTGGGATCCAAACCCATGATCCCCGGGCTGCTGAAGTGGAGCACGTGAACTTAACCACTAGGCCGGCCCCCCAAAATTTTTTTATTCAGCCAAAGTGACCGTCAAGTACAAAGGCCACAAATTGAGGAAGTTGAGGGCATCAGGGAATATTGCTCCTGTGTGCCCTTCCTGAGTAATCTACTGTACAGTAAGCTTCCGACAACCAAGAATATTTAGAGAAGTTTTTTATAAGAACTACCATGAGCACCGAATATATTTAACTGTAGAATGAAGCCTAGAGGGCACAAGCGTGGAAAATACTATGTATTTGGTATATTCTGTGATAATGAAGACATGATTCAGCTATAAAAAATGGGAAGAGAGGGGCCGGCTCTGTGGCTTAGTGGTTAAGTGCATGGGCTCCGCTACTGGCGGCCTGGGTTCGGATCCTGGGTGCGCACCGATGCACCACTTGTCTGGCCATGCTGAGGCTGCGTCCCACATACAGCAACTAGAAGGATGTGCAACTATGACATACAACTACCTACTGGGGCTTTGGGGAGAAAAAGGGGGAAAAAAATAAAAAGAGGAGGATTGGCAATAGATGTTAGCTCAGGGCCAGTCTTCCTCAGCAAAAAAGAAGAGGACTGGCATGGATGTTAGCTCAGGGCTGATCTTCCTCACAAAAAAAAAAATGGGAAGAGAAGGGAAAGATACAGAAAGTAAGCTTGATGGTTGCCTTAAAGGTATCATTTAGCACTAAATGAATATCACTTTAGGTGCTCTGGGGAGAGGAAGGGGAGGGGGAAGAAGAGGTTACTAATTTCAATATTGTTCATTGTAGGGAAGTGAAAGACCTGCACCATCCAACATGGTAGCCACCAGCCACATGTGGCAATTTAAATTTAAATTAGTTAACATTAAACAAAATTTGAAATTCAGTTTCTCGATCATGCTAGCCACATTTCAGGTGCTCCATAGCCACATATAGCTAGTAGCTTCCACACTGGAGAACACAGAGGTAGACCATCTCCATCATTATAGAAAGTCCTTTGGACAGTGCTACAACAGACAGCATTTTTATAAGAGAGAATTTAAGGATACTACCCTAAGATATTAGTATGAAAGTAACTACTGAAACAAAACACTTCGTCTATCGCATTTTGTTATGGCAGCCCGAGCAGCTTAATGCAGATAGCAATTCTTTACATATTGATTTACAGATTCAGCACAATCCCTATCAAAATACCAGCTGAATTCTTTGCAGAAATTGACAAGCTGACCCTGAAATTCATATGGAAATTCAAGGGACCCAGAATAATGAAAACAATCTTAAAAAAAACAACAAAGTTGGGGCCGGCCTGGTGGTGTAATGGTTAAGTTCATGCGCTCTGCTTTGGTGGCCTGGGGTTCGCAGGTTCGGATCCCGGGCATGGACCTACACACTGCTTATCAAGCCATGCTGTAACAAACATCCCATATAATGTAGAGGAAGATGGGCACAGATGTTAGCCCAGGGCCAATCTTCCTCAGCAAAAAGAGGAAGATTGGCAATAGATGTTAGCTCTGGGCTAATCTTCCTCACAAAAAAAAGAACAAAATTGGAGGAATCATACTTCCCAATTTCAAAACTTACCACAAAGACATAGTAATCAAGACAATGTGGTATTGGCATAGGGACAGATTTATACATCAATAGAACAGAACTGAGAATCCAGAAATTAACCGTTACTTTTACAGTCAATTGATTTTTGACAAGTGTGCCAAGACAATTTAATGGGGTAAAGAATAGTCTTTCAACAAATGGCATTGAGGCAACTGGCTAACTACAGTTAGTCCTATCTCACACCATATGTAAAAAATAACTCAAAATGGACCATATACCTTAATGTAAGAGTTTAAACTATAAAACTCGTAGAAGAAAATGAGTAAACCTTCATGGCCTTGGGTTATGCAAAGCCTTCTTCTTAGATAAAAAAGTAGATAAAATAGATAAATTAGACTTCATCAAAATCAAAAGGTTTTGTGTTTTAAAGGATACCATCAAACACGTGAGAAGATAACGTGCAGACTGGGGAAAAGTATTTGTAAATTACATCTGCTAAGAGAGTTAAATCCAGAATCAAGAGGTCTTACAAGTGAGTAATAAAAAAGAAAATAACCCAATTAAAAAATGAGCAAAGGGGGGCTGGCCTAGTGGTGTAGTCATTAATTTCACGTGCTCCGCTTTGGTGGCCTGGGGGTCACAGGTTTGAATCCCGGGCACGGACCTATGCACCGCTCATCAAGCCATGCTGTGGGAGCATCCTACATCAGCGAAAAGAGGAAGACTGGCAACAGACACTAGCTCAGTGCCAATCTTCCTCAAAAAAAAAAAGATGAGCAAAGGATCTTAATAGGCATTTCTCCAAAGAAGATATACAAATAGCCAAGAAGCACATGAGAATATATAAACATCATTAGCCACCAGGGAAATGCAAATCAAAACCACAATGAGATACCGCTTTATACCTACTAGATGGCTAGAATCAAAAAGCCAGATGATAGCAAGTGTTAACGAAGATGTGGAGAGATTGGATTTCTCGTATGCTGCTGGTGGGAATGTGCAGCCACTTTGGAAAACTGTCTGCAGTTCCTCAAAAAGTTAAAAACAAGTTACCATATGACCCTGCAGTTCTACACCTATGCATATAACTAAGAGAAAAGAAAACAAGTCTACACAAAAACTCATAACATGAATGTTTGTAGCAACATTATTCATAAAAGGCAAGAAGTGGAAATAACCCAAATGTCCATGAATGTATAAAATGTGGTATAGCCATACAATAGAATATTATTCAGTCATAAAAAGGAATGAAGTACTGATACGTGCTACCACATATATGAACCTTGAAAATATTATGCTAAAGAACCCAGCCACAGAAGACCATATATTGTATGATTCCATTTATATGAAATATCCAGAATGGGCCAATCTATAGAGGCAGAAAGCAAACTAGTGATTGTCTGGGGCTGAGAGGCTAGAGGGTAATATGGAGTAACTGCTAATGAGTACAGGGTATCTTTTTGGGGTAACAAAAATGTTCTAAAATTGATCATGGTGATGGTTGTACAACCCTGTGAATGTACGAAAAACAACTGAATTGTACACTTTAAATGAGTGAATTGTATGGTATGTCAATTATATTTTAATAAATCTGTTATATAAAATATCTATGTAAAAATTTTAAAAAGAAAATAAATTAAACACCCAAATAAAATAGCTAGAAAAGGGACAGAGGAAACCAAAAGAATACAAAAGTAAAGAACTAAAGATAAAAACAGACATCAGTGAGATAGAAAAGAAACAAAAGCAATAAAATTAATAAATGAATCATAAAGTTGGTTCTTTGGGAAATAAAATAGACAAACCTAATTTTACTAACTGGGATAAAGCACTAAAAAGACAAAATAAGAAATGACAAGGGGCAATAATCATCCAGAATATTAAAAGTCATGAGACTATTTTGAAATAGCTATGAAAATAAAATACAAAACCTAGATAAAATGGATACTTTTCAGGGAAAATTTATTTAACCAAAATTGATGCCAGTAGAGACAGAAAGCTTAAACAGACCAATTTCCACAGAAGAAATAGAAAGTTGTAGAGGTGCTCTTTCCAAAAAAGTACCAGGCTTGAATGGGTCCATAAAGGAATTCTACCGAGCTGAAAAAAAAAAAAGAGAATTCTAATGCAACCTGCAGCATTACAGGGTATAACAAAAGTAAAGCCTCCAAATTATTTTTATGAAGTGAATATAACTTTGACGCCAAAACTTGACAAAGATTGAAAGAAAAAAAAAATCAGACCACTTTGAGTGCAATGCAAAATTTTTAAATAAAGTATTAGCAAAGAGATCCACCAACACGTTAACATATTATCTATCATGACCAAGAGGGGTTTATTCCAGGAATGCAAGGAAGAGTCAATATCCTAATATTAATCGAGTTTAAGTATTATATGATTATCTCCTTAGATATTAAAGGTATGTAACAAAATTCTACACCCATTAAAGTTAAAAATTCTAAAATAGGAATTGAAAGATACATCTTTAACATGGTAAAATACAAATATTTAAGCTCCAAAGCCAGGATCTTACTGAGGAAACTCTAGAGGTTTTCCTGATCGAGTTGAGAAAATACAAGAATGCCTACAACCTCTGCTATTCACCATAGCCTTGGAGATATTAGACAAGAGAAAGGATTACAACTGTAAGAATTGAAAAGGAAAAGGTAAAAATATCTCTATTCTATTGGCAGATGCTATTGTTCTATATCGGGAATACCCAAAGAATCAATGAAAACTACTATAAATAAGAAGATAATTTAGTAATAAAGCAGAACATAAAATTGACATACAGAAAAAATAGCCATTTTATATGCAGATGCATACACACACAACGCCTTAGGCAATATCCTGTTAAAAGATATAATGAAAGGGAAGATACCATTACAATAGCAAAAAAAATAATAAAATGCCTGAGAATGGTTTCAACAAGAATGTGCAAAACTTTTATGATTAAGACTATAAAACATTCCTGGAAGACACAAGTGTAGATTTAAACAAAAGGCAAGACAATATTTTTGGATAGGATGACTGCACATCGTAAAGATGCCAAAGGTGCAGAGATGACAGGTGGATGGGGAAAGTCATGGTGGATGGTGGGCTGACACCACCTGAGCTCACAGATCGCTCTTACCGCCACTGAAGTGGGACAACCTGACCCTGGGTGCTTCCAGATCTGATGCAATGAACAGTCTATGGCACCAGCTATGGAGTATTCATGCCCAAAGAATAAACTGGAATCTAATCAAGTTTCTAAATTTACTGCCAGTTTATAGGAAGTATGAGGAAGAGAAACATTAAAGGATATTCTAGGATGCCATCATCCGAATCCAGAAAGTCTACAGAACAATTGACCTGGTTTGTTCTAAAGAAGAAAGAGGGTGCTGTTATAGATTACTAGAGACTGAAACCAACGGGAGGAAGACATATGAGATAATTGGGGAAATTTGAAAACAGACCAGCTATTAGATGATATTGAGGAATCAGTTAATTTTGTTAGGTATTGATAATGGTATTGTGGCTCTCAGGACTAAAAAGTCCTATCTGTAAAGATATATGATAAAATACCTGTTGGTGAAATTACAAAGTATTTAAAATATTTTAGCAAAACAACAAACCCCAACTTCGTGTGGGGGGAAATGAAACAAAGTTGGCATGATGTTGATGACTGCTGAAGCTGCTCTGTCAGATGTCGACGTGCATTTGTGCCCCTGGTTCATCTCTTCCAGCTTCCTCAAGAATGCTGTTCCTTTCATTGTACCTTCTCTGTGCCTCCTCACCCGTTTGTCCCCTTCCCGCTGATCCTTCCCTTCCGCACGCACACACAGGCTCCATCATCTCCGACCTAAAACACCGTCTACACCGCGCTTCTCCAAGTCCTTCTACAACAAAGCTCAGAGCAGGGGCTGTCTGTCCCTCCTCATCTCCCCATCTCTCCTATGCTCACCCCCACAGGGCTGTGCCCTGTCACAGCACTGACCCTTTTCCTGACTGTGTCAGCATCCTTCTCCATGTGGCCGGATCCAATGGCCACTTCTCTGTATCCAGCCACTCCAGAGCAAGCTGCCCACCCTCCCACAGCCTCCTTCTTAAAACACTTGGATCTCGCGGTTTCAAACACACCATCTCTCCATCCTGACCTCAGTCAGGCCCCTGGCATTTTATATTTTAATGACTCCTACTTGTATATTTTCAGTCCTGACCTGAGTTCTAGATCTGTATTCAATCAACAGCCTATCAACCCTCCCGCTGGAGATAAGACAGGCATCTCAAATGTAATGTGGCTACCGCAGAGCTCCTGATCCGTCCCCCTGCCCCCGCTCACACCTCCTCCATCTCAACAGTACCACGTCTGCCCGCTGTGTCAGCCAAAACCCTGAAGTCGTTCTGGTGGTGGAAACCTGAGATTCTGCGTCGCCCTTCCAGTTAATTTATTAGGGCCACTTCTTCTTATAAAACAGCATTTCGTTAAGTGAGAAGAAATCCTTTTGCCGTTGTTAATTTCCTCAGCAGATTAAGCCGGCACAGCACTGGCCACTTGCTCTTCCTGGGACCCTCTGCCCTGATCTAAGAATCTGGCTCCCTCTCATGTACAAGGTGCAACCTTAAAGGCCCCTCCACAGATGGGAATTTCTTCACCACCCGACCTAACTTGCTACCACGTTACCCTGTTCTATCTTCGTAGGGTTTTGCACATTCCAAGCTTCTTGTTCATGTCTTTCTAGAACCAAAGCTGCATGAGGGCAGGCCTTTGGTCTGTTCACTGCTGGATCTGCAGCAGAGGTGCTCAAAGGTTTCAGAAAAAGAATTTTGCACAAGAACTGTCTTAGTCTGCTCAGGCTGCTATAACAAAATACCGCAGACTGGGTGCTTAAATAACAGACATTTATTTCTCACAGTTCTGGAGGCTGGGAAGTCCAGGATGAAGGTGCGGGCAGATTCGGTGTCTGGTGAGGACCCTCTTCCTGGCGTGTAGACAGCCGCCTTCTCCCTGTGTCCTCACATGGCCCTTCTTGGGTGCATGAGCTTCCTTGCTCTTCTAATAAGGGCACTAATCCCATGAGGGCCCCACCCTCATGACCTCATCTAACCCTAATCACGTCCCAAAGGCCCCACCTCCAAAGACCATCATATTAGGGGTCAGGGCTTCAACACAAGAATTTTGGGGGGACACAAACATCCAGCCCATACAAGAACTCGCCTCTTCCTGTGCCTGTTCCTAAAACGAGGCAACTGGCAGACCTCTGATGTCCCTCCTGCTGATGTTCTGATGCTCTGTCCCCACAGAGGGGCGTCTGTCTGGTAAGAGTTTGCACAGACCAAACTCTTGCCCTGTGCGGGGTGATGGGGTTAAAATGGAAACACAAACCCTGAGAGGTGTGGTGTCTGACACTTATCTGTCTAGCACCGGGTAAGACTGGGATCAGAGAACACGAAATGGGAGAAGTAGTATTTTTCTTATACAATTCTCTTTGTCAACACTTAACCTATGCATATCATTATCCCCCTTCTCTCTGTGATACGGAAGCTATGGACTAAAGTCACTTTAGTGGGGAGGACCAGTATTCCACACAGAATGGATTCCTGTCACTGGATAGCAGCCCTTTGTAATACCTGAGGTCCTGCTTACCTGCTCAGGGGGTAGAGGTGGGGCAGCTCATCTTGAGAAGGAAGTAGGAGGGACACTGCCTCGGGTGGGCCAGGCTCTGACTGCAGGTCATGGGAGGTGAGGAACGGACTCTGGTTGGGGCTTGGGTGGCCAGGACATTTTCAGAGAGGAGGGACTCCCGCTGGGATTGGTACTATCCATGTTAAGGACGCCTGGTGAGGGCCAGGGCAGGGAGGAGACAGGGCAGGCTGGGACAGGGGAGTGAGGAGGGCAGCGCTGGATGGAGAGAGGCTTGGATACCAAGAATCGCTGAGAAAGACTTTTTGAGGCCACTTATGCCAATGGTTCTCAAATTATGCCTCCAAGAACACTGGGGTTTTGAGTGTTTGGATTATAAGAAAAAAAAAATCCAGCCTTATCTCCAAAGTAAAAGAAATACACTAATTTCATGAGTATTCTTTGCCTTTCAAATTTTCTTATTTGGTGACTGCCTGTTCTTGTTTCTCTCCACTAGAATCTAGGTCAAGGATAGAAGCTGATTCAGCACAAAGTTAGATGAATTGTCTTACATTTAATCAATCAACATTACAAAGTGTTCACACTATATACAACTTCATAACATCCAGGTGTGTGGGCACCTGTAAAAGGGAGGACCTCCAACCTCTGTCCTTCTACAGGTGGGCAACCTGAGGGCCCGTCTCCAGTGCTCGCTTGCCTGGCCTCCTGCTATGTGCCGGGCTCTGGACCTTTAACCAGCAGGCTCTGTGTCCTGAGCAAAGACCTGGGCTCCTCGCAGGCCTTCCCGTGAACTGCACCTGAACCTGCTGGGCAGGTGGGGCTGTGTGCAGGCATGTGCCACATGAGATAGCTGGTCCAGGGGCTCAGAGGCCTGGCCCAGGCCCAGGCGAGTAGGCCCTATTCCCTTGCAGCCAGAGGTACACAGAGCTGAGGGACAGGAAGAAAAGCAGCCCCGGGTGAGCAGCACAAGACACTAGTTGCTGTGAGGGACAGAATAGAGAGAGGCCAAGAACTGTCAGGCAACTGAGAAAACCCGAGGCTCAGGTATAGCCGGGGCACCTGGAGGAAGCTATACCGAGCAAGGTCCTCTCCAGTGCCAGTCTGCCAGGGGACACCAGGGTGGAGGGGTGCAGGCAGGTCCAGCAGGCCCTGGGTGGGGCTCATCCTCTGCCCGTCCATTCCCTCCCAGACCCGGGTGTGGCAGAGCAGAACACAGGGCTGGTAAAACAGGTGAACACAAGCTCGAACATCCCCACTGCAGGCCAGCAGGATGGGGCCTCAGGGAGACAGGAACCGTGGGACCTGGGGCAGGAGGACAAGACAAGACAAGAGTCAGGGCAAAGGGAAGGACCCGGCAGAGGCGAGGGGCGGGAGCAGAGCTGCCGGGTGGTCAATGCTGGCCCCGGAGCTGAGGAGGGCAGACTGTGAACAGAGCGAGCAGCTTGGTGCCACTAGACCTGGATTTGAAACCTGGCTCTGTGACCTGGGCAAGTCATTGTCCTTCCTCAAAACTCATTTCTGTAACCTATAAAATCAAGTACTACCTAGCTCAGCTGATGTGACAATCAAGCGACACGCCGTAACCTGTGAAGCGCTGTGCTGATGTGTGCCTCTGTTGTTAAGGGGGCTGCCTAAAAAGGATTGGCTCCTAAGGTGGTAGAGGAGGGAGCCTGGGTCCCCAGCCCTCGGGACCCAGGGCAGCACAGTCGGGGCGGGGTCAGCACTGCCTGCAGGGAGAAAGGGTGTGCCTTCTTTGTGACCTGGCCACGCTGGACTAAAAGGTATGGGGCCCCACGGTGCTCACCACGTCACTCATTATCCGGGTCTGGCAGCTGTTCAAGGAGCATATCCTCTATGCCACTCAACTGCGAGAGAGAAGGAAATTAGAGACCAGAGCCCTGGGAATTCTTCCCTTCCTGGCTCCCAGGCCTTCCACAAGCTTGGAGCAGCAGGTGGCAACCTGCATGGGGGGATTCCAGAGGCCCTCGGGAGACTTTCCCTCCTCCCACCAGCCTTCACCCCGAGTGCCCACCAGAGAGGCCTTCATGTGGCGGACGGGGCTTCTGGTAGAGACCCCAGAGAGTGACCTGGTCATTCAGTTCTACCGTCTCTCTAATCCGGTCCTCTCAAAATCTGCAGCTGTCAATTCCCTCCAGTTGTTTTTAGCTTTTGGTGCAGAGACAGAGGGAAGAGATATACTGCCGAGGCCAGGCATTGGGGGGGTGGGGAGCAGGGCCACCCACGATGACCCGACGGGTCCCTGGGAGAAGCACAGGCTTGCCTCGATGTGGTACACTATGCGCCAGAAGCTGGAGTCTGAGCCGCGGTATTTTCTTCCGGGGTAGAGCTGCCACATGAGAGGCAGCAGGTACGGGCCGAGCTGGCTGGGGCGCACCGGCTCCCCCAGGGGGATATCTTCCTGACGCATGAGTACTTGCAGGCTGCTGTCCATCTGAAGGGAAGAGAAGAGCAGGGCACACCGTCAGGGCACACTCAGAGCTCCTCCAGGCACAAATAACCAGAGTCCTTCCTGCCACCCGCCCGGCCCGGCTGGCATCTGAGATGCCGGTGATCACAGTTCCCACGGCTCCATCCCTTAAGCCATGCACGCTCTTCTCAGAGACGCTGGCTGGGCCAGGACGACCAGCACTCACACATGTCCAGATACCCAGACAGGGCCACCAAAGGCTCACTTCTCCCTGACAAACTTCTAGTTGCTAGGATACGCCATGGGGCCCTGAGCTTCCTCACCCATGCGGTTTCCTTAGCTATTTCAGCTGATGGATTTTCTCTGATTTTTCTTTATTTTGTCATATATCCCAAGATATCCCGGACCCCAGAATCAGGTGAGACCACTCTTCGCCATCTCCACCACTGCCCCTCTGCTATCATCTCTCGCCTGGACTATCGCCATAACTTCCTAACTTGCTGCCTTCTTCGTCTTGGGCCCCACAATCAAGTCTCTGCACAGCAGCTAGGGTGTGCATCCAAAAATCACGTCACTGCCCCGCTCGACACCGTCCGACGCCTTCCCATCGCAGGCAGAATGAACTGGAATCTTTACCACAGCCCACAGGCCCACGTAGCCGGGCCCCTGCCTCCTTCATCTCCTGTCATCCTGTCCTTCACCCCCAACCCCGGTGCAGCCACACAGGCCCCCTCGCTATTTCTGGGACGTGCCACACTCCCAGTAAGCTCTGGCACCTGTGTCCTCTGCCTGGAACATTCTCCCCTAGATCTACACAGGGCTCACATCCTTCTTTTAGGCAGGTCTCTGCTCAACCGTATGTCTAGAAAGACAAATTTCAGCAAAATCCAACTCTAAGATATAAATGAGAGGCATGCCTAAAATAGAGGTTCAGAAAGGTTTCAAATAAAATCATGGGCAAAATATGACAGGCAAATGCGAATTAAGCTCCCAGGGGTCCTGCCTGAAGCCCCCACACCACTCGTGATCACCTCTCATCCCACTTTCCTTCTCCTACACAACTAACCACTGGCCTCGAATGTCAGCTTGACAAGTAGAGGGGTTTTATCACAGTCACTGCAAACCCCCACAGCCTAGAATCGTGCTTGGCATATAAACTAGGCATTCCTGTTTGTTCAATGACTATTTTTCCAAAGTGGAAATAGTTATTTCAAATTTTCTATGAAATAAATTAGAACTCACTATTATAAAATAATTCTGATCATCCTGCAAAGTATAAGTGTGGAAGTCACCATTCTTGCTCTGTTAGAGTCTTCTATATCCTTTAACCATTTTTAGTTTGCTTATTCATCTTTTTCTTATTGATTTAAGTAAATCTTTGTTGTTGTTAGTGCCCTCGAGTCAATTCCGACTCCTAGCCACCCTCTGTATAGCAGAGCGGAACCCTGCCCAGTCTTTTTGCACCATCCTCTCACCTTCCGGTGCTGTATCAGACAATGCTCCACTGCTATTCACACGGTTTTCATGGCCAATTTTTCAGAAGTGGGTGGCCAGGTCCTTCTTCCTCGTCTGTCTAGTCTGGAAACTCCACTGAAACCTGTCCACCATGGCGGACCCTGCTGGTATTTGAAATCCCAGTGGCACAGCTTCCAGCATCACACCAACACACAGCCACCGCAGTATGACAACTGACAGATGGATAGTGTGGTTCCCTGACCGGGAAACGAACCCCAGCAGAGGTGGTGAGAACTACAAATTTTAGCCACTAGACCACGAGGGCTGGCTAAGTAAATCTTTACATATTAAGAATACTAGTCTTTGCAGTTACAGGAGGCAAATGGGTTTGCTAATGGGTTATGTTTTGTGCAGAATTTATAATGATTATGTGAAAAACTCTGTGGTTTCAGTGTCATGTTGAAGAAGATACCCCTCAACCAGAGATTAAAAAAAGATAGTCACTTAAATTTTCTTCAAATACTTGACTTAAAAAAAGCAAATATTTAACTTGATTTTTAAAAGTATATATATGTATACATAAAAAATTTGAATTTCAATAAAGATGCAAATTTAGATGGTGGTTAAGAACCTGGAACCCCAAGCCCATTACCTACTAGCAGTTCTACTTTGGACAATATTACATTTTTATGCCTCAAGTTTCCTCATCTGTAAAATGGGGACACAGGCACTACTCAATAACTTTTTGCTGTTTGCTAATATATCACATAAATGTTCTAATATTATGTATTTAAATTTTGCTTTTATGCTTTCTTCCATTTATATATGGAAAGAGTTTCAACATTTTTCACCTAAGTTTCTTGGAGGAAATCTATGCTCTGGTGGAAAGTACTTGTAAGAGAGTTATATTTCTTTAAAAAAGTTAACTAAAGCTCCATCTTAAGGCATCACACATAAGACAAAGTCAACATTTATTCAATGCTGGCTTTTATCCTACTGTATTGTTTGTGAAGTTTGTTTTTTCCAAAGCATAGAGGAGATATGAAATAACCCAAACTCTAGGGCAGTGGTCCCCAAAATTGGTGATCATAATCTGTCTGAGGGTCCTTTTACAACACAGATTTCTGAGGCTTACCTAAGGAGATTCTGATAATCAGCCACGTGTATGAATCTTTAGAGAGATGTTATTCCCATTTTATGGCTTAGGACCCTCAAACCCAGACAAGTCCTATTTTACTCAAGATCATGTTCACACACTCCAGAGGCAATGGGTCCCCATCCTTTGGCCAACATGCCTTTGTGTTTTTCCCCACCCTCCTTCCCAGCGAACTGGAGAACTCCTACTCATCCTTCACAGCCCACCTCAAAGTGGTTTCATCTGTGAGCCCCCTGGCCGCCCTGGGCGGATCAGGCCTTCTGAGCCTTCCCGCCACCGCCCTCACCCTGCCGCCTCTGAGGGGCTCCTGGAGGGCCTCGCGCGGCCTGGGACGTCTCTGGCTCCCCAGGCCGGGCCAGGGATGGTGACGCCCATGCTGCCCCGCCCGGCCTGGCCCCGAAGCGGCCATACCTCGATGGTTATGGGCAGCCAAGTGCGCTGGTTCTCGTCCACATACACGGCCCTTTCCCAGATCCACAAGCGGTCCGGGTGAAAGGCAGTGTGCGCCCTGAAGAACGGGAGCTCGCCCATGGCGCCTCGGGCGGTCCAGGCCGCAAGACCCGCAGCCTCTCCAGGCCTCTCGCTGGTGTGTGGGACGCAAGGCCTGGACACTTTATAGCGGGATCGCGTGCGGGCGCCCCCAATCGGTGGGGCGGGGAGGCGGGCGGGGCGCGAGGTGGGACGTGCGAAAGGGCCAGGCGTGAGGTAATGGGGCGGGGCGCGGCGCACGTGGGGCGGGGCGCGGGGTAGTGGGGCGGGGCGTGGGGTAGTGGGGCGAGGCGCGAGGTAGTGGGGCGGGGCGCGGGGCACATGGGGCGAGGCGCGGCGCACGTGGGGCGGGGCGCGGGGCACGTGGGGCGGGGCGCGGGGTAGTGGGGCGAGGCGCGAGGTAGTGGGGCGGGGCGCGGGGCACGTGGGGCGAGGCGCGGCGCACGTGGGGCGGGGCGCGGGGCACGTGGGGCGGGGCGTGGGGTAGTGGGGCGGGGCGCGGGGCACGTGGGGCGGGGCGTGGGGGTAGTGGGGCGGGGCGCGAGGTAGTGGGGCGGGGCGCGGGGTAGTGGGGCGGGGCGCGGGGCACGTGGGGCGGGGCGCGGCGCACGTGGGGCGGGGCGCGGCGCACGTGGGGCGGGGCGCGGGGCACGTGGGGCGGGGCGTGGGGGTAGTGGGGCGGGGCGCGAGGTAGTGGGGCGGGGCGCGGGGTAGTGGGGCGGGGCGCGGGGCACGTGGGGCGGGGCGCGGGGTAGTGGGGCGGGGCGCGGGGTAGTGGGGCGGGGCGCGAGGTAGTGGGGCGGGGCGCGTGGGCTGGGCGCGAGGCAGGATGGGCGGGCGCGTGGCACGTGGGGCGACCGGGCAGTGTCCAGAGCTGGCCCTGAGCACTGGCCAGACTTATGTCCTGGGACCGTGGCAGCGTCTAGGAGCGCAGGCACAGCCCAACAGACCCTGGACTTCCTTAAGGACCCCAGCCAGCCAGCCTCACCTCCACGCCCCTCCCATTCCCCACTGCTGGGGAGGTACCCTGTTCTGTATCTTGGTCCTTTCTTCTGTCTGAGGCACCAGCGTCCTTCTCTCCCCTTGACGCCCAGACCCACTGTCCGAGTCAGCTGGTCAAGCCACACCCCAGACCGGCACTCCGAGCCTCTGCTTGGAACTCACAGCTGACGCCAGACGACGCAGAGCCAGGGCCCCCCGCCACACCTTGTGGGATCAGAAGAAATCCATGCAAACCTGAACCAGGCCTGGTGTTTGCCAGGTTCACAGCATCACCTTCAGCCTGTGGATTTGGGTGTCAGAATCAATTTCCTTGGCAAAGTGCAACTCTTGAAGCCCCCGCCCCCTCCCACACCCAAGACATGTATTTTCCACGGCTTTGATGATGCTGTGGTCATCTAATAGCTATTGTGAAACTTGGTGGTGAAGAAACATGGGTTTTTCCCTTTATAGGCTTTGAATTCATTAGTGAAAACATGGTTCAAAAGGAATACTTAAAAAGAAACCCCTCCCTCTACCCCAAGATCAATGGATTTGAAGTCCCTGGGTTACATGATCAAACCTCTCTGTAAATTACAGCAAATAAGGAAAACAATTTCACTTCATTTTGGAGTAACACACGCGCATTAAGGCAATTAAGAAAATAAAGTACAATGAGAAACTTGTAAACGAGCTTCAGCATCATTGCTCAAACATCACCGCTGCTGCTGCCTAGCCTTCCAGCTCTTCCCCATCTCTCTGACTAGGCACTAAGAAAATAATTGATCTTTTCAAACGTCAGGAAAGTGACAATGAGCCTAACACCTGATCCCCTGATAGCAAAGGAATGTATCTGCTACTCTGCCTATCCAGACAGCCTAATTCCCAACAAGGTGCGGAGGTGGCCTACAGTAATAGACATATAATTGGATTTACCAGGAACACAAAATAGAAGACAAAAGCCAAGTAAGGTTGGGAGTGGAGGGAGGAGACAGGAGCCCAGCAAACCTCTTTGCCAGTGCAGCCCCTAGTGGTGTTTGTATTTGATATTCAGACTTGTGGCTTTCAGGGTGATTTCCCTGTGGATGGGTCTTAATTCCAGACCCAGACAGCCAATGGGAGCAAGATACTGTGGTAATATGCTCTGTTGGAGACGTCTCAGCCGAGTCCTGAGCTTTGAGGTCAGAAATGATTAACAAGTCCAGCTTAAACAGTGCCTCTGGGATGGCCTTTTGTGGCAAGGGAAGGGGGCACCCAGGAGCCAGTGTGGCCAACTGACCCAGCCACATAGATGGCTCCAGGATCCAGAATGCCACTGGGCCTGTCCATTTCATTAGCGCTTGTTTTGCTTTTCTAAGCAGCACAAAGAAACAAATAATGGAGCAAGAATCAGACCCATTTGGCTGGATTCCCTTCTGAATGTCCTGGGAAGATGATCCCCCCTACTTTGAAAGAATGTTATATTTCTTCATTTTCACATGAGGGTTTCTTAATATTGAGCAAGAGTATATGTCATTCTTTGTAGGATTTGGAAAATCATTTGAGAAGGAGTTCCAAAAAATGAAAAGTGAAATAAGGATGACTGAGGAATTCATTGGGCAGCTTCTGTGGAGGCCTTGAGCCTTCTTTATGGAAATTCCATGAGAGGGGAAACAATAGCTGCTGTGTGGTCTCAGAGGCAGGGGAGCCTCTCCAGCATGCTATCTGCCCCATCTTAGGGCTCTGAGGGCAGTCAGCCTAGCTTTAGAGTCGTATATTCCTTTCTGACTCTTTGTTAGTCTGCAAGCTCCATGGAGATAATCAAGCGGATGTTGCATGTAGAAAGTAATACAAAGCAATTATTTTTGACTGATTTTTTTACTAGAATCCTTAACTGATGCTTTCTTCTCCTGAGTTGGATCCAGTTTTGACTTTGCCACTCTCACCTGTGAAATATGCCACCCTTTGCCATCTCAGCCTCGTTGCCAAGCTTTTGTAATGAATGGGCCGAGCTCTATGGTCTCTAAGCCCATTTCTAACTCAACAGTCCCTGATCCCCTGATAAAGTTGCCTAGTGGGAGGAGGGAACGATTAAGAGAAGAGATGGATACACTCATGACATTAGTTCAGGAAAGCCTATGGTTTTGAGCAGAGTGATTCTGGATATTAAGGACCCCAATGGAATTCATTCTTCGAGAGTGAGGAAGCCATCCTTCTTGTTTGGGTTCCAAAGAAGGGGCTCGAGGGTGAGTCATGGCCATCAGTGTGAACTACAGCCTTGCTGCCCTAGGTATGGTCCCTGGAGCATCATCTGGAGCTCATGAAAACTGCAAAGTCTCGAGCCCTCCCCAGACCTACAGAGTCAGAATCTGCATTGTAACAAGATCCCATTGGTCTACAGGGGGAGGATCAGGAGAGAGATGGTGGGTGTCTGCCTTATTCCACCAGCTCCCTTTAGATTTCTCTAACTATGACACAAGAGTTGGACATTCGTTTCTGTATCATTTCGCTCTAGGCTATTTTATTTTCTGTCAAAATCATTTCTAATATATAAAGCATTCTCCTCTTAAAAGAAACTCCTGGTACCAATGTCATCCTAACCTTGATTGTAGCACACTGTAAAGAGCCTATACAGGGCTACGTAGGCATCCAGGCCTCTGGGCCCTACAATGAATGGCCCTGAACCACTAAGCTAGTGGCTCACAACCCTGGCTGCTAATTAGAATCACCTAGGAAGCTTTTATAAAATACCTGTGCCTGGACCCCACCCCAGACCAATTAGACCAGAATCTCTGAGACTGAGGCTTAAGCATTACATTTTTTTTTAAGGGGGTCCTCAGGTGATTTAATGTGTAGCGAACCTTGAGAACCACTTCTTTAAGATTTGAGTTAGTGGGTTTGAAGTGTGAACAAGATTTATAAAACCAAATAACCGTGAAAATGTTAAAGCTATTCTTTCTACCACCAATTCTCACTATAAACCTCACCCCAAGCCTGTACTTTACTTTTTTCTCTATGTTCTACTTTTAATTTGCTGCTTCCAATCTTTTGTGTGCAGGGAACCATAACACCAAGATATTAGGATTGTAAGGTTCTGAGATCTCGCCAATGTGTAAAACACAGAAACTCTGCAATGTGGATGTTAAGGCATCCGTGCTAGTTGCCTAGAGTGGTTTTTTTAATTATTCCTAGGTCTGGGCCATATTTTACATAATTAAGGCTGATGATCAAGTGAGCTCAGAGTAAAAGAGATAGACTTTGCCCGTAAAGGAGGAAATTTCATCTCTAGATGAATGGAGAATTTGGGACAAGAATATTCTAAGTAAAACTCGGGGACTGAACAGAGCTTTGCCCACTGCATAGCTACTATCTCTCTCTTTAAACTTAACTGAGTTTTCTTTAAGTTTTAAGCGCTTCTCAAACTTTAAGGTATGTATGGCCATCTTGTTAAAATGCAGATTCTAATTCGGTGGGCGCGGGGGCGGGGGGCAGGATTCGGGGAGGCTTGAGATTCCGCATTTCCAACAAGTTCCATGGTGAGGCTGATGGTCTGTGAACTACCTTGAGTAGCATGGCCCTCTACTCACCCAACCCACAGACAAAACAGAATGCAAAAGCAAACCACACCCATAACCCCTACTTAAAACGCACCCGGTAGTTGATGCTGGAGTAAGCAGCATGCAGCAGAATTGCAAGACACTGCGGGCTAAAAATGGGGCTCCCATTGAAACCGGCAAAAAGTTAGCCATTGATGATTAAGTAGCTAGGGACTAAAGACTAAAGTTCTTTGTCCTTTTTGCAATTACTGGCTATAGCTTTTAGCTGTTTACCCGCCCATCGTTAACTGTGCTATTTAGGCAATATGCTATCTGACTCCCACTAGATTCCTATAGATGACATCTCTTTGAAGCCTGGGTCACCATGGTAATGGGTGTTTGAGCTGTTTTTCAGGAATTAGAACCCCTTGTTCACTTCAGGCCGGTTGAGACCACCAACCCATCAACTGGGCCCACACAGATGTCCGATAAGCGACCTTTTGACATCAAGAGGCTAAAAACTCCACCCTTGGGTCATGCCAACACCACCATTTTGTGAACACGCATCCTATGAAGAGGCGTGAAGTCTAACCATGCTTGCACAGATCATCAATTACCTCACTTCTCCTCATCTCCAATCATCTATCTCCACATTTCAGACCACCTTGCCCCCTTCCGGATAAATATCCTTGAGTCCCTGTTTTCGGGGAAGCGGGTTTGAGACTCATTTTCCCGTTTCCTCACATGGCTGCCTTGTGATTAAACCCTCTCTCCGCAATCTCATCATCTCAGTGATTGGCTTTCTGGGGGGCAGGCAAAACAAACCTGGTTCGGTAATACCATTTGTCCAGAGGCAGGTGAAAGTTTACCCAAATTAGTATCAGAAACATTTCTCAGCTCTGAGATTTTTCCACACTTTGGCTATTACCCGCAGTGTTACTGGTGCTGTGCATCACCTTGGTTCTGCTCCATCCTCAATTCTTTTTAATTTAATTTGATTGCATTAATTTCCCCTCAGAAAAATATTTCATATAGCTCTGTATTCCGTCTAGGAAATTAGGTCATAGTCTTTATGCTTCTAACAGATGTAAGCTGAGGTAAATATGTTGACGATGGACTGCTTTTAGCTTTCATGCTGAAAACACCCTCTGTACCCTTTACACAATATCTCTTGACCTAGCTTTTCAGTTTTAAGGATATTTTAAACGGAATTTTAGTCAATTAACATGGTGTGGGACTTATTTTTATATGTGAGTTATATAAATATCATATACTATATACTATATGTAAATTTTATATAGCCAGCCCTGGTTGTCTAGTGCTTAAGATTCTGTGCTGTCACTGCCACTGCCTGGGTTCGTTTCCCGGTCAGGGACCCACACCACCCGTCTGTCAGTTGTCATACTGTGGTGGCTGCGTGTGACTATGATGCTGAAAGCTGTGCCGCCAGTATTTCAAATACCGTCAGGGTCACCCATGGTGGACAGGTTTCAGCGGAGCTTCCAGACCAAGAGGAACTAGGACAGAAAGACCTGAACACCCAGTTGAGGAAAAATTGGCCATGACAAGCCTGTGAAAGGTGGTGGAGCACTGTCTGACGCAGCATGGGAAGCTGAGAGGGTGGCGCAAAACCGCTAGGTCAGAATCTAGTTGTACCTTAATTTTTCCAAATATTTAGCGTATCTCCCAAACACTACTGAATAATTTATCCTTCCACACAAGATTTCGGACACCACCGCTATTAAGTACCAAGTTCTCGTGTAGAAATGGGTCTGTTTCTGGGCTCTATTCTGTCCCATTTGTTTGTTACCATGGTAAAATCGCACTTAAAAAAAGTTATGAACGTGAATTTGAAATACTTGGGTAGGTCCTCTCTTTTTGTTCCTTTTCAAAATTGTTGTTTTGCATCTCTATATTTTTCCTTAATACTTTTGGGATTTTTATTGGCATTTCATTGAATTTGTACAGTTGAGGAAAACCTCATTCTTTAATAAAATTTTATAGTATCTCTCATAACTGTGTTGCATATTTTGTTTAAATTACTTCTAGGTATTTTATAGATTTGTTGCTTTTGTGAATGGTATTTTTATGCTACATTCTAGCATAAAGGAATGCTATTAAATTTTGGTGTTGATTTTGCGCCTAGCATCCTTGCTAAACTCTCGTATTAGTTTTAATGGTTGGTTTATCTGCAAATGATAGCTTTTTCCCTCTTCCTTTCCAACCCTATACTCCCCTACGTCTATCTGTCTCTCTCTCTTTTTCTGTTTCTAGCTCTGTCTTTCTGTCTCATTGGCTTTTGGTGTTTGTAAAAATACATTAAATAGAAGTGAGTGACGGCAGCCATTCCTGTCTAATAAGAGTGCTTCTTTTTTTTTTTTCTTTTGTGAGGAAGATTGGCCCTGAGCTAACATCTGCCAATCCTCCTCTTTTTGCTGAGGAAGACTGGCCCTGGGCTAACATCTGTGCCCATCTTCCTCCACTTTATACGGGATGCCACCACAGCATGGCCTGACAAGCGGTGCATAAGTGCGCGCCCAGGATCGGAACCCGGGCTGCCAGCAGCAGAGCTCTCGCACTTAACAGCTACGCCACGGGGCCGGCCCCATAATAAGAGTGCTTCTAAAGTTTCACTAGTCAGCATGATGTTAGCTGAAAGTTTTGATAGATGTGCTTTATCAGTTAAAGAACGTCCTACCATTCCTAGTTCTTCAGCTTTTTTTCTTTACTGTGAGTATACGTGTTGAATTTTATTGGGTGCCTTTTCTGCATCTATTGAAATGATCTACATTCGTGGTGAAGCACAGACCGCAGGCTGCCTACCCAGCACTCCTTTCTCTTTTCTTCCTTGCTGCAGAACCCTCCTTTGTGGGGGGCGCTACCTCTAACCCCTAACCTCTTCATGTAGGGAGGAGTAGTGTGACCCTACCCCCAGCTCATGGGTAAATCTTGCTTTCTCTAAGGCAGTTCTTGGTTTGGGGTGACCACATGCCTTGGTTCTGGCCCATGAGACCTAAGTTGGTATTTCTTGAGATCTAGAAAGTTCTCAGCTCTTATTTCTTCAAATATTGTCTTTTCTCATTCTCCTAATTGTCTGCTTTTGGAATTCTTATGAAATAGGTGTTTATATTTCTGCATTCATCCTCCATGCCTTTGCTTATTTATATTCTTCTCTGTCTTTTAGCTAATACATCGTGGGATTCTTCCTTAGACTGGTTTTCCACTTCAGTAATTTACCCTTTACTAGTATTCATTATGCAGCTTAGCTTATCTGAGTTTTTCATTTTGGGAATTATATTTTTATTTCCACAATTTTCTCGTGGGGGGTCGGCAAGTGAAGAACATAATTTTAGAACTGTTGGAAGAAAACTGTAAGAATATTTCTATGACCTTGGGGAAGGAATATATATTTTAAAACTGAGACACAAGACCCACAAACAAAAAGGGAAAAGAATGATAAACCGAAAAATTTGTTTAGCAAAACACAACGAACAGTTTAAAAGACAAGCAACATACTCTCTTTCTCCCTCTCTTTGTCTCTCCTCAAACTCCAGACATTTTACAAAGATATTTTAAAACGGACTGAGGGTTGATAAAAAGGAATGGCGGCGAAAAAAAGGGAATTCAATCAAAGGAGAAGAGCAGTGCGGCAAGCTTATAAGGAAGTGCCATCCAAATGAGGTGGGAGTCACAAGATGGGAGTTCGGTGCCCAGAGGTGGTCGTGCCTAGTGGGAGGAGGCAGTGGGAGTGGCCACCAACCGAAGGATTAACTAGAATTTTACAGCAGGAGCATTTGGTCCAGCTGACCTGAGGAGGTCACCACCACCTCCAACCCACCAGCCCAGATTAAGGGAAAGATGACGTCTGTCCTCTGGGGGAATGGTACTCAGGATAGGAGTTGGGGCAGTGCGCTGGAGGATGGCAATGAGGGAGGAACAGAGAGTCCATGAATAAGCAGAAGAAGCCTACCCCCTGGAGACCCCCAGCCCTTCTCTTTCTCTCCCTGGAAAGGAGGAGGAATAAGCCCACTAGAAGTTCCGCAGATTCCCCGGGTAGATTTCCAAAGCCAAGACAGCTGAAGTCTTACAAGAACGCACAGCTTCCTAAATGGACTCGCGCAAAGGAGTCACAGGTGAGTGGAAGCACACACACGATGAGAGAGAGGCAACAAACAGAACTTACACCCTGAGGGAGCAGAGTTGTCAGAGCAGCCAGAACAGGCATTTAAAACTAGAGATATGCCTAAAGAAAGTAAGGTAGTGCTTTATGGCAAGGACACAAAGATAAGTGGTTATTACAAATAATCATATCCTGGAGATGCAGTACTGTAGGGGCCCAAGAACAGGCTCTGGAATCAGGCTGCCTGGATTCACATCCTATTAGCTACTTACCAGGTCTGTAACCTTGGGCAAGTCACTTACCTTCTCTGTGCCTCGAGTTTGTTTGTAAGATGGGGATAATAAAAACACATCCACTTCATAGGGTTTTTAAGAGGAATAAATAGTTAATATTTGTAAAGTGTTTAGAATAGCACCTGACATATGGTAAGTACTCAATTAATATTTGCTCTTATTATCTTGGGAACAAAAATTATGATTGTTGAAATAAAAGACTCATTAGATATGTTGAGTAGCAGAATAGACAAAACTGAAGCCTGGAAGTTTGGCTGGGACTTTTCCTGAATGCATCAGAGATGGTTAGAAAGGTGGAAGGTATGAAGTTAAGAGACATGGAAAATAAAGGTACATATTCCAAGATCTATTTAACAAGAATTCCAGAAGCAGAGAAAAGAGAATAAAAGGGAGGCAATATTTGAATAAATACTTGAGCAATTCACTGAACTACAAAAGATTGATGTCATCAGAATAGAATAAATAAGAGACAAGATATCTAAACACACTGTAATAAAATGTCAAGGGTAAAGGTTTTTTAAAATCCTTGGCAACAAGAAAAAAGAAAATAGATCAGAGAATTCAGCGGACATAGATTTCTCATCGACAAACTGGCTACAGTACAAAAGTGTATCCGTCATGTGTTTGAACTAGAATTACATATCCAGCTAACTATCATTCAAATGTGATGATGGAATGTGAGCGGCCCTCATTCCCAAGGCCCTATATGGCACATAGAGGCAGCTCTGTAGCAGGAAGGGAAAAAATTCCAGAAGAAATAAATGAGATCCAAGCAACAGAAAAAGGTGAGAAAAAAACCAAACTACTATATTGTCTAAAAACAGTTTAAATTTTTTTCTTAAAATATGGAAATAAAATTCCAGGTAATGTCAACATGGAGTGGAGACGTGGTTCAAAAGAATGAAGAAATATAAGTAAATTCCAAGGTTCTTTTCTTTAAGGGGAGAATAAATAAACTGATTAACTTTGTGTTATAAAAAATACCTTTCAGTGTGTAGATAAGTTTAGGTGAACCAATGAAAGGTTAAAAACAATGTATAGAGTTCTCCATTTTTGGCAAGATAGGGCAAAGTAGATAGTCTGAACAATCCTTCAGCTGAAAACAATGAAAATTCTAGATAGAATATGTCTTACAAATCATTTTAAATGCATCACTGAGCTGACAAGAAAGTAATAAATCAGAAGCCAAAGCCAGTGAGAGCAGAAATCCAAAGAGATAGTGGCCCACCCAAGTTTTCACCCTGGGGACACATGCTGAAGCCTGGTGATCTTGAACTTCCAATTTTTGCTTTTGGACATTTCTTAGACATCAGTACACTTTACAAATATTTATTTACCCTCACTTCTTACATCTTTTTCTCCTTCCTGGTTTCACTTCTTGATGGAGTGACTCCTCTAAATGGGCAGAAGGCCTTTGCATGGTAAACTTTCTAAGGATGCACTGTCCCATATGTAACTACTATACACATGTGGTTATGAAGCACTTGAAGTGTGACTAGTCTATATTGAGATGTGATGTGATGTAAAATACACACCGGATTTAAAAGACTTAATACACACAGATGCACACACGCACACACAGAATGTAACGTTACTCTTTTCCCCAAATACTCCAGCTTCCCTCATTGCACTTTGTAAATTTTTGCTTTAAATCTTTGTCAACAAAAAAGTCATGAATATCTTAGGACCCTGTGTGTGTGATGTGCAAGCCAACGGGCTCTGAGCGGGGCCTGAGAGGCTCCCCTAAGAGCAGAAGCATGAGCTGTAATACGCAGACATTAAATTATCCCTACACTGCACGAAGAGCTTGTTGCGGACTCTCGAGTTCTGGGAAATCTTCTGGATAAGTGAAGCTGCTGCTCAAGTGAGCCCTGGGCAAGAGTGATGTCACAGCACCTCTCCATAGGGGAGGGCATTGTTTTTACATTTAATAAGGAACCTGGAATCAGGATAATTAGAAGGGAACTTGGGTATTAACCATAGCTTGACTGCCTCATGAGTACTAAGGGTTTGTTTCTCACCTATCTTTTTGTTTTTTTCTTTTTCCCACTCTATCTTTCCTCCTTCATGTTGTGTTTCCACTCAATCAACCATTCCACCCACTGCAAACAAAGAACAAGCAAACCAACAAAAAAGTCCTTCAGTCCAGCAAAACACCATTTAATCAAGTTAGGAAAACTTACTTTCAAGTCATAGGAAAGAGATCTATCAAATCAGCCGTCTCTGATTAATTAAGAGAAAGTAACCCAGATGGTCACCCAGAAGGAACATCAGGGGCCGCTGGGACTTGTTTGACTCCATTCAGGGCCTGGGATGAATGATGAAAGGGGGTAAGTGTGGGGCTGGAATGGTGTGATGGTTAATTTTATGTGTCAACTTGACTGGGACAAAGAATGCCAGATAGCTAGTTATACATTATTTCTGGGTGTGTGTGTGAAGGTGTTTCCTGAAGAGATTAGCATTTGATTTGGTGAACTGAGTAAAGATGGCCCTCCCCAATGTGGGCAGGCATCATCCAATTTCTTGAGGGCCTAAATGGAACAAAAAGGTGGAGGAAGGTGGAATTTGTTCTCTGCATGACAGCTTGAGCTGGGACATCGATCCTGTCCTGCCCTTGGTGCTCCTGGTTCTCAGGTCTTCAGAGCTGGACTAGAATCTACACCATCAGCTCTCTGGCTCTCAGGCCTTTGCACTAATCCTCTGTCTTTCCTGGGTCTCCAGCTTGCAGATTGCAGATCATGGGACTTCTCGGCCTCGGTAATCATGTGAGTCAATTCCTCATAATAAATCTCTGTCTATATATTTGTCAGCTGATGGATCAATCAGTAGATAGATAGATATCTCCTATTGGTTCTGTTTCTTTGGAGAACCCTGACTAACACAGATGCAATATTGGAGGGTGGAGGTGGGATGCAGGGGCTCAACACTGAGGTGTACCTGGGCAGAAGGCATGCTGGGATCTAGAAACAGAGACCTGCAAGGATGGAAGGAAGCTGGGACCAGGCCAGATGTCTCTAGTGGGTGGGGCCACCGGTGGTGCACTGAATAGTTGAATAAATACTAGCCCTATGCAAATTACTCAGCAGTGAAATAGAGCCGGGGAAAATTAGCCAAGATTACGCTATATTTATATACCTAGATCTTAAGCACATTATTATCAAAGAGTACAACTGCAGAGAGGGCTTCCTGGAAGGTTCATTAACTTTGGCAAAGTGGAACAAAAATAGCAACACTATTTGCATTGCTGGGAAATGAGTCAGAGACTGCAACCTGAAGTTCAAAGCTAGGCCTCAGGGTCCTGGAATTGTATACAAAATTTTGTTCATATGGAAATACCTGGCTTTTTTTTAGGCAGAGGATCCAAGACTCTAAAAATTAAGAACAACCAATTATGTGATTTGTTTCCTTGATAACTGAAGTTTTCCCTCTCCTTTAGGACAACTTAAAAATATCATTTTTGGGAAGAAAAAAAATTTCTCCCTCCAGAGTATGACATCTGTCCTTGAGTTCATAAAGAGAGTAGACTGAATATAAAGAGACCTTCTTTGACCCACTCTATCAGGTAAAGCAATTGGGCATATTATGCTTTGGAAATGTTCACAAGCACTCTTAACACCCAGGCTGATCACCGCGTAATAGTTTCAGAGGGAAGTTGTACTTCCCCTCTCCAATGCCTTTTTAGTTCTATTTACTTCCCAAAGCATTCATTTAGTTTCTCTTCTCTTCCTGTTAGCCACTACTTTCCCATGGCCTCTATGCATCTTCATTCTTCTAATCTGTTGTTTAATTTTACATGACGTTATCTGGATGAAGGGCCAAGGATGGCGAAGGCTGTATGACTGCCATTTGTCTTAAAGCTTAGTGGCCTCACTGAGATCTTTTTCATTTCCTGGTTTGTGTTTGAGCCAAAAATCTGACCACTGGATGCGTCTGGGCATTGCTATATTTTGTTACAGCTAAGCAAACTAGTAGTGGCAATAACCTTTGGAGACTGGAACGTATTTCTGGCGTATCAAGTCAAAGACTTTCTGTTTCTTCCTTATTCTAATTTACAACCCTCTCCTGTTGGTTTTATCTCGTCCCGGGTTTCTGAGTGCTGCTGGAGAAGGTCATAGCATCTTTCTGATTTTATACATTCATCATATCTGATCCTGGCACAGCATACTCAGCAGCCTTGCTGATTTATTATATTACTCTTATTGAAGATTTCCGACTTACTCTTTTTCTAACTCTCCATCAGAATGTAAGCTCTGTAAGGGCAGAGACTTCATCTTGTTTCCTCATATCCTGAGCACTTTGGAGAGCCGGGTACACAGAGGGCACTCAAGAAATATTTGAATGAGCAAACTGCTGTCCAGAGAAACCCTTACACTGGGAAGTGGCTGACACTCATTCACCTGTCAACTGTTGGGCTGCTCAGAGTGGTGAGTGAGGCAGCACAAGGAGTCACAAAACTCTACTCTAAATTCTCCTTGAATAACATTGGTAAATTGGATTTTGTGAAATTAAGAACTTCTCCTCATCAAAGAGAGTAAAAACCCACAGAGTGTTATATTTGCAATACAGAGAACTGACAGAGTGCTTGAATCCAGAATATGTAAAGAATTCTAACAAATTAAGAGAAGAATGGGCAAGCATTTGCACAGACACTTCACAAAAGAGGATATCCAAATGGCTAATAAACATCATATGGGGTGCTGGACCTCCTTATTCACCAAGGAAATGTAAATTAGACCACAGTGACGTCCTACTCATGACAATGGCTAAAATGAAAAATACATCCCAATCCTCTCTCCTACTGTCATTTGCTTATGAATGTCTTCCCTACCCTGATGTCATAAAGATATTTAGTTATATTTGATTGAGAAATATTAAAGTTTTTTTATTGATGTCATAATAGTTTATAAATTGTGAACTTTTAGTTGTAAATTATTGTTTGTCAGTTACTGTATAAATGCATCCCTTCACCCCTTGTGCCCGCCCCCCAATCCCCTTCCCGCTTGTAACCACCAAACTGTTCTCTCTGTCCGTGTGTTAGTTTGTCTTCCACATATGAGCGAAATCATGCGGTGTTTGTCTTTCTCTGTCTGGGTTATTTCGCTTACCATAATACCCTCCAGGTCCATCCATGTTGTTGCAAATGGGATGATTTTGTCTTTTTTTATGGCTGAGTAGTATTCCATTGTGTGTGTGTGTATATATATATATATATATATATATATATATATATATATACACACACCACATCTTCTTTATCATTTTTAACCTTTAGGTTGAATCTTTTTTTTAACCTTTAGGTTTTCAAGATGCCTAGAATCCATTTTGGGGGGTTATGTAAAGTAAAAATCCAATTTTTTTCACTCAAATTTTCCTAATCCCATTTAGCAGGTAGTACATCCTTTACCCACTACCCTATGATGAGCTTCTGTCCTGTGCCAAGTTATTATAGCTGTGGATATGGGCTATTTATCTTGTTCCATTTTTCCGTTTGTCTATTCCTGCATCAATACCACACTGTTTTATTCACTATGTTTTTTATGATAATTTTTTATGTAAAATGTGCCTTTTCTTTATATTTTATTTATACCTTCCTGTTACATTCTGGAAAAAATATCCTTTAGCTTAGCAGCCAAGGCCTATTGTAGTCCAGCCTTTAACCTCCTCCTCTGCATGCCACTCCACACTCTTTGCTCCAACCATAGCAATATCTACTTAGAGTGGTCAAAATGTATGGTGCGGGCAAAGATATATGGGAAGTAAGGAATGGGTACTGAATATGGTAAAGTTTATTGTTCTAGAAATAAGCAATGATTTTTTAAAAAGTATACTCTTAACTAATCTGGAATTAAGTGTCCAAACAATAACAGCATAATCCTGGGGCAGGAGGTTAGGAACCATTTAAGTGCATCATTGCTAAGGTTCTTGTCTTAGTTGGAGGGAAGTGGTGGAGAGAAGACATAGATTTTAATAAGCTTTAGCAGAGATTAGGGAAAATTAAGTAAAGATAAAGGATTTAATAGCCAGCCCTTGTGGTCTAGTGGTTAAGATATGGTGCTCTCACTACAGCAGCCCGGGTTCATTTCCCAGTCAGGGAACCACGCCATCTATCTGTTGGTTGTCATACTGTGGCGGATGTGTGTTGCTGTGATGCTGAAAGCTATACCACAGTGATTTCAAATACCAGCAGGATCACTCACAGCGCACAGGTTTCAGTGGAGCTTCCAGACTAAGACAAACTGGAAGAAGAACCTGGCCACCGTCTTCTGAAAAAATTGGCTTTGAAAACCCTATGAATAGCAGTGGAGCATTGTCTGATATGGTGCAGGAAGGTGAGAGGATGGCTCGAAGAGACCAGGCAGGGTTCTGCTCTGCTGTCCACAGGGTTATTGGAGTTGGAATTGACTTGACGGCACTAACAACAAAAGGATATAATAAGTCAGAAGTAACTAAAAGGAAGCATAATAAACTGAAGAAACCCCACAAAATCTCAGGAATGCACGGTTAGTTTAACACTCAGAAATCAATCAATGTAATTTACTATATTAACAAACTAAAAAAAGAAATAGCATATGATCATCTCAGTAGATGCAGGAAAAGCATTTGACAAAATCTAACATTCATTCCTGATAAAAATCTGAGGAAACTAGGAATAAAAGGGAACTTGTCCAATTTAATCAAGGGTAATCTATGAAAACCTACAGCTAACATACTACATGGTAAAATAGTGACTGCTCTCTCTCCAAGATCACGAACAAGGCAAGAATATCTGCTCTCACAAATTCTATTCAAACTTGTGCTGGAGGTTCCAGCCAGTGCAATAAATTTAGAAAAAGATATAAAAGACATCAGGTTGGAAAGGAAGAAGGAAAACTGTCTTTATTTACAGTAGACATGATTGCCTATGTAGAAAATCTGATGAAATCTACTTTTAAAAAGCTACTAGAAGTAATAAGTAATTTTAGAAAGGTTGCAAATCAATTGTATTTCTAAATATTACCAACAAACAATCAAGGAAAAATATCATTTAGAATAGCATGAGATGCTTAGGGAGAAATCTGACAAAAGATGTGTGAGAACTATGCACTGAATACTACAAAACATAGCTGAGAGAAGTTAAAGAAGGCCTAAATAAATGGAGAGAAATAGAATGTTTATGGATCGGAATACTCAATATTGTTAAGACAGCAATTCCTCCTAAATTAATCTATTAATTCAACGCCATTTCAATCAAAAATTTAGAAGACTTTCTTTTATAATTGACAAGCTGATTCCAAAATTCATACAGAAATGTAAAGGACCTAGAATAGCCAAAAAAACTTTGAAAACAAAAACAAAGTTGGAGGAATAACATCACTTGACTTCAAGATTTTTAAAGCTACAGTAATCACAATAGTGTGATAGTGTGGTATTGGCATAAAGATAGACAAATAGATTCATGGAACAGAATAGAGAGTTCAGAACTGGCCCACACATATATGGTCAATTGATTTTTGAAAAAGTTGCAAAGGCAATTCTGAGGAGAAAGGATTATGTTTTCAACAAATGGTGCTGGAAAAATTGCATATTTGGATGCCAGAAAACCCCACTTCGATTCATACCTCACACTATATGCAATATTAACTCAAAATTGAGCATAGACCTAAATGTAAAACATAAAACTTTTAGAAGAACACGTAGGAGAAAATCTTTGTGACCTTGGGTTAGTGACTGGAAGGGCCCGTGAAGAGAGCTTCTGGGGTGCTAGTGAAGTTCTGAGTCTTGATCTGAATGGTGGTAACGTGGATCTGTTCAATCTGAGGGTATTTGTTGAGATGTCCACTTAAGATACAGGCACTTTTCTCCAGGTATGTTATACATCAATAAAAAGTTTTAAAAACAGACTTCATCCCCCAAGATAATAAAAGAACATTATGAACAATTTTACCCCAGTAAATTTGAAAATTGAGATGATATCAATTTCTGGAAACATATAACATGCAAAAATGAACATAAGAAAAAATAGAAAACCAATATAGATGTCAGAAAATAAACATACAAGACTTAAAATGGTAATTAAAAAAAAAAACTTTCCATACCCCATCACTCCCTCACAATATAATCCCAAAGTCCAGATTGTTTTATAGCTAAATTTAATAAGCTTTCAAAGAACAGATAATCTGTATCCTGTATAAATTGTTCTAGAAAATACAAAAAGAGAGAAAGTTGCCTCATTCATCTTATGAGGTTTAATAAACCCATAATAGTTAAGACATCATTCCAATTCAGTAGGGGAAAGAGCTGTCTTTTCAATAAATGATATTGGGTTAATTGGATAGCCATATAGCAAAAAAAAAAAATTTTAATCTTGACCTTTACCTCATACCTTCATAAATAAATTAGTTTGAGATGGATCAGAGTCTTATTGTGAAGGAAAAAACAATACATATTTAGGAGAAAAAATAAGAAAATAATTTCATTAACTGGGGAATAGAGAAAGATTTCTTAAATAGATCACAGAAAGTATTAACCATAAAAGAGAAGATTAATAAATGGCCAATATGCATATTTGAAAATGCTTAACATCATTATTCATCAGGAAAAGTGCAAATTAAAACTACAGGAGGTGCCATTATGCCTCCACTAGCATGGCTAAAATTTAAAGAACTGAAAATCGAAGTGCAGGCAATGATATAGAGTGATTAGAACATTTGACATTGCTGATGGGAGTGTGAATTGGTACAACCACTTTGGAAGACTATTTAGAGAATCTAATAAAGCAACACATATGCATATCCTATCAGCCAGAAGTTCTACTTCTGGACATACATCTAGCAAAGCTTAGTATTTACTGCCTAGAGGATAAAAGCAATCAACAGATGTTTGTTGAATGAATGCAGGAAAGAAAGCAGAAAGTAGGCAATCCACACCTGTGGGAAGGGATAAGTAAAATGTGGTATATTCATATGGGGGAAGAGTACACAGTAGTTATAAGTAATAAACTATATTCACAAGGAGCCACCTGGATAGACCACAAAAACGTGATGTCAAAGGAAGCAAGCAAGAAATGGAATCAGATTTTTTACAGAATTCTGTTTGCACAATTTTTAAAGCCACTCACAGAAAAAGCCACCTCTTATAAGCTACCTTTTTAGAAAAGGTTACATATCTAAATCAATATCAGAAGGGCAATTGCAAAGACATATATACGCTAGGCTGGATACCCATGACATAGGTAGAATTGGGACAGTGGATGGGACATGAGGAAGAAAAGTAATGAGGTACCTAAGAGGCACCTCACCTCTACCGGTGGTGCTACTGTGCCAGGAATTGACCGTGAAGAACTTAGTTCTGTGCAGCTGAGGTCTTAAAAACCACCCACCTCCCAAAAGCCCAGACCAGTTCCTAGTACAGGAAGTGGTTGGTGAATATGGATTCCCTTCCTCTCCCTTCCTGCCTCCCTACTTCCTTTCTCCCTGTCTTGAGTACCCTCTTCCTCCATTTACACATCCATTTGTCCCTCACCTCCACTCCTGCCAAAGTACCAAATGCTCTGCTTCTCTGCAAAACAAGGCAGAGCCCTTAGGAGCAGAAAGGATATTTCACAGAGAAAATGCAATCAGCAGAATGCGAGAGCAGCAAAACAAAGCCCCAAGTGCCTTGGTCCAGAGAGACTACAATAATTAAGACATTGTGGTAGGTTTAAGGAT
Organism: Diceros bicornis minor; assembly: GCF_020826845.1. Taxonomy (NCBI): domain Eukaryota; kingdom Metazoa; phylum Chordata; class Mammalia; order Perissodactyla; family Rhinocerotidae; genus Diceros; species Diceros bicornis. Next base: position 41,286,425 of record NC_080763.1, read on the forward strand.
AGAAAAATTCCAGAATGGAATAGCATAGAAAGTCCAGAAACTGATCCACAAAAGGGATACTGCAAGCAGTGGGGACAGAATGGTCTTCTCAACTGGTGGCGCTGGGGGAGTAGATATACACATGAGCCAAAATGAATCTCAGTCCTTATCGTATACAATATTCAAAAATATTTCCAGGTGGATTGCAGATTTAAATGGGAAAGGTAAAACAATAAAGCTTTTAAAGGAAAACAGAACATCCTTGTGACCCTAAAGTAGCAGGTTTCTTAAGTAGAACATAAAATCACTAATCATAAAAAAAAGTAATAAATTTGGACTCTATTAAAATTAAAGAAATCTATTCATCATGGCACGCTATTAAAAAAGTAAAAAGGCAACTCATAAAGTGGTAGAAGATATTTTCAGTACATGTATCCAACAAAGAACTCTTATACAGCATATATAAAGAACTTCTACAAATCAATATGAAAGAGGCAGCACAATACATAAATGGGTGAAATACTTGAACAGGAACTTCACTAAAGAGGTTATCCAAATGGCCAATAGACATATGAAAATAAGCTCAACTTCATTAGGGATCAGAGAAATGCAAGTTAAAACCAATATTAGGCACTACTATATACTTACCAGGATGGATAAAAGGAAAAAGACAGAAAATACCCAGCGCTGGTAAGTTTGTGAACAATTGGATCTTTATACTCTGTTAGCAGAAGTGTAAATTCATACAACTTGGAAAACTGTTTGACAATTTCTACTAATGCTGAAAACGTGTATATTTCATGACCCAACAATTCCATTCCTAGGTACATACCCCACAGAAATGCGTACATATGTCCTCTAGAAGACATGTACTAGAATGTTCGTTGCAGTGCTGTTCAAAACAGGCTCAAACTGGAAACTAGTGAAAAGCCCATCAATGGTTGGATGGTATTCTTTCCATTGTGGTATAGTCACACAATGGAATACAACTTGGCAATGAGAATGAACTACAGCTATGTGCAACAAAATGGATGACTCTCACAAACATAACGTTGAGGGAAATAAATCAGCCATGGGTGAACTCACAGACATTATGTGGGCAAAAGAAGCCAGACACAAAGGGGTATACACTGCAAGACTCCATTTACAATTGCACTTATGGAAAGTACAAAAAGGGGCAGAGCTAATCTGTGGTGTTACAAGTCAGGAGAGAGGTGATTCTGGGTTGGGAGATATAGTGGCTGGAAAGGGACATAAGGGGAGATTCTAGGGGTCTGGTTATGTTCTTCTTTTTGAGCTGGGTACTAGTTGCACAGGTATATTCAGTTTTTTGACATTCAAAATACTATATAGTCACAAAACTCACACTTTGCTGTATGTATATTATACTTCAGTTAGAAGGGTTTTATTGTTAAAATTAAATGACCGTCAATAACGACAATAAAAAATGACAATAAATAATAGAGAAAGAGAAGTTATATGGAATGCTGACAATTAAGAACCAAAGGATGGGCACGGGCTTAGGTACTATAGCAGCTTGGAGGTAGGAGTGGCCAGTGTGTCCTGGAGTGATGCCTGGGGTCTTCCTGGGGGAAATGTTGCTGGAACAACCTCAAAAGACCGGCAGGCTTTGGATGAAAGGGAGTAGGTCCTTTGGATCCAGATAAAACATAACCTTTGAAAAGTGGGTCAATGATTATAGCCTATTCTTTCTACCCCAAGAAGTCTTTCTGACCAGCCCTTTAAAGGAAAAGATTAAAAGGGAATTTCAGCGTGGTGTGGTGGGTATGGAGAGAGGCAGACATAACTGTATGTTCCTAGTAAAGTTATTTTGCTTCTCTGAGTCTCAGTTCCTTCATCTGTAAAATGGAGAAAACAATGCCCCTTCAGAGAATTATGGGAGTTAATATGATGGTTGGCATAAAAATGTTAGTTAAAAAAAAAAAAAGATGGGCCCTAGATGGCCTTTATTAGTCCCTAAGTAAACAGCGTATTATAGTTTGTGTTTTACCATAGACAAGTCTTTTCTAGACCTCCTCCCCTCCAAGTGCCTGTGAGTGAACATATGAACAGCAGACTTCAGCCTTCCCATCCCCCAGGTTGGAACTGCTGTTAATCAGCAGAGGCTGAGGGCATTGGTACTGGGATGATTCATGAAGAGGGCTGGAGTGGTCTAGGATTGTTATGCAGTTTATTAACTTAATTCCCTTTGGCTGCTCCGTGCCCCGCCTGGAGATGAAGCAGCACTTTTATTTGAGGACAAGAAGCCGGCTCACAGTGGGTTCTCCAGTCCCCTGATGCCAAATGTGCTTGGTTCATCAGACTTTATGAGATTGCTGCCTCCCTCCCACTGAAATCCTAGAAGTGCAATGTTATCAGTTGCAGGACTCCCAGGAAACAAGAGATAGAGGATGAACTCAAAACATCTATTGCCAAATCTACTGCTTCTCGGGATTTTACCACCTCTTGCCTGGGTTTCCTGTAGCAGCTGCCTAAATTATCTCCCTGCCTCTAGACTCCCCTTATCACCCCTCTCCCCACCAGAATGGGGGTAAAGCTCAAGCTACAGAGCAGGCTATACAAGATTCCCTGAGATCTGGCCTTGTGGAGTGCTGGAGGCAGGGAGACCAATGAGATGGTTGTTGTGTGCTAGGGGAGGGATGGAGGTGGCCCATACAAAGGTAAAGGCAGCTGAGATGGTGAGCAATGAGCTGTTGAAAAAGCTAGTAAGAGTAGAATCAACAGGAAGTAAAGAAGACTTGATAGGAAATAAAGTAGAATCAACAGGAAGTAAAGTAGGATCAACAGGAAGTAAGATAGAATCAATAGGAAGTCAAGTAGAACCAACAGAAAATAAAGTAGAATCAACAGAAAGAAAATGATATGATTGGGTTTATGCGTCGGTGGGAGGAGTAAAGTAGAGGAAGGAGGAGTAGAGAATCTCTCTCCAGATTCTTTCCTGGAACCGATGTAGGTGGGGTTGCCATTCACTGTGACGGGGACCACAGGAAGAGGAGCAGGTTGTCTTAGCCTGGGCCTCCCAGAAACAGAACCTGAGAGAAAGGCTTGAGTGGGATTGTTTATTTGAGAACATAATGCCAGAAAGCAGGAATGAGGGCCTGGGGAAGCAATATGGAAAGAGGAGAAGCCAATGCAAAGAGGCGTTATTAAGTTGGCCACCACCATGAATGCCTGGTTGCTTGATCCCATGGACCTTCTGAGTCACTTTATGAAATGCTTCTCAGGACTGTCCTGTCAAGTGAAAAAGTGGGGGGCTTCAGCTCCTATCCCGTTGGTGAAGAGCTGCCCACACTTCTGGTTGTGCAAGTATGAGTGCCTGGGAGTGTGACACCCATGAGAGAAGCTCTGGGTCAGGGCGCAAGAGTAATGTGACTCGAAGCTGAGATGAAGCACCTGCACAAAACTGGTTAAAGCTCAGGGGAACTGGCCATGGCAGCAATGGCTAGAAAAGAGGCGAGGCCGAGAGGGAGAGCATGGTACTCCATCATGAAGAGGTGTGCAGGAGGACTTCATACCCAGGTCAAAGGGGAATATATCAAGATAGAAAAGACATGCCCCTGCGCTTGAGGAGCCCACAATCTCGTAGGAAAGACAAGTAAATAGACAAATCACGCTACAACGTGGTGAGTGTGCCACTGTTGCTAATTGCTGTCAATGTCTCTTTGCTTTGTGTCAGACGCTGCTCTGAGTCAAGTGCTGTACCATGAATTTGCTCCTTTAATTCTTGCCGCAATCCTGCAGGGAGGCACTGTTATCTTCCCACTTCACAGATGAGGGAATGGGGATGGCATTGTCCAAAGTCATAAGCTAGTCAGTGGCAGAGCTAAGGTACAAACCTTTCAACCCCTTCGGAATTATCAAAGGAAGCAGATACTTAGTCTGTTGAGCTGAAGGGGGCAGATCAGCCACAAGTTGGTTGGAATGATACCCCTTTGTACTTTTTGCAAAAGCATTTCCACCCATGGTTTAATCAGTATTGAAAATACAGGCCAGGAATCACCATTATTATCTTCATCTTACTGGAGAGGAAACAGAAGCCCACAGAGATGAAGCATCTTTCCCCCGATCACCCAGAGAATCAGCTGTGACCATGGACATCATTGCAGGTTGTCGGCCAGATGATGGCTAGTGCAGCACCCTCCCCACCTCTGCCCTGTGCTGTGGAGGCCCGCTCCTGGAGAGGGACAACCAGCAGGGCCTGGCATTCCAGTGCTGACCTAAAGTGAGTCAGGCACCACTAAACAGGCTCAATTTTACCTGTGGTAATTTCCTCCCTCCATAAAGATTTATTTTGGGCTACAGAAAAAAAATGGATTCCACAAAGCTGAAAGCAGACGCCACTTGCCACAGTGCCTGCGGGTTCCGGACATGGAGAGAAATTTTTGTTCTTCTTTAGACCACATCTCCTGGGTCTTTCTCCCAGAAAGTCAGCCACTGGGCTGTGGGCCACCAAGCTTGTGGCAGCAGCCACCTCCAGACAGCAGAAGACATTTATGTGCCCTTTGGTTTGAGTGAAAAAAAATTTTCCTGATGAATAGAGGAGGCTGGACACTCATTGTCCCCAGGGCAGGTGGGCCAGTCCTGGGGTAATGTCACTGACTAATTGCCCCAAAAAACTCAAGGGAAGTTTCAGAAGCATTTAACTGTTTCTTCAAATTGTTTTTTTTCTTTTTTGTTATGTTAAGAGGTGCAATCACCAACCACCCTGAACCAGACTGAGCCCCACCACAAGAGCAGCATCTACGCAGAGGAGCTGAGAGATGACCTAAAGTAACCCTTTACTTAATATGCGATGGATATGGAAGCATGTTTTCCAACTGAGCCTGCACAAGCAAATAACCACCACTCCCTTTTGAATATTCATTCCCCATCCGAAATAAAAGGCCCCTGCTGTCCTGTGCTAGAGGAGAACCACAACTTTGCAAATGATTCCACGTGGTCTCCTATTTGTTGCAAACAAATTCTACTTTGTGTGACAACTACTTCTGGTGGAGAGTCTGATTTTAACTCGCCAGGAAGCAAACCCACTTTGGTTCAGTGACAGTAAGACCATGAATTAGACAAGCATGAGGTATATAGTACTCTTATGCTGTACATCTATATATAAACTCATATATGTGTATGTAGTTGTGTATGTACTGCTACATATAGTATAGTATATGTAGTATATATACTCATATACTATAGTATAGTATATATAAAGTATACAGTATATAGTATATATACTGTGTGTATATATATATACACATATACTCTCTCTATATAGAGAGTATACAGTATATAGTAGATATATAGCACTCACAAGGTGCCAGGCTCCTTGTAATCCTCTCAGCAGCCCTATGAAGCAGGTACTATTCATGTCTCCATTTTACAGAGAAGGAAATCAAATCATGCAGAGGTTAAGGGACTCGCCCAAAGTCTCACAGGTATGTGGGAGAACAGGGATTCAAGCCCAGACAGTCTGGCTCCCAAGTCATGCTTTTAACCTCTGACATGTGCAGCCTCTCTGGATGAATGAACATTGGGCTGGACGCTGGATTGGAGGTAGATTGAATTGGATGAGTTACCCAGCTGCATCTCATCGAGCAGGATTTCTGTTGTGGGGAGCCCCCCACACCCACCGTGTCCCCTAAGTTATTCTGCAGGCGATTTGACCCCAAAGGGTACTGTGATCTCAATATGACCACAAAGAGTATTGTGACCCCAATTTGACCCCAAAGGGTACTGTGATCCACTGCTTTGACCCCTGTTTGCAGTTGGAAATATCACATCTGACTACTCTTCTAGGGACTTGGAGGTTATTTTCCCTGGAAGCAATCACCATGCCTTACTCAGCTCCCTGGCCCAGTTATCTTCTAGTGTGACATCAGGGCTTCAGACTGGGGCCGAGGTCCCCAGACACCCACATCTGCCTCTGGAGGAGCCAGAATGAATTACTCTGCTTGCACGGGATCCCAGGGACAGAGGGTGGAGGGAATCCTTAGGAAGAACCCAGCTGCTTTCCCTGCACCCTCGGTGGGGGTGCTTAAGAGTGAAGCCTTTGGAGGCACACCTATTGCTTCCTAGCTGATGACTTTGGGCAATTTGACGCCTGCCAGGGCAATGATTCCTAAAATCTTCCTGTTTTAATAGCCCCTGAGCACAACCATTGTCTTCCTCTTAGATCCCGAGGGCATCCCCTGGTCTCTCCTCAAAAGCAGGTAGCACAGCTGGCTAATTCCTCAGTGCAGCATGCATAGCTGCAGTGAGGGCCCAGGCTAATATCTTCTGCTGCTGCAAACAAAATAGCATCACAGTCTTTTTTTTTTTTTTAACAGGAGAATAAAAATGGAGAAGTACCCCAGTAGGATATTGACTTTGCCTTCCTAATTGAATCTAGAGGAGAATTCTTGCTGAAAAAAATGCCAACAAAATGTATCTGTGAAATTAATTATCATCACTGAATCAACATTGAATGAGCAACATCTGTCTCCTTGGGTTCCTCTGACTCAGATAATTCTTTTTTTAAATTCAGTTATTCATTTTCTCACCAAACACTTACTATGCATTTAGGCACTGCACTGGATGCTGGGCATTTGGAGATAATAATAATGATGACGCTTAACATTGGGTACCAGGCCCTGGAATCAGCATCTTTGTGCATCATCCTATTTAATCCTAACTATGTGAGGTAGGTCCTGTTTTTAGCCCCATTTTATAGAGAAAGAAGCAGGCTGAGCATGAATAAGTAAATTGTTTCATGTCACAAATAGTAAGTGGCAGAGTCTAGATTTAAAGTCAGTTTTTATTCTAGAGTCTTTTTTTTTCGTGAGGAAGATCAGCCCTGAGCTAACATCCATGCCAATCCTCCTCCTTTTTTTTCCCTTTTTCTCCCCAAAGTCCCAGTAGATAGTTGTATGTCATAGCTGCACATCCTTCTAGTTTCCGTATGTGGGACGCCATCTCAGCATGGCCGGAGAAGCGGTGCGTCAGTGTGCGCCTGGATCCGAACCCAGGCCACCAGTAGTAGAGTGTGCGCACTTAACCGCTAAGCCCTGGGGCCATCCCCCTATTCTAGAGTCTTTCAACCACTACAGGGTCTGGAAGGGAAGCCCCTTACCTTTCTTTGAAATGGAGCAGTTGTCATTGTCTTATTCTTATATGGTGTGTCTGAAAGCATCTTTAGAAACTCTTCTTATTTTTAGGTTGGGAGTGAAACAGTGCTTTTGTTGAACAGTTACAGCTTCAAGACCGTCTCCTAGCTCCCCTCCCAGTCAGATCACCATCCCTAAGCCCCTGCTGTCAAGAAAGTTTGTGGCAACCACTGTAGAGACACAGAGGTAAACACATTAGTGCAGCAAAGCCTTCCAGGTGTTGTGATAAAGGTCTTTATAACGCATAATGAGGACACAGCAAAGATTAGTTCTGCTTGGGAGCGAGGAGAGATGGCCAGGCATACATCTGATATTAGTTAGGACAGGTAACACTAGCTGCTATAGAAAATAATGCCCCAAATTTCAGTAGTTTAACACAATATAAATTGATATCTCACTTCAATGTGGGCATTCCAGCTCATTGGTGGTCTTTCCTCAGGCCATCCAGGGACCTGCGTCCCTTCCATATTGTGGCTGTGCCATTTCCAGGGTCTTGGAGTCCTCTGCTGGATCCTCTGTCTCTGCCTAGAAGACAGGGGACAGGAGAGAGGTCAACCATGGGAGGTTCTCATGGACCAGGCTGTGAGTGACTCTCATCACTTCTGGCTGGCCATCTATTGTCCAGAAGCCCAGGCACACCCAGCTGCAGAGGAAGCCGGGCAATAAAGTCTAGCTGTGTCCACAAGAGGAAAGGAAGCAGATTTGGAGCCAGTCAGTCTCCACCATGGGTCTCCACACCAAATCCATCCTGTTCTCTACAGCTGCTTCTCTGTAGGTCTGTGTTCCCACCAGAGTGCGTGCCCCTGGAGGGCAGAGGCCCCTTCCCATTTGGAATTCCATGCTGGAGCAGAAGGTCTTGGGCATAAAATGTGCTCTGCACGTTTCTGTTGGCAGATTGATGAATGCATAAACGAGGGTTGAGTTGGCTCTTGTTTGAATTTAATATAATTTTGAACTAACACTGAGATTTGCAAATGCAATGCTCAGTTGTGTATATGAAGAGTTCTAATTTGAAAAAGAAAAACCCCTTTGAATGTGAAGGACCTTTATCCCTTGGAAGCCTACCTGTCCTGGCCATCAGATCAGGTCTCAGCACTATCATTTATGGGATGACAGGTGAGGTAGATGGCAGAGAGTGTACACAGGATGAATTAAACTAGCCTGTATGCCATTTTAGCTTGAGTCTCATAACCCCTCAATCTAAAGTGGGGTGGCAAATATCATCATTCTATGCCAAAGAGATGACATTTTCATTGGCAATGACTCTCATTATCGGGGTCATGGTGGTAAGCATGGTTGCTCAGGACCTCCCCCTCCACGGGTCATTTCCCATTAAGGAGAGATGGGCAAAGGCTGGTGGGAGTGATAGCAGCTGCCAAATGTTTAAGGAAGCCCAGAAATATTAGCTAGACCAGGGTTCCTCAAATCCAGCACTATTGACATTCTGGGCCCCATCATTCTTTGTGATGGGGCTGTTCTGTGCACAGTAGGATGTTCAGCACCATCCCTGGTCTCTACCCACCAGGTGCCAGTAGCACCCCCATCCCAAGTTTAAAATGTGTCCAGACATTGCCAAATGCCCCCTGGGGGGTAACCACACATCAAGGGAGTTCCTAGCTCTACTTGGATTGAGAACTACTGGTCTAGGGAGTTCCTGATGGAGAGTGTGGACCTGAGGGCCAGTTCCTTGTTCTCTCTCCCACTCTCTGTAAGGAACCGCCAGACACTGTCATTTCTGACAAGACGTCTGCATGCACCTCAGTTATCTTTAAGGAAAATGTGGCTGTGAACTTTATCTGAGCTGTCACCATCCCTCTGAACAAAATGTCGGGCTGGAAGGATGGAGCAAGCAATTCAGGCTGCCTCACAGGGGGCTCTCCCAGCAAGATTGTTCCATGCGACATGCCACACTAGGCAGCATCCACAGAAGAGTGCACCCTGATGGAATCTGAATGGGGCGTCTCTCCTGGTGGGCCTTGGTCTGTTCCGGCAGTTCGTAGAGAACTCTCCAGCACCATAAAGCACACAAGCCATCGTCTTCCTTGATCATCACAGCTACTGGAGGGGCATCGCCCAGCTTCTCTGCACCCACCACCCTGACTCAGAGAGAAGAGAGCCTTGCTCAGCGTATCTTTCCTACCTTAAATAACAAAGCTTGTGGAGGGGTTTCTGTGTCACCACGCTTTACATCTGGTATCTCCTTTCTGATTTCAGTTCAACAACAGCCTTGGAAGGTCAATGGAGGGGAGATCATTAGCCTCATTTTACAGATGAGGAAACTGAGACTAAGGGAGATTTGGTGACCCAAACCTCAATTCATCCAAATCTCAAATGATGGTCCTTTGAGTCCAAGTCCAAGGGCTGTTGCCACTCTTGCACAGCTGCTGTTGAAGATGCAAAGTTAGGTGCGAATTTGGCGTTGTTCTATCCCCATAGTCATTTGCCTGGGTGAGCTCTGGGGGACACAGGGTTTCACGGGAGATATATCTCTCTTTTCCCTCCTTAGGCAGGATACCCTGGGGGTGAGAGCATGAGCTCTGGGGTCAGCTGGCTGTGTTCAAGTTTCAGCTCCACGGGGTCCAAGACTTCTCACCTTGAGCAAATGGCTAACCTGTCTGAGCCTCAGTTTCCCCATATGCAAAATGGGGATAATAACAGTCACTACCTCCCAGTCTTGTTGTGAAGATAACACAGAGAGCCGTCAGCACAGTGTCCGGCCATGTCATGCCCACTACATGTGAGTGAGATTGTCTGTTACCTGTTTTGTTTTTCTGCCACTCAACACAGCTGGCTCTGCTCTCCATAGAGTAGAGGTGAATCTCTCAGAGGAGAATGGGTATTGTTTTTGAGAAATGCAATTAAAATCTGGAAAGAGTTCACTAATTCCAGAGAGAAGATAAGCCTTGCTATGTGGCTCGCCTCCCAGTCTATTATCTCAGATGCTTTTGAGTATGCCCTTCTGTAAAGGATGCGCTTTCTCTTTTTTTTTATTCAGAGTAATTAGTATTTATTAGTTTAGCAATTTTCAATGAGACAGACAACTAGGACTCAGTAAGCTGGTAACATAACAAAGTAAACAGAGGACATGGAGGGTGGAGGTCCAGCTCAAAGGCAGGCTCGGGAGTCACCCACAGTTTTCAGATGGTCCCGGAGGCTCAGGAAGAGCAGGATACCGGAACATGTGGTTGATCCGGGAGAGTGAGCACTGGGAGGGAGCTCTTATCAACCTGGAATTGAGCTGAGACATTGCATTCATTCCCTTGTTTAATCTTCACAACAACCTAATGATGAGGAAACATTCTTCAGAAAGGTCTGAAAACCCCAGCCTGTCTCCACTGAACTAACACATTTATGGGCTTTTGAGTGTATGAGGTCCTTTCATTTGATGATCACAAGTTTTGTGCTTTATATATTATTATCCCCATTTGACAGATGGGGAAATTGAGGCTCAGACTAGTTAAGTGCCTTAAACTTAAGTAATGCAGCTACTTACTGGCAGAGCTGTAGGGACACCCAGGCCTGCCCCTTCCATGGCACCATGTCGTGTCTCAACCTTGATCAGAGCAAGGTGAGACACCTGGAAATGAGATGGGTCTGGGACAAAGGAAAGACAACGGCATTTTGCTGGGGAGAAAGCTTGCTGATATATTCAATGGAGAAAAAGCTTCACGGCATTTTGCGTTCCTCCCATCAGTCCAAGGTTAGGGAGACAGAGACTAACTAGACTGACAGGAAAGAGAAGAGGCGAGTGGGGGCAACATGGAGAGGAAGCCAACAATTGGAAGGAGGGAGCAATCCTCAGGGAGTGGACAATCTAGTGAAATGGTGGGCATCCAGAATACATTTTTAGAAGGAGAAATAGAAGCTGAATATGTTGGTCCAAGAGCCTTCCTAACTAAAATAGCCAAACGGATCTTAGAGAAAATGAGAAATGGGGAGGGATGGCGACTTCTTTAACTCACAGCACGATAAAGCTCATCAGAGAGTTTTGAAATCCTGTCCTCTGAATATCCAGAAGAGCAGACCATTTGAATCCCCATTTCCTTTCTATTTCTAAGCTCTGTTGTGCCCCTCTTCTTAGAGCCACAAGGAGAATTTCAGGAGGCATCAACTGTGTTAATTAGATCAGCAGGCCACAGCATCTCTTTGACCCTTTCGATGCACTTACATGGCCTGTTTCCCTGATATTTTTAAGACTGAGCAATGTTTCATGTAAAGGAAAAGTCATTTTCTCTCTTGATCAAGTTTTCTACCTTGGTCTGTACAATGAGAACTTCTGTTCTTTGGGAAATGTTGGAGAGGCTTCCACCCTTTAGTCCACTCCTACCAATCACTGCTCCTGGAAGTAGGAAGACGGATTTAATTGCATTGGAGGCATGGGTAAAGGGACTGAACACGGATGTCTTGGGCCCTTCCGGGCTCTTTCTATTGGCATATCCAGGCTATAGAGAACGTACCTTCCCTCCTGCTCTGGTTCTTCATGGGGTAAGCAATCCTGGAGGGGTCCAGGCCAGCCTTGGAGACTAACTGGATGCTTTCTTGGCCCCTTTACGATGGACAGGGTATGAGTTGGTCCCAATTCTCCTTTAACTGCTTGGGTAAGTGTCTGCTCTGTGGACCTGACTCCCATGTCTTGTATATTCCATGATCTAGGCTTCCCAGAGGAGGCAACAGCAATGCTGAGATGTGAGGAATTATTGGGAATCAGTCAAGTGAAGATGGATTGGAAGAACAGTCCAAATGGAGGGTTCAAGCTTGAGCAACGGCAAGGAGGCAAGAGACAGGATGGCAAAGTAGGGATGTGTGTGTGTTTGCTATTTCCACAGTGTAGGAGGTAAGGCAAGGAGTGGAAGGAGTAACACCAGAGTGGTCAGTTCAGAGGACGTCACAGGACCTTACCTGCCTGGCTTTGGAGCTCTGACTTTATTGTGTAGGCTAATGAGTTCTGAAACTTGTTTCTTAGAAAACTAGTCCTGTGACATGCTCCTTAGGAACAAATCCTAAGGCCAAGTATGTTTGGGTAATGTTTTAGAGATTCCCAATAAACAGTAGCACGTTAGGGCCTGAGAAGTCCTGCAATGAAGAAAACTGTTCAGTGTATTGCCTTGGTAACAATCTTTAAAACTCTGAAAAGCCAGTATTTTAAAAATCTCTTTGGCAAACACTGTTTATGGGTAATCAAGGATCTTTAAAAGGTCTTACAAAGGAGAGTGATACGAAGGAGAGAGATTTATCTTTACCAGTGTGGAGGATGGATTTGAAGGAAACAAAGTTGTACATAGGAGACTAGTGAGGAGAGGGTTTCAGGAATTTGGGGAGAGATATTAAGGATGTATAACACTGGGAGATATTGAGGAAAGAAATGGATTCAGAGATATTTAGGAGATAAAATAATCACATCCTGGAGATCTATTAGATGTGATGGGTAAGAAGAGGAAGAATCAAGGATGACTTCCAGGTTTAACCAGGTAGATGGTCATGCCACCAACTAAGAGAGAGAGAGCACTTTTAGACGTGTTGAGATTGAGGAGCCAATGATATGTCAAGATGGAAGGATCTGGTACGCAGATAGGTATGAGTCTAGCTCATGGACGAAGTTCTGATTCATGAGAAAATCTTTGGGATTGTCAGTATTTATTTGGTACTCTAAACAAGTGTCCCCAGGCAAGGGTGTGTGTAAAACGAAAAGAGCCACAGACTGCAAATAGAATGTTAAAGAATAATAGTTAAGGGATGGAAAAGGGAAGAGAAGCCCATGAGAAATCTTGAGAAAGAATGAAAGTAGTATGAGATAAACCAGAAGCTGCAGTGCAGTGGAAGCCACAGGAATAGAAGATTCAACAAAACCCAGTGACCAATGGAGCCAAATCTAGGAGACAGGCAGAGTGAAATGAGGCATGGAAGAAACACATCGCCATTGGTTCTTGAAAGCTCGCTGATGACCTTCCTGAGAGCAGTTCTAGAAGAGTGGTGGAGATAAAAGCCAGTTTTAATGGACTGAGAAATGAAGGGAATTGCCATTGAAGTGAATGGCATTGAAGACAGCTCCTTTGACAAGTTGGGAAGAGAAAAACAAGTGAGAGGTTGGATGTTGGCTGAAGTGAAAGAGATCTGAGCATGGAGCCAGTTGAGAAGAGGAGGTTAAAGATGCAGGAAAAAGAGGGAGAAAGGAATTGGAATGGGAAAGAACACTGAAAGAGGACAAGTAAAAGGTTTTGACAATGACACGGGTGGCCTGATGAGAAAAGACCATGCACTTTTAGCAGACCTAACCAATGCAGCTGCATGATTTTTCTGCTCAGCAATCTAGCATAGGAGCAGAGGAGAAGGTGGGATTTTGCATTGATGGAGCAATGGAGTTTTGCCAGCCACGTGTAGTGCAGGGGTAGAGGTACAAGGGAATCAGGATGTTGGTGAAAGAATGTCTTAGATAGTCCACCGTGGAGTAAAAGCTGGACAGGAATGAAAAATGGGCATCAAGGAGCGCAAAGACTTGGAGAAAATGGAGAGGTTGAGGGAGGAAGAGTGCTGATGAGGCCTCTGTGGAATTGAGCGTTTGAGAAATGCGGTGGTTAGACCACAGCAGGGAATCCTAGAAGTTATGACTTCAGAAGGCAGAAGGTCCCAGGGATGAGGAAATCCAGGGAGTGGCCCTGTGGGTGGGTCTTGGAAAGTCAGTGACATTAAGGGGGTCAATGAATTGGAAACTAAAGTGTTGCTGGATCTGCTGCACTGGTGATGATGGGATGATGAGGCTGGAATAGATAATCTCCAAGGCTTCCACTGGATCTGTGATGTGATGTGTTAAAACAAGCTAGACCAGCATCTCCCATGATTGACACGTACAACAACCTACCTATGGGACATTCCACCTGAATGCCACACAGATACCTCAAACTCAACTGGACAAAAACTGAGCTCAGCGTGTTTTCCCCCAGGCAGTCTTCTCTCCCTGGGTTCCCTCTAGCAATCAATGGCCCACCATCTACTTAGGAACTCAGGTCGGGACTCTGTCTCCGACGTATCTCATCTTCCAAGACTCTCCTCCTCTTTTCTCTCCATCACTGTTATCAACAACCCTTTTCTCTGTGACAATAATTGCAGCCTACCTGGCCTTCCTACTCAGAAAAGTTGCCCCCCACTGTAATTCAGCCTTCAAGTGCTGCTGGTGTGATTTTCTTACACTGCTGCTGAGAGCATGCCATTCCCCTGTTCAGTAACAGAAACTCAAACCCTTAGCCAAGCACTCAGGGCCCTTCAATATCTGTCTCTAACCTCATTTCCAGCTTCATTTTGTGTCTTCAATTCACACATCCCTCCGTTCCAGCCAAATGAATCCATCTGCCGTTCATGGCTCTTGAGTGTCCTAACTCTTCTTTCTTCGGGCTGTAACCTCTGCATAGAATGCCCTCCATCTCCCGCAATATGGCTGTTAAAACCCTACCCCTTTTTCTAGAACCAGATCAAATGTCACCCCTTCCATTAATCTGCTCCTTCCTCGCCTCCCTCCAACTGAAAGTACCATGCTCCTTCTGTGAATTCTCAAGGGACTTTAATTAAACCTTTTCTTGCCATTTGCATTTTGTTACCATTTGCATTTGTCTGGGCTTCTGATCAATGCCGTGCATTGACCGTCCCTGCTTGACTGTGAGCAATTGGAGAGGAAGAGCCAAGTCCTGATCTTATTCCACGCTGCTGCCCCCAAGGTGCGGGAGCATAATAGGGACTTCGTAGTCTGTTAGAGCCAAGTGGGAATTCAATCTCCACCCCTTGAAAGCTGTGTGACTTGGGTAAGTTTCCGAACCTCTCTGAGCTTCGGTTTCTTCCTCCTTAAAACAAGGATAATGATACCGAACTCACAGTCAGTATCATTTGTTGCCTCATTGAGGCAACAAAAATGAAGCAGTGAGCACTTGCTTGGCACATTGTAGATATTAAATAAATACTTCCATTTCCCTCTAAATCATAGCTTTGAATATGTGAAAAAAGAAGTGGAACGGAGTGAAGCAGAAGTCACCCATGACTCTATTTCCAAGCGGCCCTGCTTACCGGGCAAGGGAAATAGCAGGGACTAGGACCAAAGGGGATTTCTCCTCCCTTCCTGCTTTTCTTACTTTCAAAATTTTCTTTAAAGAACATCTTTTATTTTTCAAGTTAGAAAGCATTGTCATAAGTGAATGTGTGTGTATAACTTATATCTATATGGAGAAATGCTATTTTTCACTGACCACTCCGGAAAATTTCTGGGCTTGCTCTTGAGAGCTTCCATCTGAAGACTGCCAGCTTGGCCGCCTGTAAAATGATCCTCTCTCTGAACAATCCCAAAGTTACCCAGATCCTCCGTGGAAATCCTTCTCTCCCCCCATTCCACATTCAATGTCCTTTCATTTGTCTCCAAGGCGACTCCTGCAATGAGAAGTTTTAATTGCTGTTCTCCACCAGGGTTTGAAAGGGCACCCAGGGCATGTTTAATAATTTGTCTTTCCTGTTGGAGCGGGTGATGGATGAGATGCATTAAAGTGGTATTCCCTCCCCAGATCCTGTTGCCATCCCCCCTGTTGTCCCTGAGGTGGGGAGAGCCGTCATGCCAGGGATCCTGAGATACGCAGGGGCCACCCCAAAACCCAAAGGATGAGAGGTGCTGGACAGGGGAGGGGGCCAGTGTGATGTAGCAGAAAGAATACAGAATGCAGAGCCAGCTCCAGCTGTGTTAGGTCCCAGCTCTGCTGTGTCCTTGTTTTGTGACTTCAGGCAAACACTTTGTTTTGTCTCTCTAGTCCTCAGCTTGGTCCTTGGGAACATGTGAATATAAATACCTTCTTCCTAGGTTCTTGGAGGGTTAAGCGAAGGCCATTCAAGTCCCCAGCCACAGTATCTGTACATGATATAAAGGCTCAGTAGATGATAATCCCCCCTTTGCATCTGTAATTCCTCGTCTGTCTGGAGAAGATGCCCTTCCAGAGGATATTAATGTTCGTGTGACATCCAATTTCTGAGCAAGCACCTACTATGTGTGCCCAGATGATATGGAAATGTCTGCCCTTATCCTCTAGGGGAATCTAGTGGAGCTAGGGAAAGGCTGATGAGATATTTTAAGTCCTCAGGTCCAGAACTGTTGGTTGGGCAGAGCAGGGTCCTGAGGCTGCAGAAGACTCAAGAAAGCAACAGAAGTAACTCGTGCCCAAGACCTGGCTCCAGCACAACCTCGGTGCCTGAACATTGACACCCTTCTTTCACAGATGAAGACGTGGAGGCCCAGGAAGTTTCAAGTGTCCCACTCAAAGACACACAGCTGGTACCTGACGTGGGTACTCAATAACCATTTCTCAGGTGAATGAGTGAGCAAGTGGCCAAAGACTGTAACCGCCCATTGGTCTTCAGAAGGCATCTGGGTCTCCTCACCATGCCACAATCCATCCTCCCAACTTGCTCTATTCATTGTCCTGAAGAGCTGCCCTGATTACTGCATGCCCTGGCTCAAGCACCTTCAATGGACTTCCATAACACCTAGAAGCGTAGAATTCAGGGCTTTGCAAAGTCTCACTTGGGCTCACCTCGCAACCTCATCTCTGATTACTGAGTTCTTCTTGGTGGTCCTAGGCTCCAGAGCTCTATAGCCTTTCCTCTCCCAGTTCTCGTAGCTTCCTATTTCCATGACTTTGTCTATCTTGGTCCCTTTTTTCACCCTTTCCTTAGCTCAGGGAGCTCTTCCTCAGCATCTCCTGCCTTCAAAGTCCTAGTTGAACATGACCTCTTTGAAAAGAATCACATCCTGTGCTCCCAAAGCACAGCCTGTCCCTCCAAGGTTGCCCCTTCATAGCCAGCTGTGGAGTGGAGCCATTTGTGTCTGTCACCCGCTTGGGTGAGCCCCTCAAGGGTGGGAGAAGGAAACTGATTTGTCTCTGTAGCCCCAACTCCCAGCCCAGGGATTGGCATGAAGTAGGTACTCAGTATGCACTTGTTGAATGAATGAATGCATGAACAATGAGCATAGCTCCTGGTCACCTGCAAAGAGCTTGGGGGTAAACAGGGCATGGGGTTGTTGGTTGATTGGGGGAAGTGAGAGCATGAGTGATACTGGGATGAGTGGGCTACAAGGGCTGAGAAGGAGGCTGGGCTCAGACAGGGAGTTTTTGTGAGATCTTGACCAGCCTATGAGTTGTGAATATCATGGGTACCATGTGGAGATGGTGGGTAGACATTGTAAGGCCGGTTAACATGTAATGAATGCTATGATGTGCCAGAACTCAAACTGAGTTTATCCCATGCCTTACTGCATTTACTCCTCATGATAACCCTACAAAGCCAGTCCCACTATTAACCTCATTTATTATTGTTCTCATTTTGGGGACAAAGGGGTGAAATAATTCACCCACAGCTAGTGAGTGGTGGAGCTGGGAGTCAAACCAGTTCTGTTTGGCACCAGAGCCTATGCTGTCAGCCACCTCACTACGTTCACGTGACATCCAACAAACTGTGCCTTCACCTGCTATGAAGTCTTGCTCAGGAGTAGTCCCAGAGCCAAGACTATAAAGTGGACAATGATCTATGAGTTGCTAAGAGAACGGAAATCATGTAAATGACTTGGATCTCTACATGCATTAGTGCATCTGGATGTGTTTGCTAAAGACTGGTTACAATGTTGTCTTACTCCATTCCGGCTACTATAACAGAATACCATAGACAGGGTGGCTTATAAACAAAAATTTATTTCTCACAGGTCTGGAGGCTGGGATGTCTGAGATCAAGGCACTGGCAGATTCCATGCCTGATGAGGACCCGCTTCCTGTCTTCTTGCTGTGTCCTTACATGGTAGAAGGGACAAAGGAGCTCTCTGGAGGCTCTTTTATAAGGGCACTCATCCCATTTGTGAAGGTTCCACCCTCATGACCTAATCCCAGATGCCCTACCCCCTAATACCATCACATTGGGGAACACAAATATGTAGTCTATAGCAAATGTTTTTAGGCATAGCTCATATGTACAGAAGTCATCACAGTTTACCAAGCTCTTTCCCATCCATTATCTCATTTGATACTCATACCTGTCCCGTGATTCTGATATGGTTTTTCTCTGTGTTTTACAGATGGGGCTCAGAAAGATCAATCAGCAGATCCGTAGTCATATGCTAGTTAGATGGTAGGGCTGGGATTTCAATGTATGTCCATTTCTTTGTCTTATAAGTGCTGGGGTATTTCAGGGTAGTTCATTAATGACACCCCTTCCCTGTCCAAAAGAGAAGGAGGATGGAACATCAAGTCTGGAGGACATGGCTTATATCCTTGAGTAAGTGGGCTTACTAAAAATAACCCTAGAATTAGACTGACTTAACCACCCAGTCTTAGAAGCTGGAGTGGCACAGGGTACTGGGTCCATATGGGGAGGAGTCTGCCAGGTTAATTGTAGGACACGGAAGAGCAGAGAACTCATGTTTCAGTGGGGAGACTCACTCTCAAGATGAAGACCGGAGGAATTAACTTGAGCCTGCTTGGTTTATTTTTCCGTATGTGTCAATCAGACAAGTCACTGTGGTTCCCAGTGAGATTGAGGAAAGGGGACAGAGAGAAGCCACCTACAAAATTCCGGCCATATGGAAGGAAACAGGAAACACTGGGAGTTACATTAATCATGTTCCTTCCTTAATAATGGAACTATCAAGAGTAAGGAACAAGTGTTCCTACATAACAGTAAGAATCACTACAAATGCTGGACCCACTGTCAGTGCTAGATTGTTGCAAAGAAAAAGTCTATCATGCCTGACTTGAAAGTTACACATCCTGAGGAACTTCCACTAGAATACAGCCGGTGAAAGGGACACATCTTCCCTTCCCTGCCAATGAAAATGATCTTTAAATTTACCCTCTGAGCATCTGCCCAGTGAAGAATGTGGCAGAGAGTCTGGTTAAATTTCTATGTGATTAAACATGCTAGAAAGTCAAGACAAGGGCTTTCCTGTAATTAGCAAGAAGCAATTATAGAAAATAATGGCTTTTAAATTTGGAATACAGAGCTACAAAATAAGGGGTTTTTGATGTGAAGCTCCTCTGAAGTTTCAGAAGTCTATTTCAGCCTGAGACATGTATCCTGCAGATAAAATTTAAAATAATGTAGAAAGGAACATTCTATACATAAGAATATATTAGGAAAGTTAACTAATAATAACTGTTTGAAAAATACCAAACTGTTCTTAGGTGTTGATGCCCTTTTTTAAAAATCAGCTTTATTGAGGTATAATTTACATACTATAAAATCTACCAGTTTTAAGTATACAATTTTATGTGTTTTGACAAAAGTAAGTAGCCATGTAATCACTAGTAATAATTATTCATTAGAAAAATATCAAATTCTTCATATAGCAGTTTATGCCTTTTATAAATCTTCAAGGGGTTGCTATTTGTCTTCTAGGACTTACTACAATTTAACTAATTTCGTAGAGAATTACGTTTTTGATTAGGAAGGGAGCAATTGAAAATTTCCCTTGTCATCAGCAGCACTTTTAAATTGAAGCCATGTTAAGAAAAGTAGCACAAGCTATGACATACAACTATCTACTGGGGCTTTGGGGGAAAAATATATAAATAAATAAATAAATAAATAAATAAATAAATAAATAAATAAAAAGAAAAGCAGCACACAGTCTGTTGCAAAGGATAGTTCTTCAAAAGGATAGAAAAAACATTTACTTGATTGCAAAATTTATAAACCTAAATTCATAAAGTGGCTGTAAATACTGGAGCAGACATTGCTGTTTTTCAGCTCCGAGCGCTGCTACCCACACTCCACTAACACCCTCTCAGGGCAGCTCACGCACCCATCTCATCTCATATTTACATAACACTTTACAGTTAGAAAGTGCTTTCACGACCATTTGACAATTTAGAAAGTGCTATTGCATCCATTAACTTATTTAATCTCTTCCTGCTTGCCCTGAAGCTAAACAGGCCCTCAGAAGAATTTACTCAGAGTTGGATCATAAAAATATTCATCTCTGTTTGCCTGCATCTCCCTTGCCAAGCATGCCTCCCTTAATGGTGAGGTGGATGGCTCCACTGCCATCAGGATGGAAATTAATTGGTGACTATCCATCATTCTGTGGGTTCCTCCCCACCAAACACTCGGCGTCAGGGGCTGATGAACTGGAGTCTGATCCAACAATAATTTGGAACTTCAGGCTCCGTGGCGAAGTCCCTGCTGCTCTGGCTGGGATTTGGGGGTTGTGAAAGAACAATGCAGGAGAAGGATCCAGAGTGAGTCTCAAGAAACAAGTCTTTTGCTAAAGCCTAATTGTGGGGGTGGGGGAGAGTCCTTAGGTGAGTAAAGGGTGGAAGTTAATCCCCCTCCCCATCTTCAGGGGACATACCCTGCAGGCCCAGGACATGAAAAGAGAAGGAATGGAGGATGAATTATGCCATTCCCATGGCAACGCCCATGTCTCTGGTCCCTGGCGAAACCAAGTTACTATGATCATAGTAGGCCACTTGGGGGCCACTAGGAAACAGAGAACCTGGATCCCAGTGCCAGCTCTGGCATCAAGTTGCTGTTCGCCCTTCAGCAAGCCTCTTGCCTTCTCTTACCTTCAATTGTCTCATCTGTGAAAGAAGAGGAGTTGATGCTATGATTGCTGAGTGTCTTCCAAAACTGGAATTCTCGGACTCCGTGGAAGGAGATGTCTAAAAATAGCCACAGGTAGTTTGAGTGGTGGGCTGAAGAAGACAGAGGCTGTGTGTGTGTTCTGTAAACATAGGAATCTCAGCAAAACAGTACCTCCAGCTCCTTCTACCCTCTTGATGACTCCGCTCAGCTCTCTTTCTCCCTTTGGAACCTCTTGGATTCCTCAAATTTAAATCCTGGAGGGATTGCCCCAGTTTGTAATATGACACCTCAGTATCCGTGGCAAAGGCTTTGGAGCAGGCAGATGATGACTCAAATACCGGCTCCAACCATCATTCTCTTGGCAAATAGCCTCTCCTTTCTGATCCATGCCTGCGAAGGAGGGATAATGCTCCCTATGTCACAGAGCTGTTGGGAAGAGGAGATGAGACAACATACATAAGCCACCTAACGTAGAAGCCACTCAATGAAGGTAAGCTATTATTAAATAATAATAATATTTAAGTAGTAAAAGAATCAGAAACACTAACATCGTCTCCCTCATCCTCCCGATTCAATACAATAGGGGCTGCCACAGACAATAACAGAAATGTAGCTTGATCATGTATTCTGGAAGCCCTTCTTCCCCATCTCCCCACAGAGAATAGGCTTGGAGCAAGAAGCCTGAGACTGGGACGTGCCTCAGACCCACACTCACCAGGTGACGGGCCTCAAGTCCTGTGAGCCGGCGTTTCCTGTGTTTGTTCATTCACTCATTCATTCAGCAGACATATTGGGCACTGACTATGTGCTGGGGGCACTGTGCCAAAGGAGATATATAACCCCAACTCTACCTGTCTCAATGGGGCTCAGAGTAGATGATGTTGGGGAGGCAGTTGGTGGGATTTAAAGAGGGTTCTGAGCATTGATTATTATTATTACCATTAATGGAGTCATTACTATGGTGACACACAAGGCCAGGTACATTAAACTGAGGGAGGAAAGGCTAGAGAGACTGCTGGGTGGGGTGAGGTGTAGGGGGGAGCTGGGGGGTTGGATCTTGTTAAGGAATCCAGCTTCTATGAGCCAGCAGGACGTGAAGATGGAGAGGACACAGACAGTTGGACCACGCCTTCTGGAAGGACAGGACCGGGTCCGTGATATTGCTCATCCCTGCCTCCCTGCTGCCTAACCTCATGCCAGGCACAAGAGAGCGTCTCAGAAAGGATGGAAGGGAGTGGGAAGGGATGACTATGGCAGCTACTTCAGCTGTGTCCTTTGAAGCTTGGAGTCCTGAAGACTCAGTGAAACCTGATATCCCACGTGTGAGGTTCCCTCCAGCAATGCTCAGCTGCTTGGGTGCCAGCACCTAAAGAGGGTAGTTGAAGGGAGTAATTGAAGAGGGCAGTTGAAGAGGGTAATTAAACTCAATCAGGGCAGAGTCTGGCCAAGTGAGAGAAAAGGGAGGAGAGGGGCAATGATGCAGTGGCATTCTAGAAGAAAGCGATTTTAATGGTGGACCAAGGAATCTAAAGTAAGAAGAGGCTGTGAGCTAAGAAAGTGCTGGCCTTGGAGTGGAAGGTGCAGTGAGATGGAGGAAGGGTGGCAGTAGGGGCTGGAGTAAGTGACCCGTGGTCAGTGACCTTTGGCCAGAGAGTGGGATTCTTGCAACTGAGCCTCCCAAAGTGATACGATTACTGGTGGTGACAACATCTGGGGTGTGACAATGGGGGCAGGTGGTTTTGTTGGGATGAAGAGTTTTGTTGGATGAGAAGATGTCAGGAGCTGATGGACCAATGCAGCTGAGTTAGCCACACATGTGTTGTAGCCCTTGAGAATGAGATTTTGCGTGAAGAGGAAGACAGTGGACCAGGAGTTCAAGCTCAGTGAATGAGGGAAATAACTGAGAGATCAGCAATTAATTAGGCCCAGGGGAGGTATAGCTGAGTAGCATGAACATCAAGGAGGGGAGAGGAGAAATGGTCTGGAACAGGCATTAGGAAGCAAGGAGGACACTTACCCCATTCCTGGTGCTGAGATAGGAGGGTACTTTAGGAATGGTTCTGATAAGTGGGGCCTCAGATTTCCAGCAACTGATTAGAAGCAATAAACCAGGAAGGAGAAAAGACACCGAGTTAGCCCAATAGTAGGTGGCAATGCTAGTAGTGGTGGTCAGGCTGATGTCAGGGAGGAAAAGTGGTGAACTACATAAAGCCCACAAACTCAAAACACACAGTGGTCCTTGGGGAAATGGCTGATTCTAGGGTTGGGGAAGGGAATATACAAGATGAACCTGGAGCATCTTGGAGTGTCAGAAAGTAAGGAAATGCTAAAAAGAAAATGCTGGATGTATGCCAAAGGGACACAGGAGCCAAATGAAAGAGCTCCCAAAGATCAGAGCTGGAACAATTTGAGCGACAATATAAACACAGGAGTATTGGATTATAACCTGGAGTATAAAATAAATATCCGTGAGTCCAGAATGATATAAACACGTGATTGAATAAATAAATAAATAAGCAGAGGAGAATAGGCAAATCTTGCATGCAGAAGAATTCCAAATAATTTATGTAGATCATCCATCCTCAAGAAAGTGGAGCACAACTCCCCACTCCTCAAGTGTGGGCAGCTCATAGTTACTCCTGGAGGATGGCAGAATGTACCACTTTGACCTAAGGATTATTTTGAGCTGAAGGCAACTGGGAAGAAGCAGATTCAGTCGGCCCTCGGTATCCATGGGTTCAGCATCTGCGGATTCAACCAACAGCGGATCGTGTACTATGTTTATGATCCTCAGGTGGTTGAACCCCTATGGATGCCGAACCCATGGATGTGGAACCCTCAGATGCATAAATTTGTAAAGTTGCCCCCACTCTCCTCTCTACCAGGAAGGACAGAGTTAATCATCGGAGACAACTCTAGACTCAGCCCCAAGGTGGCGCCAGAGGAATCTACGTAACAAACTATACTAACTAGCCCTTAGCTTCCATTTGTTTCCTCCTGTACTTGCCCTCCCACAATTTGCCATCCCCGGAAACTCAAAGTCCTTTTCCTTTGTCTTGTCATTTCTCTTCCAAAGGTATTCTTGTCTTGTTAAGATGCTATACAAGGCGATGTTCTACCCACCCCTTTGAGTTACTCATCACTGAGTACTCCCGTGTATATGTGTGATCCACATGTTAGTAAACCTCTGTTTCTTTTCTTCTTGTTAATCTGTCTTTTGTCAGTTTAATTTGCAGGGCCCAGCCAATGAAACTAAGATGGGTAGAAGTTTTCTTCCCCTGCACTTCCCTCCAAAGAGTACTGTATGGAAAAGTGGGGAGGGAAGGGGGCATGAGTCACTTTCCAGTGGAGAAAGCTAACAAGCATGACCTCAGCCGAGTGATCAAGGTCAACATCAACAGTGATAAGCTGTGTGGATAGTGTGTACCCTCCCTTGATACGATGTGATGATCTCTGTGGTCTTCCTCCCCAAACCCGTAAGCCCAGCCTGATCGTGAGGAAAACATCAGACAAATCCCAACTGAGGGACATTCTAAAAAATCCCTGACCCTTTGAAACTAGCAAGGTCATCAAACACAAGGAGAGTCTGAGAAACTATCACAGCCAAGAGTGGCGTAAGGAGACATGACAACTAAATGTAATGTGGCGTTCTGGATGGGATCTTGGGACAGAAAAAGAACATCAGGTTAAAAGCTAAGGAAATCTGAACAAAGTTTGGTTCATTAATTGTGACAAATGCACCATACTAATGTAAGATGTTAATAATAGCAGAAACTGGGTACAGGGTATATGGGAACACCCTGTACTATCATCGCGATTTTTCTGTAAATCTAAAACTATCCTAAAATTAAAAGTTTAAAAATACAGCAGACTGGGTTTACTCAGTGAAGGGAGAAACAGCACTGCGCACTTTCGTAGGATCTGTAGGTCTCCTTGTATTCTAAAATAATAGATATTTATTATGAAGTTCATAATTTTGAAAAGGTGACATTATTTCTCAGTTACTTAATTTTAGATGGCAGGAATGAATGTAATATATTTAGAAAGATGCTGAAGACACCTTTAGCTCTAACGATGCTTAAAAAGTCGTTGGCATTAGAGAATGTTGGTTATAATGGTTGAAAGCACAGGCTTGGCCGTTAGACAGACCTAGGTTTAAATCTCATCTTCTAGCTGTGTGGCTTTGGGCAAGTACACTCAACCTCTCAGGGCCTCAATTTTTCCATCAGAAAAATGGGAATAAAGTATCTGCTTTGCACTCAAGACTTTTGTGAATATTAAATGAGATAAAACACACAAAGCCCCTTGCAAAACTGTAAAGATCCT
The DNA here is from genome assembly GCF_020826845.1 of Diceros bicornis minor. NCBI lineage: Eukaryota > Metazoa > Chordata > Mammalia > Perissodactyla > Rhinocerotidae > Diceros > Diceros bicornis. The sequence goes on from NC_080763.1 coordinate 41,311,477, forward strand.
GGTCCCCTGCTCCACAAATGACAACTCCTAAACAAGTCATGCTCAAGTCACCCCCGTCCCCTTTGGATAGGATCAGAGTCTTCTGGGCTGCCTAAACCTTCAAGAGCATGCAAAAGCTTTCACAAGCTTCCGGGTAATGCTGATGTTGCTGCTCCTGGGACCCCATGATGGGTAGTGAGGATCTAGGCTGTGGACCTGGCCGTGACCAAGACTACTTGGTGTCCATGGGCAAGTGACGTTCCTTTGCTGAGGCTTACTCTCCTATTGGTAAAACAAAGCGAAACAAAAAAAAAAAAAAAGAAAGAAAGAAAGAAAAAGAAGAACAAATAAATTTCCTTTCCAAGAGTGACGGATTTGCCTCTCAACATGACACAACTGGTCTACCCTGGCACGATCTGGCTGCTGCAGCTGTGCAGCCAGGCTCTGGAAGCTCAGACAGAGCCTGCTTCCCCCATCAATTTCTCAGGAGGTGACTCTGCCTCCCCAACTGCTTAAGGTTTATAAGGATCATAGTCGGGACATCTAAAAGGCTCAAGGGAAAAAAACAGCCCTAATTTTACAGATACAACTCAGTGGGACAAATTGCATTATTTTCATCTCAATTCCCTTCCTCGTGGCTCATTTTGACACACAGGAAATAAATTGCCATCAACCCCCCTAACCAGCTGCTCCCAGTCAGAGCGAATGGATCATGATCTAACAAAGACAGCCATCTGTTACAGGGTAAAAATCCTAATTAAGCAATACACGAATCAGAACAGAATTAGCCATCAAGTCATCAGAGTTGTGTAACTGTGGAAAGGAACGCGGAGTGGTTGCCACGTGGTACAGCCTTCCTCTAAGCAACAGGAGACTGCGAAGAGAACCCTCTTCCCTCACCTGGAATGCTGCAGCCCCAACAGGAGGGGTCAGATTCTGGGGCATTAACTAAAATGAACAACAGCTTCCTGAGGAACCCTGGTGTCCTGAGTAATGAACGCCCGTCCTGTTGGTACGACATCTCACAGTTTGCCAAATTCTTTCCCTCCCAGGAGTACCTTGAACCCTCTGCCACCCACCCCCATGGATGGCACTGATAATCATAACCCATACCCAGGGTTAGTGAACCACTCAAGAGCCCCCAGCCAGAAAAGAGGCGAGTCAAGCCCACAATTCAGGTCATTGGCCTCCAAATCCTGCCTTGGCAGCTGCATCCTCCTTAGGTGAATATCCCCAAGGTGTTGTGTCGTCCTAAATTATTGAGAGTCTCTAACTACCAGAGGCTCCTGGCTCTGCAAGGTCGGATGCTCTTTGCTTCTATGGATGTTGGAGGGAAGACCCTAATGCCCTGCAAAGCTGCTTGAAGTTCTTCTCAAGATAACATTCTAGTTGGACAGGGGACCAGCTGGCTGGAAGACCATGTCTATCTTTTCACGGTTGTATCAGCAAAGCCTATAGCTCTGTGCTCTGCACATAGCAGATACTCAATAAATAATTGCTGAATGGGCAAAGAATAAATGAATGACCTTGACAAGTCCTGGCATCTCTCTTAGCTTAGCCCTAGAACTCTAGAGAAACATTCAATTGCTCCTTCTTGCCTATAATATAAAGCCCTCAATATATTATATCTTTATCAAAAGCCTTTAAAAAAAGAAATTGTACCACCAGAAGATGTGCTCCCCCAACACACCGACAAAGGAGAACAGAGCTTATTTGCTCCATCCCTTGCCAGGCTGGGATGGCCCTATGGTAACAGCATTGCTAGATATAAATGGTGGCTCTTCCTTGTCTCAGCTTACATGTTTTTTGTTACTACAGAGGAGAAGAGCATTTTCCCATATATCTCCCTATTAATGGTGTCCTTTTTTCTTTTGGAAATTGTGTCTTTTACTCGTTTAACTACAGAGAGCACAATGTTTTCCTTATTAATGGCTATGAATTCTTTATATAATAAAGATGGTAACTCTTTGCTGCAAATATTTTTCCTATTTATTTTCTCCCCTTCACACCCTACCTCCCATGTGTAGAAACTTTACATTTTGCTGGAGTCCCTTCTGCCCACTGTTTCCCCTTGGGTTTTTTTCTGTAACTGCTATATTTGGCAAGTCTTTTCTCCCCCAGATGTTTGATAAATATTTATTTCTAGTTCTTCCGGTGTCCTATTGATTTTCTCACATTTCCATTAGCTCCGTAATCCATCTGGAATGTGATTTGTTGGTGGAGTGAGAGGTTTTCCTCTTGGAAATACTTCATTCTCCACGAGGCCGCCGAGACCTAGACAAGTACAGGTTAAAACTGGATGCAACGAGACATCGCTGTGAGCCTGAGTGGATCCTGGGCTTTCGTCAGGAGTGTTGGGTGTCTAACATTAGGTCACTCCAGGAAAGGAAGTCTTAGTCATCTCAACACAAGTGGAAAAGGAAACCGGACAAGGAGTTAAGTACTTTGCCTTTAGGTCCTAAACTTCTGCACACTCATGGAGATTCAGATTCAGGGCCATTTCCCCCAAGAGGTCTTTCCTGTTAGTCCAGCCCCAGACTGGGTTTGACATCCCTCCTCTGGGCCCTATAACACCCCTTCTTATGTCCCATATTATTAACCACATGGGATAGCTGTTGAGGGTTGACTTGGCTGGTTCTGCATCATCACTGAGAGCTCTCAAGGGAGGGGTCTTGACTTTTTTTGTATGTGTGTGTGTGTGAGGAAGATCAGCCCTGAGCTAACATCCATGCCAATCCTCCTCTTTTTGCTGATGAAGACTGGCCCTGGGCTAACATCCGTGCCCATCTTCCTCCACTTTATGTGGGATACCACCACAGCATGGCTTGACAAGCAGTGTCTCAGTGTGTGCCCGGGATCCGAACCCGGGCCACCAACAGTGCAGCGCGTGCACTTAACCACTATGCCACGGGGTCGGCCAGGGACATTGACTTCTTTATTTGCTGTTGTTTCTCCAGCCCCTAGCACAGCACCTGCTCATTGAAGGCTCTCAGTAAATGTATGTTTAATGCATGTCCAAACTCATGAATAAATGGCACCTGTAAAGTTCCATCTGATACCTGCCAGCTGTGCCGAGCATCTTCATGACACTATCTCATGAATACAACAAACATGACGGCAGTGATGACTATCACATTTACTCACCAGGAAACGGAGGCTCCGAGATGTCAGAGACTTGTCTGTAGTTTCTTGGGGCTTCAGTTTACAGTGATAGCGCACATCCATACCTTGTTTGGATGAGGACATTGAGGCCCTGGGAGAGGCCCAAGGTCACCTTGTCATCATTGGCAGACTCATGCTTCCCATGGATCCAGGATGCTTTAGGGACCCCAAGACCTTCATTTCTCTCCAGCTGGGCTTCCAGTGGGCCAGGCCAGGATCTTGCCCATGACTGGATCTCAGAAAATAATGATTGATCTGAGCCAATTTGAACTTGTTATAAAGTTTGATGCCAACACTACAAGATAAGTCTATGGCACTTTCCACTTTTCTAAAGCACGCTTACCTCACCGTCTTGGCCCCATTAGTTCTGTCATCCTTGAATATAATGAAGTCAAAGGCTATTGATGACAAAGCACCCCATAGGGTTGTTTAAATCTTTAGGATTCTGTCCTGCATCTACAAATGGAGAGGAAATTACTGACCTTGGAAATTCTATATCTTCTGTTGTGAAGGTTAATTTTATGTGTCAACTTGACTGGGCCACGGGCTGCCCAGACATTTAGTCAAACATGATTCTGGATGTGTTTGTGAGAGTGTTTCTGGATGAGATTAACATTTGAATCAGTAGACTAATAAAGCAGATGGCTCTCCCTAGTGTGGGTGGGACTCATGCAATCAGTTGAAGACCTGAGAAGAATAAAAAGGCTGAGTAGAAAGGAACTCCTCCTGCCTGACTGCTCGAGCTGGGACATTGGTCTTTTCCTGCCTTCAGACTTGAACTGAATAACAGGCTCTTCTTGGGTCTTGAGGCTGCCAGCTTTCAGACTTAAACTTCACATTGGATTCGTTCTGTTTCTCTGGAGAACCCTGATTAATACAGCTGTATAAGGAGATGGGGTCTCTCCAGCATCCATTAGCGGGACACATGCTTCCCAGGTGACAGTTGATTCCCCATGCCCAGTGCTTGCTGTTTATATAGTGCTTCTACAGACATCTAATTTAAATCCCTCAAAGACCCTGGGAAGGAAGAATTGGTATGTTCGCATTTACAGATGGAGAAATTGAGGCCCAGAAAGGCTGTGATTTGCCCCGGCCTCTCCAGTTTCCTAACTCCAGGCCCAGTGCTCTTCTCAGTGCTCTCTTCTGGGGGGTAGGCCAGATTGGCTGGCCTTGCTCAGGTGTGGTGGAGGCCCTGTGGGGGAGCAGCCAGATCAAGGCTTCTGATTAGAAAGCTGTCCCCAGACCTGGGCCTTAGAAGCGTCATTTTGTGCTTCATCCAATGGACCCCCTTCAGCAGGACAGAAAGTTAGGAGGCTGTGACCAGAGGGTTGTGGACTGGATTCAGGAGTTCAAGGGTTCTGGGTGACAACGTGGCTCAGGATGCGGCCGATTTGTGTGGCTGAGATGGACAGGAGAGGAGGTCATGTAGAGAGGTAGATATACCAATGATTGCAGCTGGGAGGGAGAAAGAAATAGGGAGCAAAGGAGAGTGCCCACATGCTTACAGGCATTCGCGTTCTGTTATGGACTGAATGTTTGTGTCCTTCCCCAATTCATATGTTGAAGCCCTAACCTCCAGTGTGGCTGTAATTGGAGATGGGGCCTCTGAGGAAATAATTAAAGTTAAATGGGGTCCTAAGACTGGGACTTTGATCCAGTAGGCATGGTGTCCTTACAAGAAGAGACGCCAGAGTTCTTTCTCTCCCCCTTTCCTCCGCCTGCACACAGAGAAAGGGCCATACGAGGACACAGCAAGAAACAGCCATCTGCAAACCAAGAAGAGAGCCCTCACCAAACGTGACCCAGCTGGCACCTTGGTCTGGGACTTGCAGCCTCCAGAACTGTGAGAATACAAATTTCTGTTGTTTAAACCATCTAGTCTGTGGTATTTTGTTATGGCAGCTAGAACTGACTGATACACATTCCTGTTTTAAAACAAACAAACAAATGTGTGCAGGCTGATTCAGCCTGTGGCCCTCCGGTTTGTAATCTGTTAATCAAAGTCATTCATGGTGTGGAGTTCAGGGGCCAAAAATCCTCCTGAATAAAGGGGAATATTCAGGGACTTGGGATATGATAGCAGGAAGGAAAGGCGATGGATCATATAGCCTGAGGATGTGATTCTTAAAGAAACAGGTTTGTATGTGAAGTTAGAGAAATAATGGTCTAAAGGGGCAGAGGGGATTGAGGAGAGTGCTCAGGCTGCCTCTGTCCCTGACGCGACAGCAAGCAGCTTTCACTGGAGGGCCCTGTCGGGGAAGTGGTTCCCCCGTAGGAGAGGCAGCCTCAGTTAGGGCAAGATGCAGAGAGTGGGCAGGGAGGTTCAGGATAGACGGACATTCTGTTCCACAAGATGGGGTCCCGGAGTGCCCGGGGGGGAGGGATGGGGAGGTTAGGACAGCAGAGGCGGTGTGGATCAGGGAGAAACATGGGGAGGTGGGAACACTGGAGACTGGGGAGTTTACGTGTGGGATGGTGGCCAAGAAGACAGGGATGAGAGGCTCGGAGGGCCTACCCACACCCACGGTGGATGGGCAATCCTGCACCTGCCCATCAAAAGCACCCAGGGAGGGACAACTTCTAATCCCTCCACCTCCGGAACAGGATCCAAGGTAGCAAGTCCCTTTCAGGGACTGGGCCAGGATGTGGCAGGAGGTGGCAGAGAGACTGAACCCAGTGACCACGCAGGCATCTTATCCCATCTCTGCAGCATGGAGCAGACTCAGAAACGCCCACAGTGGTGACAGGTCAGGGCTCTGGAGAAAGTGGCTCGAATCTAAGGTGCCACCTGATCTGGGAGAAGGAGAGCAAGCTGTGCAACTAGGCTGTCTCCTGTTGGGGCTGCTAGGAGCTGGGGTGGGACTAGGGGCAGAACCCTGAGGAATCAGAGGCTGGAGAACTCTGGAAAAGAGCTCTCATTTTATCACTGCTTACAGTGATTGCTGTTTTTATATTTTAACACTAAATCATGAAATACTGAACACATATAGAAGTGTAAAGACAACGCAATTGCATATTTGCTTGGAAGAAAAATATTGCACGTACTGCCAAATCACGGCCTCCCTCTCCCCAGAAGTTGCCTCTGTATTGAAATTAGCATAGAGCCTGCCTGCCTATATTTTTGTAGTTTCATGATTTAAGGATAAGCATCTAAACAATTTATAGTAGTATCTTGTATGTTTTTAAAATGTACACACATAGTACCATACTGCATATACCCTTTGGCAAGTTTTAAAAATCAACACGTACACACGCGTGCACACCTGCCAGGCCCTGCTGGTCTTATAGGTGAATGTTTCTAATACTCAATATATGTGAGGACTAGGGATTCCCTGGTTTATGTGGGTCCTATCAGCCTCATCACTGCGCCACTAAGACCTCTTGTGCACTCTGTCACCTCTGACATTAGAGGAGGCCTCTTTACTGAAAAAGCAACACTCAAACCCTGTCCCAGCACGACTGCATTAGGTTGTTATGGGTCCCGATTTGGGGGCATTACTTATGTTGTTTCCTCTCCCGGCAACAGCCTTCCTGCCCTATCTGGTGAACTTGCATATCAAGGACCATGTCCCCCTTCTCATAGATCTCCCATTCACCTCCACCTGCCTTGTGAGAGAACGGAACCCTCCTGAGTGTGGGGTACCAGGGATGAGGGATAGAGAACATTTTTCCCTGGGCCTTTAGCATTACAAGGCAAGCGAGTTCCTAAAAGGCCATACCAGTACTGTAGTATTTTCTGGAGGCAGCCAAAGCCACTGACTCCCAGGAAAATCAGGGCCACTCAGCCAAGTGTCTGACTGAGTCATTCTGCCTTTGGACACTTTGCTGGAGTAGAGTTGCCCCAGGAGGAGGCCTGTCAAGCAAGGTGAGTGACATTTTCCTTCTTGATTACCTCCTCCAGCCTTTCCTTAACTGGAGCTGAAGACAGGTACCGACACCAGCGTCTTGACACGCTGTCAGACTCGCTGAAGAAACATGGGACAGGCAGGCCCAGTGAAAGAATGGTATTTTTAGACCCCAGCTTGTAGAAATCTTTTTTCCTGGTTGTGGTATGTTTCTGATAACCTCTGTTCACTCTGAAGGATGCAAGTATATCTGTCTCTGGAGAAAAGCAGAATTTCAGAGTCCAAAAGGACCTTAAAGGCCGTCTTCTTCCAGCCTCACATGTCAGGTGAGAAGGGCTCACCTTCTGGATGGGAGAGGTCTCCCGATGCCAGCCCTGCCCCTTCCACTCCCCCCCCCCCCCGGTCTTCTCTCCACGTGGTCAAGGGTGATCTCTCTAAATACAAATCTGACCTCATCACACCCCTGCTTAAATCCTTCAAAAGCTCCTTCTTGCCATCGGGATATGGTGGGACCTCCTCTGTTGGTGCACAGGCCCCTGGTTATCTGGGCCCTCCCTGCACAGAGCGTCTTCTCTATAACTGCCCTCACCGCAGTTCTTCAAGCAGGACACACATCTCCCATCCTCCCTGCGTTTGCTCTTGCTGGTCCTCCTGCCGGGAACACCATCATTGCACCTGTCCACTCTCCCTTCCAGGCTCAGCTTGAAGGCCACCTCTTCCTGGAAGTGTTTCCTGACCCCACCTTCTGGAATGAAGTATGTGCTCCCTCTCTATACTTCTATATCGTCCTACACAGTCCCTACATGGCGCTGGTATTTGGAACGTCTGTTTCACGTCTATCTTCCCCCTCTCAACTCCAAACTCCCTAAGGGCAAGGGCTTGGTTTTTCAACTCTAATATTCCTTGGGCTTATGGCATAGCTGATAGTCAGAAACAGTTTGTTCAATAAATGGAGTGAATGAGTGAATGAATGAATGAATGAATGAGTAAAGCCTCCTGTCCAAGGTTTTATAAGAGAGAGCACAGAAACCAGATTTCCATGCCAGTGAGTCCCGCCACCTTTAATGTCGGATGCGGGAATGTGAAGACTCCACTGATAAAGTTATGCCATTGAATGCCAGATGGGGGCTGCACCTGCATCTTCAAAATGCAGAAATGGCTTTTTCATCCTAACAAGGCTGTCTTACTGCCCTAGCCACGCTGGGAGCTCAGCTCTGGGGTGGTGGGCAGCTTGAAGGAGATAGTTGAATAGGGCATTACCGCAAGTCACACGCTTGATAACATAAGCCGCTTAGTACATTTAAAGCTTTACGGGCAGAAATCTCATCACCTTTATGCGCTATGGAGCAGCGCGCCCTCTATCGGTCATTTCTGGAATTGCATAGGGCCACCCGCTCAATCATTTTCTCTTTCGTCCATCCTATAGATATCCATTGAGTGAGTGCCATATTCGCAGCGCTCTTCCAAGGCTGGGGGTAAATGGTGAATAAGAAAGACACAGCCCTCCAGTACTGGTGTTGACAACCTGGTAGGGAAAGCAAACACTTCAACAATCTGTTACAAGGGTGGTGCCTGCCCTTCTAAGTGGAAATTTAAGGTGCTAAGACAGCAAGTGGCCCGGAGCCTTCACATGAGCTGCGTGGGCAGGTGGGGTTGGGAGGAAGGAAATAAAGCCTATCCACTTAATCTAATATTCACCGAGTGGGTATTTTATGCCAAACATGGTAATAGTTCTGGGGATAGGTAGAGGGAAGAGAGGAACGTCTTCTCTCAAGCTGTTCAGAACCCAGTGGGGGAAGGAGGGCAGGAAACCCCAAAGCAATGATAAACTCAATGACAACCACATAATAGTTATCAGGAATTTTACATAATAGCTATAATCATTATAATATTATAATCCTAATAATCCTGTGCTGTAGATGTGGATCTACATGATATCAATATTATTTTTCCTTTTGAAGTGGAAGGAATTCAGGTCTCTTGGTTGACTCTGAAGCCCCTGCTCCTTCCACCATATTAGCCTGTCTCTGCAACCTGATTAAGTACAAAACAGAAGTACTTTTCGGTGCACAATCTTCACCAAAATCCCATGTGACAGGTATTCCTATGACTCTACATATGAAAGACCGGAGACTTGAATGGTCCTGAGCCCCGCGTCGGGTCCCACAATTGTAGAGAGAGCCGATCCAGAGCAAGTGGTTCAGAAGGAGAGCTTTGCAGTCAGGCAACCTGCTGCTCCCCAGGTGTGTGACCTTTGGGCCAGTGACCTTCTCTCAGTTTCTCCATCATTTACCTCATGAGATTGTCTTGAGGAGTCAAGATAAAATGCTTTCACAGCTTAGCATATTAAGCAATCAGTGTATGTTATCTACTACTATTATTATTACTGGCTCTTGTAGGGAACATATTTTCCCCACTCTTTGTGTTTCCATGTGGAGGGACTTCCACTAAGGTGACACTCTCGTCTTTCCTTACTCATTCACGCCTTCTCAGGAAAGGGGGCAGCATTTACTGAGTGGGGAGCCTGGGAGAAGGAACTGGGCACGCTGGGCTCAGCCCCTTCTGGGTTCCCTTTGAGAGCTAGTTTCTGGGTAGGCACAGCTGTCTAATTCAGAGGTCAAATTTCAGGGACCCTGCACAACAAGCCCCTTGCCTCAACCTCAATCTTCTCCGCTGAGATTTGGACCTGGCTCTTGTGTCTTTTCCCTGCCATTTGTTCTGAACTTGGGTGGGAAGAAAAGAGTATTGCTTATCAGCCCCTCCCAACCCCAACATTAGCCAAAAGGAAATCCATTCATTTTTCTGCAATTTCTCACTCTGCTTTTGCTACTGCTAAAGGTTTTTCTCTTTTTCTGTCTGAAGATCTACAAAAGCCTGGACTTGCACTTGGAATTGCCCTAGAACTCAGGAGCCTGGACAGGCCTGGGTGGTAACCAGCTAAAGCCATCATTCCTCAGGTGACGAGAATTGGGGCCAGGGAGGGACTGTGATCCCAGGAAGGCAGCTAGTCAAGGATGGAGCTGGACTCAGCTCATAAACCCTGACTGGGTCCTTTCCCCCAAAAGGGCTGCCTCCTAAAACCTGGGTGGGCTGTAGGCTTTCGCAGGCTTAAATTGGGGAATGGCTTGCCCAGGTGTCTGGCATTCAATCAAGAGAATTAGGTCATTAATGGTGAGTGATGCTGGTTGTGAGAATGAATAAAGTGGGAGAAGGCAGGTGCCATAGGTCCTCCAGCCCAGGTCCCTATGTACAGGTCAGCCTTGCCTGCTGTGAGCAAAAGGAGGCAAGGTCTTCATTGCTATGCTGGCCACGTTCCTCAGTTCCTCAGAGTGAAATCCCTTTATAGAAAATGAAATGGATATCTGGCAGATCTGAGGCTCTCAGCCCGGGCCTGCCTTGTGCCTGACACCAGCCTCGGGGAGTGTGACGGCGGCACGGCTGTTCTCCTGACAGCAGAGCCATGAGGCTGACCCCCACCTACCCCTCCAGCTGCAAGCCTGGTCCCCTGTGCTCCTGTCCACCACACAGCAGGCGTGGACACTATCTGGACTCTGCACCTTTGCTTGTGTTTTTCTCTCTGTCTACAGTTCTTTTCCTCCTGCTTGGCCTGGAGAACTTATATTTGACCATCAAGGCTCAATGCAAATATTTCCTGTGAAAGATTCTCCCGCCTTCCTTTGTTTGTGGTTCTCTGGCACGCCTCTAGTATAACAGTGCCATGTTTTTGAAAACTCTAGGCCTCTTGGCCATATCTGGCTACAGATATATTTCATTTGGCCAGTGCTGTGATTTTAGAAAACCTGCACTTGAACGTCTTTAGGTGGGGCTTGTACGCTAGCTTATACACTCTATCACTACCCTATTGCATTACATCCTGCCCCGTAATTCCTTGCCCTGACCCTGAAGGCATTGGAGTTTGCAATCCCTGTTGGAGTGTCTTGCTCCCGTAGACAGTGAGCTCTTGGAGGGCGTATGTTCAAAGATGTTCCCCCGTATTAGTCAGGGTTCTCCAGGGAAGCAGAACCAATAGGATGTACATAGAAAGAGATTTATTATGAGGAATTGACTCATTATGGAGGATTATAAGTCCCAAGATCTGTGGTTGACAAACTGGAGACGCAGGAGAACCAATGGTGTGGTTCCAGTCTGAATGCTAGCAGGCTCGAGAACCAGAGAGAGCCAAAGTTTCAGTTCAAGTTCAAAAGCAGGAAAAAGACCAATGTCCCATCTCGAAGGCAGTCAGGCAGGAGGATTCCTCTTATTTACCAGAGGGGCAGCCTTTTTCTTCTATTCAGGCCTTCAACTGGTTGGACGATACCCGCCCACATTAGGGAGGGCAATCTACTTTACTCAGTTTACCAATTCAGATGTTAATCACATCCAGAAACACCCTCCCAGACACACCCAGAATCATGTTTGACCAAATGTCTGGGCACCCCGTGGCCCAGTCAAGTTGACACATAAAATTAACCATCACTTCCCCCAAGATTCCTATCTCCTGGTTACTTAATCAAACACAGATCTAGGTATTGTTGTGAAGGGATTTTGCAGATGTAATTGAGGTTAGGGGTTTTAAAACAGATGATTCTGAATTATCTGTGTGGTCCCAGTCTAATCACATGAGCCCTTAAAAGCAGAGAAGCTTCTTTGACCGGAGCCAGAAAGATGCAGCAGAAGGGAAAATCAGAGAGAGTCCAAGTATGAGAAGGATTTGACATGCTGTTGCTGGTTCTGAGATGTAGGGGGCCACGTGCAAAGCCCAGGAGCAAAGGGAGGCCCCCAATGGACAGTCGGCAAGGAAATGGGGACTTCAGTCCTACAACCGCAGCAACCAAATGAGGCCAATAGCCTGAATAAATGCACAAGTGGATCCTTCCCAAGACTCTGTAGGAATGCCACACTGCTGACGCTTCATTTTAGCCTGGTGTTGGACTTCTGACCTATAGAAACTGTCAGATAATAAATGTGTTGATTTAAGCCCCTAAGTTTGTGGTGATTTGTTATGAGAACAGTGGAAAACTAATACAGGGAGGGTCCACGCCTTCCTCATTGCTACCCTCCCCGCACCCTACACAGTGCCTGACACACAGTAGGTACTTGCTGCATGTTTGGCAATGGACTGGATCAAAAGGCAAAGCCCAAGTGACAAAACCTAGCCCTGCTCACCCGTGGAGAGGAGATGCTTTGATTCTATTTCAGATTCTGCCTGTGGGGCTCAGAGTAGGAGAAGTTGGTTGACACCAAGCTGATGGGCAGCCCAATTTAAATCTCTAGTCAGGAAAACTTAGAGGAATCATTGTTTTCTGCAGAAGTTGACACCTCAGTACGTGCGCTCCATAATTTGTGGAGATGAGTTCCAGTTTAAGGAGTTTCTCACTAAGGAAAGGAAACTGTGATTTATCTTCATATGGTTTTCTTTTCTTTTCCTGATGATGATGAATGCCTGCAGCTCCATCAGAAGGTGGCGGGATGAAACATGCTGTGGGTTGTTGTGGCCCGACAGTCCTGACCTACCAGGATCTTGTAGTTTAGGAAGAATGATATAATGCTCACAAGTAATTATAGTACAAAGCAAAGATGTTATAGGACGGAGAAGAGCAGGGTAAGGAGCCTGGGATAGCAGAAAGCATTGTGGACCAGGAGCCTGAAAGCCTGGCAAAAGAAAACCACTCTTTGTTGCGTAACTCTGACCTCAGTTTCCTTTCTAAATTAATCTCTTCTGGATTCTTCCAGCTCTGGGATCTGACAATCTTCATACCAAAGGATTCTGACATTGACAGTTAGGAGGCCCCAGGGAGGCTCAGTCTGACTATATGGTACCAATTCATACATTATTTTAGCCAGCAAAGATGATATATATTTCAGAATTTTAAAAAGTTGGATTGTAAATAAAAAAAAATTTTTTAAGAATAAAAAAAAAGCAATAGATTGTTTCCCAACACCTCCAAAACCTAAATAACAGGAAAAGACTCTAGAGATCAACCAGCCCAGTGGCTATCTAACAGAAACATTTAATGCTGTGAAACCGTTCCATCAAGTTATCCCTCAATGGCATTCCCACAGGCCCTGGGGGAGAAAGGCCTAGATCTCCACAGAGCACGTTTGGAAAATCACTGATCTGGCCTATTTTGAAAACAAAGAAATGGAGGCCCAGAGAGGATCAGGTGATCTGTATAAAGTGACTAGTATAGTCACTGTGTGAACCCTGTATACTTGACCCCAAGACCAGTGTTCAATCCGTTACACCACCACCCTCCCCAACCACCTCCACACATAACTAGGAAGATAAGAGTGTTGGGCAGGGAAGCAACTCCAATCTCACTTTCCTTTTCTCTTTATTCACAGGCAGAAAGAGACAGATGAAAATGTGGATTAGGTCCATTATCCCTCAGCATATGTCGACATTAATAAGTGTGCTCTTTGTAGATTCATTTATCCACTTTTAGGAACTGAAAATGAGTATTTCAGATGCTTAATGTGATAGCCTAGACGCTCTGAGAACCAAGTCCCCCTGGACGGAGGTTCTTTAATCTTTCTAAATGGTCTATAATAGAACCTCTGGGTCTGTAATAGGGAATACAGTCTGTTATGACTTATTGACAAGATTTTCTAAAAAAGACCTCATTAAAAAATGTGCCAAATGATATAACTGAAGCTTATTCTCTTTATTCCATGGTGAGGTTTTGAAATGTAACTTTAAATGGTTCTCACTTTGTGAAATTTTTTTAAAAAGAGAGATATTTGACAAAATTAGTAATTGCCTGATTTCAATATATATTTTAGCAACACAATTTAAGATATATACAATGGTTTGTATGAAATCTTACATACTGTTAGAATTGTGTTGAACTTTAGGTATTACCTAGTTTGCATCTGTTTTCAGAAGAGAAAATTGGGACCCTTAAAGGTAAGTGACTTATCTGAGGTTACACTGCAAGTTTGGGGCATAAATGAGACAAAAATCCAGCTCTCCTGATGTGCAGACCAATGTGCCACTCATGAAGCTATGCTTCAGACTAGCCCAATGCAACTCTAAGTTCACTGTGTAAAATTCCGGACTTGGGGGGCTGGCCCAGTGGCACAGCGGTTAAGTGCATGTGCTCTACTGCGGCAGCCCAGGGTTCGCAGGTTCGGATCCTGAGTGCGTACCAATGCACTGCTTGTCAAGCCATGCTGTGGCGGTGTCCCATATAAAGTGGAGGAAGATGGGCATGGATGTTAGCCCAGGGCCCATCTTCCTCAGCACAAAAAGAGGAGGATTGACATCAGATGTTAGCTCAGGGCTAATCTTCCTCACCAAAAAATAAAAAATTAAAAAAAATTCCAGACTTGGAAGTAGTAGTCAGAAAAAAGAAATTCTTTATTTAGCATGTAGGAGAGTGGTTAAGAGCACAGCCTTTGTAATGGGACTTTGTAATCTTGGGCAAGTTACCTGCCTCTTTTAAGTTTCACCTTTCTCACCTGTAGAATGGGGATAATAAATGCACCAACATGGGAGGACTATTGTGAGGATTAAGTGGTGTAAGGCAAATAAACATGGAGTTCTTGGCACAGTAAGTGTTATTTTGATTGTTATTATCATTAACTTGTTGAGTGTTATATAGGACGATGTGAATGTTTGCAGAGAATCTTGCTTCTCTCTGTTGCAGCTGATGGTAAATTCCTATTTCTTAACCTGTCAAATGCCAGATTTTGTCAAATCTAAGAAAAGCATATGATCTCTTACCACCCAAGATCAACACGCTCTTGGTGAATTATTCTCTATGTTTGAGATTGAAGGCTAAAAGCTATTTCTAAAAGAGCAGAAGAGTTTGCCAATTCCCTTCAATAAACGTTTACTGAGCATCTCCTCTGTAAACAGAAATAGACATAGTTCTGCCCTTTCGGGGCTCCTAAAATGGTGGCAAAGACAGATATCTGTAAGTGTCGCTGATATAGGCTTTAAGACAAGTGTTCCTCTAGAAGGACAAATAAAGCAATGTGGAAGATGATCTTATGGAGTGAGAGAGAATTATCTAATGGGACACGTGGTATGATCTCTGAGAGGCAGGATTTGGTTCAAATTTTAAAGGAATGGTAGATCTTCAACAAGTATGGTAGTAGGCAGCTTCTAAGATAGCCCCCAATGATCCCCACCTTCTGGTAATCATAGCCTTGTGTAATTACCTCCCCTTGAGTAACTTGCTTCTAATGAATAGAATACCACAACACTGAGGGGAAGTGACTTCCGTGATTAGATTGGAAAAAATTGTAACTTCAATCTTGACGACTCCCTTCATTGATAATTTTGATGAAACATGTTGCCATATTGGAGTGACCCATGTGACAAGGAACTGGGGGCAATCTCTGGCCAATAGGCAGCTAGTAACTGAAACCCTCAGTCCAACAGTGTTAAAGGAACTGAATCCTGTGAACAAACATTTAAATGAGCATAGAAGTGGATCCTTCCTCAGTTGAGCCTTCAGATTATACCCTAGCCATGGCTAACATCTTAATTGTAGCCTTGTGAGAGATCCTGAGGAGAGGTCCCAGCTAAGTTATGCTGATTTCTGACCCACAGAAACTGAAATAGTAAATGTGTATTGTTTTAAGCTGCTAACGTTGTGTTAATTTGAGTGCAGCAATAGATAATTAATACAAGTGTCTATATGGGCAAAGAACATTATAGCAATGAAACATCCTGAGCAATTGTCCAGGAAGCTATTGCTTTATCCATCACTTGCCTTATGGGATTGTCTTGATGAGGAGGTGAGGCTAAGGCAACTTGCACTTCCTGGGAAATGGATTTGTGGAGTAGCAATCAGATTCATGTGGCTGGGCCATAATGTTGGTGAAGAGATGTAGCAGGATATGAGGTTAGAATTACAGGCTACGGCTAAATTGTGAAGGGCCCTCAATACCCAGCTAAGGGCTGCAAACTACATTGGGAGGCAGTAGGGAACCATTGAGGATCTTGAAGAAGGGGAGTAACTTTATTAGAATTGCTCTACTGAATATTAATCTGATACTATGGGCAGGACAGATTGAAGGGGGAGAACTTGGAGACAGCTGCAAAATCCCAGGGAGAGGCAGTGAAGGCCTGAACTCAGACCAAAGAAAGAAACAAACAGTGCTCCACAACTGACCATAATAGAATTCTCATTTGTGTTGAACTGTCTCTGAACACTCCTTGGGTTTGTGTGGCAGGAACTTTATCAGGCATTTATTTGACATCCAACCCATTTCCACTCCACACACAGTGACAAGCTCATATTGTAACTGAAAATAATTACAGGCTTGACTTTGTGGAAATGGAAGGAAATGTACCCAAGATGGGGAAAGGAGGTGATAGGGCTGAGTATTTTCTCAGCTTCCAGAGAAGACCAATTTATAAACCTTAACAGGAGTGCCAGAGCTCCCGTGCTATACCTTCTTCACCTTCCTATGTCCTGGTTCTCAATCTAAGGATCTCAGCTCCCTAGGGGCCCTTGAAGGAGGATTGAAGGGTGTTCAAAGCCATCCCAGTATTCCAAAAAACACATAGATATCCCTGCAGTTACTCACCATAAAGCAATCCAAGCAACAGGGAGTGCCAAGTCTCTTTGGTTAGGACTAGAAGTATAGCAGTGCAGTGTGGCAGTTCTGGATGGCCAATTAGAATTCCTGGCTAGAACTATATACTTTTAATTAACAAAAATGGGAAAACTAATCACCACTTAAAATTGGAGGATATTTGATGGTGGTAGCCTAATGTGATGGTCAATAGCATGATGAAGTTCTTGGCTGTGTGGCTTGTCAGCTGGGTGACCCTGGATAAGTGATTCCTCAGTGAGACATATTTTTTTTTTTCTGCAGCATGATAGAGCCAATAACTGTTGTCTTTCAGAATTGTTATTTGGGATTAAAAGCCATAATATATGCAAGTTTCCTGGCAATCCATAAATGGTCGCTATTTTTGAAACAATTGGATAAAATATTTATAAAATATTCTGGCAAAGGGGGAGTGAAATAAAAGGAACTGTCCGTGGTTCTGAAAAGTTTATCACCACCATTCTCGCCTCTTCATGCCAGGGCACTGGTTCAACTGTCTTAATTTCTGTCGTGGACTCTTTCTTCATCCTCTCAGCCAGGTTTCTTTATGCTTTTCTCACCTTGATGTAATTCTTCCTCTATTATTTTGCTGGAGTGATCTCTTAAAGTCATGAATATATTCTTCTCATGCCCTTGACAAGGTCCAAACCCCTTCCATAGCGTATAACACTTCAAAATAGAGTACCTCCCTGCCTCGCCATCATCTCCCCTCAGTTCCCATCATGCTCTCTGTGCTCTTGTCTCATTGAACCTCTCACCACTTGTTTCCTGGATCCCACCCTTTAATACATCCATGCCTTTGTCCATGCTGTTCCCTCTGCTTAGAATGCTCTCCCTCCTTCTTCATGTGGTAATCCCCAACTAATCTCAAATGTCAATTCAAATTCAACCTTTTCTGTTGCCCATTTTCTCCACTCCTCTAAAACCGATTTAGCTCTTCTTTTATCTGCTACCTACCTCAGACTTGATTATAT
Source organism: Diceros bicornis minor (assembly GCF_020826845.1). NCBI lineage: Eukaryota > Metazoa > Chordata > Mammalia > Perissodactyla > Rhinocerotidae > Diceros > Diceros bicornis. The sequence continues at coordinate 41,329,007 of NC_080763.1, forward strand.
TTCCATGGTATCTTTTAACAGTTCTGTCTCTTGCAACAGACTGGGAACTCTTTGAAGGCCAAAGGTGTTGTCTTATTCATCTTTGTGACCCCAGCACAGGGTGGGTGTTTAGTACCAGTCAATGAATGAATGAGTGAAGTTACCTCTTCCCTTGGCCCAGCCCCACCTTTGCCCCCTGGAGCCCAACACATTCTTCATGACTTCCTTCAGTATCGCCAAGTAAATTGGCCTTTCTTTGAGTACTTACTACTGTATTTTGGCTCACCACATACTCATTTATTTTGTGTACACGTCTTATCTCCCCCAAATTTTCTTTATACAGGTTTTTATAAATGAGTATAAAAAAGAAGAAAGTCATTCACAACCAACTCCTAATAGAAACAGTGATTTAGGGCTGGGGTACTGTCCTTTCACAGGTGAGGAGACTGAAGTCAGAGGAGAAATGATTCTCCCAAGTCACACAGTGGGAGGGGGCAGAGGTAGAATTAGGACCGTTGTGTCTTTTCTCCAGGACCACACTGCCCACCTGCGCCAGGCTTGCGGAACACAGAATCGATGCCTCAGCGTAACTGTTTGTACTACTTTATATAATTTTATTATTATTAACAGCATTAGAGATTATCGATCTCTTCAGAACAAAAGACAGGATCCCTGGGTAGCAATATTTCTTTCAGCTGGAATTCAATACCAGGAGTCAACATGGTTTGTTATTTTTGAAAGAACCCACGATTGAGAACCCATGGGAGAGACTCAGTTATGTTGACTTAGTGGACACTTATGCAGTGTGCGGGCAATCACAACAAAGACCAATGGGTGCAAAACTAGACAAACAGCATGCAGGCTTGGAAAAAGCACAGGATGTGAAGTCAGAAGATCCACATTTAGGCTTCATTCTGCCAACTCCTAGGTGCGTCACCAGGGGCAAGCATTTAACCCCTCCAAGCCTGTTTCCAAATGTGAAAACTTGTAATAAAAAATTCTTTTTCTGACTACACCAGAGGGAGGACATTTATGTAGATCCTACTGACTAAGTAAAGTACAAAAGTTACAAGATAAAAATCAAGGTAAGGTGCTGTGCAAAAATAGTCGAATTAAAGAACAAAGCTCATTTCCCACAGACTTGCAGACTGAGATGCCATCCTCGCCCTAGCACCCAAATATGAAATGTGTGCTTGTTCTTAACTCCTTTCTCTCTACCCCCACACCAAGCCCCACCATACACCCTCTCAATTCCACTCCTATGTGGCTCCTCCTCTTCAGACTCCCCACTATCCTGCCTGGAGTGGAGTCGTCCTCATCTCCATCCCGGACCTTTGCAGTATATAGTCTTCCAATCCAGCCATTCCCAAGATTTCATGAACGCAAGCATCACTTGGGATCCTGTTAAAATGCAGGCTGTCAATCAGCAGTAGCCAAGGATGTATCCTGAGATTCTACCTTCCTAACAAGAAGGGCCAATACTGCTGGTCCACAGACCACACATTCAGTAGACAGGCTCTAATCAGCCTCCCTGAATCCAGTCTTGCAGCTGCCCACAGCCCATTCTCCACACTGCCTCCAGAGTGATCTTTTCAAGGCATAAATATGACAGTGTCACTCCTATGCTTAAAATGTTCAGTGAGTAGGCAGATTCAATGTCAAGATTCTCGACCCTGCCTGGAGATTTCAATCACCCAGGAAGCTTAAAAAAACCCAATGCCCAGGTCCCAGTCCAGACCAATTAAATAAAACTATCCAGAGCTGGGTCCCAGGCAAAGGGATTTTTTAATAGCTCCCCAGGTGAGTCTAACATACAGTCAGGGTTAGCAACCCCTGGCCACAACGATTCTCCCAATATAAAAACTTAAAACTCATCACACCATTAAGCCTCATAATAAACCCAGATAGATTTCTTATTCCCAGGTGAAGAAACTGTGGGCCCAGTGGGTTAAGTGCCTCCCCTAAGGTCATCCAGTCTGTCAGTGGTCCACACTTGAGGCTGGGACCCCAACACAGGCTGGGATAGAAGGAAAGGAGAAAATGTGACCTGGAGACGTCCCAGTCCCATCATTTCATGAAGATATTTGCAATTGTAATTGTTTCAGCATCTCTTCTATGTATTCCCCAAACCCCCGTGGCCTTTGATGAATTCTGGAGGAGGAAATTGTTTGGCATTTTCAACCAAGTGCTGTGATACTTGAGCACGGTGGCGTATGGAGAGTGACAGCACCTTATCAGTCACTGCATCCCTGCTGCTGTCACGGCTCACTCCTCTCTGCCCACGGTGTGGGCTGGGCTCCTCGTCTCACAGAGAGCAAGTGCTTCTGGCTTCTACAAGGAGATGCGACATCTCAAAATGTCAGATCGCCAGTTGCTGCTGTCAGCTTTTATGGTTCATGATATTTATCAGAGGGAAACAATTAAGTCCCCCAGAACCTGGGATCTCCCTCAGAGCTCAGGTGGGTGGCGACAAAATGTATATGAGCGAGGTGTCTGGTATTAGCATGCGTTGGGCTGGGACCCAGCATTAGGATCTCCTCCCATGGGATGGGAACTTACACATGTGATCCTGTTTAATACTGAACACAATGTTTCGAGCTTTGTACTGGGTCCTCGATTTATAGATGAGAAAGCTGAGGTTCAGAGCAATGACATGCCTTGCCTAAGGACACACAGATGGAGAGGCAGGGCCAGAATTGGCCTGCAGTCTGATGCCATACCTGTGGCCTTTCCATAGGCTATGCAGCTTCCGGCATCCAGCAGAGTGCCTGGCACAGAGAAGGTGCTCAATCAACACTTGTTGAATAAATGAATGAGTGAATGAATGAGTGAATGAATGTCTCATGCCCTGCTGCCTTGAAGACAGGCTCCAACAGTCATTAGATGCAGAACCGTGAACAAATAACTTCACCTCTCCTAGCAAGGGTGAAATACCAGTTCCTTATAATTGGTGTTGGAATGGCTGATAAAATGGGTTTAACTTGCTGATATTGAGTTCAGGTTAAAGGGAAATATTCAGGTCCCAGGGGACAGTGGTCTTAGAGCTCCTCCCTTTTCTGGGCCTCCAGTTCTTCATCTATAGAATGGGAAAGTTGGATGACATGGACATTGAAATCCTATGCCTTACGGATATTCCAGGACCCAGCAAATCCAGTGATGCACATCAGTAACGATGTGCAAGCAGTACAGATTTCGAGGGTTTTCTCTCCACGGCCCTGGTTCATCCTCATCAGAGCACCTTTGTTTGAACAAGGCCTGAGTAAGGCAGAAAGGAGGCAGGCCTGGTGTCCGGCGCCCTCTGTGGCCCTCTGGGCATCAGCTGCTTCCTGTTCTGGGCATTGTTTTCCCTCTCCCATGGTAAAATTTTCCTTTGTCAAGCTCCCAGCCTGGCATTCAAGGCCCCATATGCCTGGGCCCAAACTTCCCCTTCAGCACCATCTTCGCCTGCTCCCCATCCTGCCCCTTCTGCCCAAGCCACCGTTTCCTACATGGCCTTGCATGTTGCCACCTCACTGCCTCTGCCCCTTCAGCCTGGAGTACCATTTCCACAGCTCTGCCTAGTGAAACCCCACTCATCGAATACCTCCCTCAACTGAACTCCCCAAATCCCTCGTGTTCCCGTAGAACTTTGTACCACACTTTAAACCTCATTTATTCATCCATTCATTCATTCACTTATTTATTCACTTGCTCATCCTCTCAACAAGTCTCTTGAGTGCTTGCTGCGTGTCAGGCATTGTGCTATATACCCTTTTCATACGTCATCTCACTTCATCCTTTCAACAAACTGTGAGTCAGGCATCATTATTATCTGGATTTTGCAGATGAGCAAACTGAGGCACAGAGAGACCAAGGTCATCCAGCTCATACATGGCAGAATTTGTATTTGGGTCACGCAGTCTGACCCTAGATACCAAGCTAGCCCCCCTGACTAGTGTCTCTTCTGCCAGAGGACAGGGACTGTCATTCATACACCCAACATTCATTCAACAAGCATCCACTGAGCCAGACCTTATCATGGGCACTTCAGTCCCAATGGGTGCAATATGGCCTCCCACTCTTGTGGGGTGCCTGGCTCAGGGCTTGGCTTCAGAAAGGATGCTTGGAGGGTTTGCTGAACAGCATGGCACTAATGTTATGTAATGGGTGGAATTCAAAGCAAGGATCTGAGGACAGATCCTCTGATGACTGTAGGTATGGGGGTGATGAACAAGGGGTGTGCTGCCCATCCGTGGGCTCTGCAGGCACTGGACACAGGAAGCTGATGGTGGCAGATGGGCGTTCAGAGGTGGGAGGCAGGCACTCACTGGCAGGGCGGGGAAAGCTGAGGTGAGAATGCAGGCAGACAAGCCTCGCTGCTCCAGACTGGCCCAGGGCTGCCCCCAATGCTTGAATCCAGATTGCGAATCCCGCCTGCCACAGAAATAGGTTTAAGACTGTGTACATGGGTGGCCTGAGCCAGCCGCCTGTCACCTCCACTTAGCGGCCAGCCCCCTTCACAGAGTGAAGCCCTTGGAGGCAGATGATCTGGAGAGGTAGACTTGGAGCCAGGCTTCTTCCTCCAGGCTTAGACTGCTTTGCGCATCAGAGAAAGGAGTTACCGTCTGGCTATTGTATCTTGCAGGTGAGGGCTCTGGAAATTTCTGCTGCTCCTTGCCCTAGCTAAGCAGAAGCCCTGCAATTTGGCCTACTGTAACCCTCATTTACTCATCCTATTATGTGCTGCGTGTGGTATTGGGCACCGGGAGGAGCATAGGAGCAGAAAAACAAGGCCGAGGCCCTAGAGAGGAGACAGACCTGCGGGCGGCTTGCTCTATCCCCAGGCAGGCCAGACCACATGCTGTCATTGACGGATAAGCAGAGCACCGAGATGACCCCAAACAAGGGAACACAGGTCTCATTGGGTTTAAGGAAAGCTTCCCAGGGAAGGTGAGATTTGAGCTGGCCTCGGAAATAGTGGGGTTTTGACAGGCCGAGAAGGGAATCAAATCATGGTGTGGACCTTATTCTAATAAATGTGTTTGGTCTGATGTTGGCTTTCATGAAGTAAAAGGCCCAAAGCCCTCTTGCTGCCCCCAGTCTTCCTCCTGCTGGGTTTCCTATCCCAGGGAATGGCACTGCCCCACCCACCTTGCTGCCTCTTCACCTCTGCATTCAACAAATCTTCAAGGCCTGTTCAGTCCACCTTCTTAATGACCCTCAAGATTTCTTCTTCTCTCCATTTACAGCTCCACGGACTGTTCAGGCTGCCAGCATTTCTCCACCAGACCCCTGCAACAGCCTGAGAGCCCAGGCAGAGTTATTTCTGCTTTCCTTTGGATTCTCATGACACTTGGAGCTTCTTTCTATTACTGACTTTATCATGTTGGATTTAGTAGTTTTCCATGTCTGTGAGCTCCTCCTCCCTTTATCTCAAGTACAGCATCCAACACATCATAGATGCTCAGGAAGTATCTGTTGAAATGTTGGGTTGGATGTACCTCTGGTGTCTCTTTATTTATATAAGCTACCGTGGTGTTGGCTTTCACAATGGGACACGTGGTGACCTTGGTGAAATTTAGGGTCAGTAACTAGGAGATTTGTCCAATTTATCTGACTTCCAAAGGGTACAGTCCTATCAGCCTCCATTGTCTGTAACAGTGGGCATTTCCAGGACAAAAAGGACTAAATGGCAGTGTTCTGAAAGGGCTGGGGGAAGGCAACATCATTATGAACCCCGATTGCAGGTAAGAGGGAAGGAGTGATGATGATCATGGTTGGGACATGGCAGGTGCAGTGTCCCGGTATAGCAATGCACGATCTGTAACCATGGGGATTCCAGTCACCTTCTAGAGACTCTGCTACATTGCAAAACTGAGGGAGAACAGCTAGGCTTCAGAGATTTAGCCAGCTTCTGAGAACTTAGGAATAGCAGACAACACGGCACCCTGAAAAGAACATTGAATTGGGAGTCAGGAGACCCAAGCGGGGATTCTAGTTCTGCTGTGAACTGGCTGTGTGGTCACATCTATGGCAAGGCACCCACTCCAGCCCACCCTCCTTCACTCCCTAAGGGATTCCAGTCTTGTTTATGAGAACTGCTTTTCTGTGGTTTCCTACATCTAGGCAGCAGCTGATGAGAGCAGAAGTGATGGTCAAGCTAGCCTGGGTTTGATTTTAGAAAAGTGGTAAGCAGATGATACAGCATGCAGGTGTTACATAACCATCCATTCTCCACGCTGGCACTTCCCTCCTCCCCAGCTCCCCCACGCCCTGCACCAGGCGCACAACTGCCCTCAGCCTGCCCTGTTCCCACCCCAGCTCTCCAGCTCCTCTGCTGTCACCTTCAAGGTTCCCCTGCTCCCTGCCCCCCGTCTTCTGTAAACTCTGAGCATTCTTCAAAAGGATTCCATTGGTGTTTTTGGCGAATGGCCTTGCATTCTTGGCGGAGTCCAAGGTACATACCTCAAGCAGTGGAAATTTTCACCTGTATTAAGAGTCTGGCCCCTTGTCCCTCCTCTCTCCTAGGTGTGCTGTGCAAAGCTGCAACACCCAGGGAACATTTGCTGCCTGGCTGAAGAGCAGTAGTCACCTGCTGAGGCCAGACCCTGGTACGGAGCCAGGCCTGCCCAGTAATAACTACACAGTAGTCTGCATGGGGTGCGGCAGCTCCCGCCCCATCCCCGTGAGTTATTCAGGTCTTAGAAGGAGCAATTTTTGAATGTTTTGTGACACTCAGCATTTACATAAATTCACTTGGCAGGAGTCTCTGGGTGGACTTTGGCTTAAGAGAGTCATGCAATCTCAAAGCCTCCCCAAGATGGATTTATGAAAGGAGTATGGGTCTCCTTGCATATCTGTGGTGCCTTCAACATTGGACAGGGTGGCATAGAAGACTGTACAGCTCCTTGGGATGAAAGACAGAGAGAAACAGAGAGAGACAGACAGACAGACAGAGACAGACAGAGTCAGGCAGATGGATTGACTTACTTAATTGCACCTTGGAATTGTTGTGAAAGAGCATAGGACTTGGAACTAAGGGGTGGGTTTAGTAACTAGTAGGTTTAGGCATTGGTTCCACTCTTGGCATTGTGACCACACAAGGTAAGTTCCTCCCCCTCTCTAATCAATAAAATGGGAGAAGGGATAGCTCTCTCAAGTGGTCCTGGGAGGGTTAGTTAAGAGAAGGTGGTGCTTGGTAAACTGGAAAGTACTGAACACTCAGAAGCCAGTCCAGGGGACAGGTAGATGTCAGCATGGCCGTCGGGGACTCAGAACATCAGGCTTGGTCCTGGGCCCATAGACTGTCTTGGTCAGCTCTGCAGGCAGACAGAGGGGCTGAGAGAGGAGACGAGATGAGGTATCAAAGGCTGACGGCCTGGGAGGGGAGCCCATGGATGCTAGTGTCAGCGCAGAATGAGAGGTCCAGGATTCATGGCTCCCATCATCCCTGCAGAGAACAGAGCCACAGGACAATTTGGTGCTTCTCCTGTGACGCCAAAGGGCTAAGCAGAGCTGAGCCAAAGGACATTCAAAACAATCCCCCAGGAGAGGCCTGAAGACACTGCAGGCAGTGAGGCTCAGAGCACCAGGTTTCCAGGATTTGATCATTCTGCCTCTCCAGTGTCTCTGATCTGCCTCTCCTTCCCGACTTGCTCTGCAGCCTGCCCTGGTTCAGGTCCCATCATCTGTCCTGTGCATCACTATAGCAGCTCCATCGCTGGTCTCCCAGCCTGCAGCCTCTACTTCTCCAGTTTCTTTCCGACAGCTTTCAGATGGATCACTTTAAAACACACATCTCAGCATGTCTCTTCTGGCTGAAGACATTCGAGTGTGTCTCCTCACAGAGCAGTCTCCCAAATGGTGTTCCAAGGCACCCCAGTTCCTGCAGGATGTTAATGGTGCTCCTTGGAAAAAAGGCCCTGTGCGCAATTATATTGGGAAGGCTGGACAGAGCAACACAAAGCAAGCTGCCACACAGCCAAATTTCTCAGAGCCCGGACAGCGCGAGCGTCACTGTGGAACTCCCAGAAAGGGAGGGAGGGGGCCACTGTTCCCGAGCTTACTTGGGAAGACTTCCCCCCTCTCTTCTGTGGAAGTGGTATTCCGTGGAACGCAGAGTGGGAAAATGCGACCTAAAGAATGAAGTCCAAAGTCCTTAGCCTAGCATTCAAGATCTTCTGTGACTGGGTCTCAAGAGCCAAGGTAATTGTATCAAAATGGGTTTTCTGCAGCCTCAAAAGCCTGCAATGAGAATAAATGGACTTGAATGAAAGCAGAAGCGATCTTGTCTCACAGCTTCCCGGAGGACCCGGATGCGTGTGATTCCTGCAACATACTGTAATAGGGATTGATCCAACACACGCCCTTTGTTTTATAAGAATGGTGAAACTGAGGCCCAGATAGGAACATGACACAGACAGTGGGTGGCCCAGCCATGTGCTGACACGGGCCCTCTGACTCCTGGAGCAGGCTCTCTCCGCGTCACCAGGGACGAGTGAGCCAGAGGTCGTCCTGCAGGGATTTCTTTAAGCATTATTGCCTTGGTTCTGGTTCCTGGAAGCAGAGGGCTTTGGGGACACAGTGTATTGAGGGAGTTGTCTTAGGAGAAAGGGATTGAGGGAAGAGGAACGGGGCGGGGGGAGGAGCTAAGCACAGATGTGGCCTCCATTGCTGTCTAACTTCCACCTGATCCCTCGGATTGCTCGGGACCGTGAGTTGCACCACAGAGCTGGTCCCAGCTTGAGGCAAGGGCTGGACTTTTATGCCCCATATCAGTCTGTTATTGGATACAGGACATCCCCGTTCTGGGGAGTGAGGGGCCTTGGGATACAGAAGAGGTGGCTTCCTTCAGCTGAGGGCAGTACTCCAGAGAGGGGGAAGCTGGGGGCTCTTAGGGGCCAGCACTCAGAGCAGATGAGGGACAGAGGCACTGAAGTAGGGAGCATCTGGTGGGGTGCACACAGCATCCACTATAATCCAACTCCTACATACTACAGATGGGGAAACTGAGGTCCAGAGAAAATAAGTTGGCAAAAGCCACACAACTGAATCCCTGAGTGTAGGGCCCTATTGTCAACATGTCCCTCATTCTAATCCACAGATCTTCAAAACCAGAGAGCATCCCTTGGAGGAATCTGTTTTTGGTCGTTGCTCAGTCAAGCCAATGACTGCTGAACTTCAGGGCATCACGCAAGTCATATCTCTTTGAAACTGGTGCCATGTTGACTATTTCTAGGACCTTGACACTGCTGCATCTATGGGATAGATTGTAGGATAGACTGTAATGAACTGTCTTCTCTTTGTGCTTGTGCCTGGGGCTGACTTTATTGTGAAAGGGGCTGTTTTAAAAAGCAGACAGGAAACAATATCCTCTCCAATATGTTTCCCTAATGGATAAAAATACATTCTCAGACGAATGGGAATGTTGGAATCATAGCATTTAGAGCTGGAAAGGGGTCTCAGAGATCTATCATCTAGGGGGATGGGGGGCAACATTTTCAGCACTAATGATAAGGCACCACACACTTTCTTCACCCACCTTTTCCTCTGGCAGATTGTGATTGTAAGTCTGCAGGTATAAAACACTTCTCCCCACACCCCCCCCATTTTATTAATCAGACACATGTAGGCAATAAAATAACATCCAGGATTTCTTGTGATATCACTTATAGCCAATCAGAGCTTCTAACGCACGTGGGAGAATCTAAGCTACCACCTGAGTTGATATCATTTCTTCCCAAATCAAAGAAGCTTGAAATTTTAATGAACTGGTGTGGCCTGATCATAGGCAAAGGTAGACTTTCCTGTGAGGTGTTTTGAAATGTGGAAACAGCTCTTGGATCTCAGTGTCAACCTTCAAATATCTCTGAGAGTCTGGGAATGCCACGCCAATGCAACTCAGTGAATACCTTCGTATTACAGATGGGAAAACTGAGGACCAGAGTGGGGAAGAGATTTTCCCAAGGCCACACAGTGAAGAAGACACAAAACCAAAGCTTAAGGTCAGACATTTCCTCGGGATTCAGTGATACTCCACATCAAAGTCAGGGCCAACAAGACAATGAGTGAGCATGTGCATTACAAACTGTTGAGTTCTCCATATGTGTAAGTGGAGCCATTACATCCATGGATGTAAGTGGGAGCCCTTCTTGAGTTCATCCTTTTGAAAGATTGCCCTAACAAATTGTAGGACATGAAAAGTCAGCAGGAACGTGGAAATGCTCAGGACCTACTGATTTTAATGAGGAGAATCAGGACATTTTTCCATGGCTTCTCTTGAAGGTGATCCCGACAGCGCTGACTGACGATCCTCTCCCATTTTAATAGCAGTCTGGTGGTGATATCATAGCAAATAAATTTAACTGACACATGGAGAGCAGTTGCAGAATTTAAAGTCTAACCGAGCAGTATATTTTTTTTCTGAAGATGTGACACACAACTGATTGACCTGCATTCCTGAGTCATATTTATAGGACAAAAGCTTTTTTGGCAGCAATGTGAATCAGTTCGTGATCTTCAAGACTAATCGGGTGAGCCAGCAAGAAAAGCTGGGGATGTGTGGCTCTTTACATCTCAGAGAGCTGGACTCATTATTATTCTCCCTCATTACCACTGAGGTCACTGCCACGTTGGTTCAGACTGCCCACCCAAGGCACTGTTCTCATTAATGAAGTTGCCTCCACAGGTGCCAAGACTGCTAGGAAGATGTGGGGTCATTTGAAGGGTGTTGCTGAATTGTTTCCTTTGGATCGCTCCTTCTGCTGATCCTAAAACACCATTAGAGGGACTCAATTCAATTTCATTCATTGACATCCAAGCTGGAAGGGACCAGAGGGAATATTGAAACTGACATCTTCATTGTACAAATGGCAAAACAGAAGCTCACACCAGGGACGTGTCTGGCCCGTGGTCAGTTACTGGCAGAGCCAGAACTAGGATCTAGAACTGTTGGCTCTTCCTGGAGGGCTGATTCCTCCACGTCCTGTAGTCTTCCCAATGGAACAAAAAGATAGTGGGTATCAGTGGGCTCTGCTGTGGACAACACAGCCACACATTCACTCTTTCAACAAATACTTTATAGAATACCTATTATCTGTGAGGCACTGTTATAAGCACTGGGAACACGGTGATGAACAAGATAAAGGCTTTGCTTTCATGAGCTTCTATTTTGGGCAAGAGATGAATGAATAAACTAATAAACAAGTAAACAGAAAACATCAAAGTGTTAGAAGCACTACAAGAAAAAAAATGAAGCCATGTAAGGACTTAGAGGGAGAGTGATGGGTCTAGAGGGGTATTTTGGAGAGGTTGGCCAGGAAAGATATCTCTGTAGAGGTGACTTTTGAGCAGAGACCAAGTAATGGAGCAAGTCATAGGAAGAGCAGGCAGAGAGAAGAGTAGGCGTAAAGGCCCTGGGGTGAGAATTAGCTTGATGTACTCAAGGAACAGAAAGAAGAGCAGTGTGATGGATAGAAGGAATAAAAGAAGTCTCAGGACATGAGGCTAGAGAGTTAAGCATGGGCTAAGTGTCCTAATGTAGAATCTGTGAGTCATGATAAGACTTTTAGATTTCACTCAGAATTGATTGAGATGATCTGGTTAACAGTGTTTAAAGGTCACTCTGGTTGTTCCATGGTGATTTGCACCTATGGGGTCCCATAAGGAGGCTTTTGCAGGGGTCCAGGTGACCACTGTGGCAACAGTGAACTTGGAAAGACATGCTCAGATTCTGGGGGTATTTTGAGTGTAGGGCTAGCAGTCTTGTTAATGGAGTGGAGGAGGGGAGGAGGAGAGGAGGGAAAGAAAGGAGGTAAGGATGCCTTGCATAATTGCATCAACGGTGGTACCATTTACTGAGATGAAGAAACAGGAGGAAGAAATGGGGTTTTTTTGTGGAGGGAGGTGGATGGATTCAGGAGTTCTGTTTTAGATGTGTTAAGTTTGAGAAACCTCATAAACAACCAAGTGGAGACAGAAAGTAGGCATTTGATACATGGGTCTGGTATTCAGAAGAGAGGTCAGGCTAAAACACATAAAGTTTAGAGTTATTAGCATAGTTCAAGGGTAAGCGAACTGCAACCTATGGGCCAAATCCAGCTGTTGCCTGATTTTTGTAAATAAAGTTTTATTGGAACGTGGCCATGCTCATCCATTTACATACTGCCTGTGGCTGCTTTTGCACGACAACAGCAGGAGTTGCAATGAAGACTACCTGGCCAGCAAAACCTAAAATATTTACTCTCTGGTCCTTTATGAGAAGTGTGCCAACCCCTGGCATAGTTGATATTTAAAGCCAAGAAGTGGATAATGTTACCTAAGGAGTGAGAGTATAGGGAAGAAAAAAGGGCAAAGGATTGAGCACTGGAGCATTTCAGCACTTCGAGGACTGGAAGAGAGAAAGGACCATCAAAGGAGATCAGAAGGACTGGCCAACAGGGTAGGAAGAAGCAAGGAGAGTGTTGTGTCCTGGAGTGACTGGCTCTGTCAGCTACTGTTGATAAGCACAGTGAGATGAGGTCTGAGATTCGGCCATTGGACTTGGCAAGATGGCAGACATCAGTAACCTTAAAAGGGGCTGTTGCCCTGGAGAGGTGGAAGTAAAAGCAGAATTTGAATAACATTAGGGAAAAAAATGGAGGTGAGGGAGTAGAGATAGCGGAAGCAGATCACTCCTGAGTAATTTTGCTATAAATGAGAGCAGAGACATGGGAGTGTGGCTGGAAGGGGTTGTGGGGTCTAGAGAGTTGTCCTTAATTTGGGAGATATTCCAGCTTGGTTGTATGCTGATGGGAATGGTCCTTTAGAGGGATAAAGCGGTGACATAGGAGAGAAAATAGATGTAGGAAGAAACCAAGTCCTTGAGTAGGAAAGTGTTTAGAACCCTGGTGTGTGCTGGAGAAGACAGCTTTAGACGGGACCAGGAACAATTCTTTTGTTGTAACAGGATGAATACAGACAGGTTGGTTGATTTTTGAGACAGGAAGATTTCATAGGTTTTTCTCTTGTTTCTTCTGTGTTATTTTCTCAGGCAAAGAGTGGGTGAAACTCACTTCTATGTATATACCCAAGAGAAATGAGAACATACGTCTACTCAACAACTTGTACATGAATGTTCAAGTATTATTCATAAGAGCCAAAAAGTGGAAACAACCCCAATGGCAATCAAGTGATGAATGGAAAAATAACATGTTGTAGACCCATACAAGGGACAATTATTCAACAATAAAAAGGATTGAAGTACTGATATATGCCACAACTTGGAGAAACCTGGAAAACATTATGCTAAGTAAAAGAAACCAGCCACCACCAAAGACCACATACTGTAGGATTCCACTTGTATGAAATGTCCTGAGTAGGCAAATCTATAGAGACCGAAAGAAGATTAGTGGTTGCCTACCTAACACTAGGATGGGGGTTGGGGGGTGGAAATGGGAAGAGACTGTTAATGGATATAAGGTTTCTTTTGGGGGTAATGAAAATGTTCTAAAATTGATTATGGTGATGGTTGCACAACTCTGTGAATAAACTAAAAAGCATTGCATTTTAGACTTTTAAATGGGTGGATTGTATGGTATGTGAATTGTATCTCAATAAAGCTGTTAAAAAATAAGAGGAGACAGCATCAGCTGTTGTCTCCATCTGCAAGGGCTGCCATAACAAAATACCATAGACTGGGTGACTCGAACAACAGAAATTTGTTTCTCACAGTCCTGGAGGCTGGGAAGTCCACGGTCAAGGTGCCAGCTGATTTGGTTCCCGGTGAGGCTCTCTCCCTGGCTTACAGACAGCTGCCTTCTTGCTATGTCCTCATACGGCCTTTCCTCTGGGCTCACAGAGAGAGAGAGAGAGTAAGAACGAGAGAGAGAGAGAGAGAGAGAGAGAGAGAGAGAGAGAGCAAGCTCTCTGGTATCTTTTCTCATGAGGGCATTAATTCCATCATGAAGACCCCACCCTCATGACCTCATCCAGCCCCAATTAGCCTCCAAAGGCCCATCTCCAAATGTCATCACCTTGGAAGTTAGGGCTCAATACGTGGATTTATATTCAGTCTATAACAGCAGTAGAGGGGGTAGGATGTTAGAGAAGCAGAAGAAGACACGAAATGGTCATCTTGGAATGGGACAACAAGGTGGCTGTGGACATATCGTAGGATGGCTGGACAGTACTGAAGGCAGTCTTGGGGTTTATGGTCAAAATTTAAAGAGATACCACTCAGCACAGTTAGTGTTTGTTGTTTTTTTTTTCAGCTATATTTTCTGATAACGTGCAGGTCAGGGGTCAGCAGAGAGTTGAGTTTAAGCAGAGTTGTAGTTTTAGCAGGAGAGAGGAGGGAACTGAGTGTACCAAGGGAGTCATTATAGTGAGGAAGCTTGGAATCTAGGGTGGGGAAGGAAGAATGTGAGGACAGGAGGGGAATGGACACTGAAAGCCGGCAGGAGCAATGGAGTGGGGTCCTAGGGGGGGTCAATGAGGTGCTGGAGTGATGGTAGCACAACAAATGAGCTGGAAGAAGGGAGTGGGTGAGTGGTCCAAGCATGGTGTATAGTCTGGGCTCTCCAGAGAAACAGAACCGATAGGCTATATATAATATTTCTTATAATATAACACATATAATATGACAAATATCATATCATATCATATTATATTATAGTGAATCGGCTCACCTGAAAAGTCTCAACATCTGCAGTCAGCAAGGTGGAGACTCAAGAAAGCCAATGGTGTGGTTCCAGTCCAAGTTTGAGTGTAAGGGCAGGAGAAGATTGACATTCTAGTTCCAAGACAGTCAGGCAGGGGGAGTTCCCACTTACTCTCAGGAGGATCAGCCTTTTGTTCTAGTCAGGCCTTCAGTGGGCTGTATGAGATCCACCCACATTGGGGAGGGCCGTCTGCTTTCCTCAGTCTACCAATTCAGATGCCCATCTCATCTAAAAACACCCTCACAGACACACCCAGAATAAGGTTTGACCAAATGTCTGGGCTCTCCAAGGCCGAGTCAAGTTGACACATAAAATTAACCACCACCCTTGGTATACTGGAAATTGAGATCTGGGAAGTGGAGCATTTATTGGTGCTGACAAGTATAAGTTCGATTTTGTTTCTTTCTCCTGGGAGAGCACAGTATGATAGAGAGAGATGAGATAAGCATGGCGCTAACTTGAGGCCAAGGGTTCTAAGAATCACACATCCATAAAGGGCTGCATTGTGGACTGAATTGTGTTCACCTAAAATTCATTTGTTTGAAGCCTAACCCCCAGGACCTCCGAATGTGACTGTATTTGGAAACAGGGCCTTCAAAGAGGTGATTAAGTTAAAATGAGGCCTTTAGCATGGGCCCTAATCCAATATGACTGGTGTCCCTCAAAGAAGAGGAAATTTGGACACACAAAGAGACTCCAGGGATGTGTGCAATCAGAGGAAAGTCCATGTGAGGGTGCAAAGAGAAGACGGCTGTCTACAAGCCAAGGGGAGAGGACACAGAATAAAGCAACCCTGCCAACACCTTGATTTTGGACTTCTAGCCTCCAGAACTGTGAAAAAATAAATTTCTGTTGTTTAAGCTATGAAGTCTGTGGTATTTTAGCCCTAGCAAGCTAACACAAGTTACAAGGAGAAAGACATTTCACCTGGCTGGAGGGGAAATAAATTTTTCCTTAAGTCTTTCAAAAACTTGGAGCCATGGGGACAGGCACTTGAAGAGCCTTTGAGACAGAGGTGGGGGTTTCAAGGGTGTGTGCGTGCGTGTGTATGTGTGTATGTGCATGCATTCATGGGGCAGTGCGTTACAAGAACAAAGCACGGAGACAGGAGAGCACGGGGTGGGTTTGGGGGTAGAAGGAGGTTGAGTTTGGTAGCAGTACAGGGATGAATGACAGGATTAGGCTGGGGAGTGAGCTGGGGCCCACTGTGATGAGGGTAAGGGAGGCGGGAGTCACTGTTTCCCTAGAAGTTACCTGGAGGGGAGGAGGAGCTGATGGGTGGTCATCTTTGAAGTGACAGTGGGCCTAGAGCCCACGTGTGAGATACAGACAGAAAAAGTCACTGGAAGCAATCAGGAATGTCAATAGGGAAGGAGTCTGGCACCCCCACAGGGTGTGGGAAACTTACGGGAAGTTGGCTCCACGCAGAGAGGACTTGAGTCTGGGAGTGGGTCCTTAGGAAGGAGCAGAATGGGGGAGATAAACAAATGGAACTAATATCTACTGAGCAGCTTCTGGGTCCTAAACACTCTACTGGGTCCCTCATGTCCATGATCTCAGCTCCTTCTCACAATGACCCGGTGAAAAGTGTGCCACTACCCCTGCCCTGCAGATGAGGAAGCAGGCTCAGAGAGGGCTAGTCACACGCCCAAAGTCACAGGCTGAGCTCTGAGCCCAGATCTCTGCCTCGACCCTCTGCCCGGTCCTGCCACTGCAGTAATTTCCGTAAGGACAGATTGCCTGGCCAGAGGAGCCATCTGCGCATGTCCAGTTGACAAGATTCCACTCGCCCCTTGTGTTGTCCACCCAACCAGAGGAGTTCAGATACCATCGAGGCCTCCCCGGGTTCTTAAAGGTCACACAACTAGCAATCAGAGATTGAACTGGGGCACTTTGGTCCAGGGAAGGGCTCGGTGGGCCCAGAGTCCTACAGGGGGAAATGACAAGTGTGATTATCGTGTTCTTTGGACTCCTAGCAGAGGCTGACCTGCAGAGCACAACTGATGAGTAGGGGGACAATTCTTTTCAGCCAGGACCCTTCCAAGCAGAGATGGACAATAAACTTTGTGCGCCCTTCAGCCTGGAGCATTTCACTTCAACCTCAGCTGCAGAAGGCCTGGGGGAAATGATAACGGCTTCCATTTAGTGATGCCTACTAGGCACCACATGCTCTACACATATAATGTTATAGCTTAGGAAAACAGGGATGATCCATTGCCAGTCACTGAATTCAGCTTAGCCCTTGTTGCGTGGGGGAACACCAGAGCTGTCACCCCCAGAGGCCAGTTGGGCAGACAGAATGGGTGGGGCTGTGCATCATCCTCGCCCCCAACCCTGCCCCAGCAGCTCGGAGAGCATCACCAGGACACTGTTTGCAGTCTAAGTGCCTGGCGAGGGGCAGAGCCTCTGAGCTTCCCACGTCATCGCTGCCCCTGCCAAGCCTCTCAGATAGTTTCTGCTTTTCTGGCAATTTCAAGCCTTCTCCCCAAGGGATCAGTGGTTGCCTTTCTCCATTCGGAGAGGATTTTGACTGTGAATTCAGCACAAAATCAAAGGCTGTTCTCCTCAATGTTTCTCTTTCCTTTGCTGGGGAATTTTCTGTTTCATTAGAGCAGATTTGAGAACTTGGTACCCCTCCACCAGGAAGATTTTGTGTGCACAATGATGTCACTGGGCCAACCATCCAGATAGCCCTTAATTTCTGAGACAGCGGTTCATCGGGGGTGGATTCAAGGAAATTGTTTAGCATGTAACCACATGTATTTGGATCCCTGTCTCTCAAATCAGTTAGCTCCTAGCCTGCTAGTCTAGATCACAGCCCTGTTCATTTCCCCGGACACAGCCACTGACGCTCCCTCCCCTCCATCCCTCCCTGTCACTCACTTGGAAAGGCTCAGTGAGCCAGGGCAGGCAGGATGGGAAAGACCACTGCAGAAGGTGGCAGTAAATGTGAGAAGGGGCCTGGAGTACCAGGGAAAAGGGGAGGGTAAGCCTGGGACCAAGGGGAAGGGCTGGAAGGTGGCAGACGGACTGATTTTCTGAGAATCTGCTACGTGACAGACACTGCCCTGAGCCTTGTAAGCTTGACACACAGGCAGGGCGATCCTCCTAAAGCATAACTCGCACCTCACCACTTCTCTGTCTAAAACCCCTCGAGGGCACTTTGGAACCCATAGAATAAGGATCCAAACTGCATCTTCTGCCATTGAAGATGCCCCAGCTCTGGCCCCTGCCTCATCTTGCACCGTCTTCCTTTCTCACAGCCTGCAGTCATCTCTGATTGCACATAAAGACTGACACTTGCAGTTCCCCAAAGATCCTCTCATGCATCTGAGCCTCCACACATGCTGATCCCTTCAGCCAGGATGCCCTCCCACATCTTCATTTGTCAGATAATGCCTATTTGTTCTGTAAGTGTCTCCTCCTCTGGATGCATCCTCTCTTGTCCCTCAGGCTGGGACAATTGTTCTTTGTCTGGGTTCTCACACACCCCATTGCAAGCCCCAACCTAGATGCATTCCACTGCATGATCATCATTTGTCTCCTTCACTGGCAGGTGAGCTCCTTGAGGGCTGGGCCTGGGTCTTTCATCCCTGAAACCCTAGTGCCCTGCATGTTGCTGAGCACATGGCTGGCCCTCTGAATGCGCTTGTTGTGTGAATGAATGTCCGAGCCCATTTGCAGAGAGGCTGGCAGGATACCAAATTCCTGTCAAAAGCAAACAGTTTCAGGGAGCCCCTGGTAGCCAGTTCCTTTTCGGTTCCCATAGAGGCAGCTGGAGAATTTCGGGCCACTTGAAGCCAAGAGAGTCATCGGAAGGCTTTATTGGGTGCAGTAATGGAGGGACCCACATTTCTAGCAAATGCAGGAGAGGAAAAAAAAAAATCACTGGAAGATCTGGCTTCCGAGCCATTCGTGCCCGGGGAAATTCAGAAGGCAGCAGAATGCTCCGGGCTAAGTCAGGAGTTTATTTATTCTGCCACTGTCAAGCTAGCATTTATAATATAATGGCTTCAGAATGGCTGGCTTGTCCTTCCTCACTTGTGCAAACCCAGGGTGCCCTGCCCCCCAGCATACAGACTTTCATTCATTCACTTACCAACTCATTCATTCATTTGACACATAACCTATTAAGCTCTTTGCTAGTGCCTGGAAATTCCCAGAAGGTCAGAGGCAGTGGATTCTCTGAAGGAGGGGGAAAGCAGGTGTCTATCCAGTACAATGAGTCCCATGGTGGATTTCAACACAGAGGAGGACTCCTCACCTGGTCAGAGGTTTAAGGAAGGCTCAGTTTCTCCATTTCACAGTGGGGGTTTGAGGTCGTTCATCTCTGGGATTCTATGGAATTCAAAGAAAACAGGAGCCTGAGACAGGCCTGGGCAGCCCAAGTTAAGGCCTTCCCAGGACTCAGAGAGAGGAGATGGAGCCGGTCTGGCTGGGACGGGCCATGTTCCCTCCACAGAGCACCAGCCCTGCTCAACAGCACCAGCTGGCCCTTTCTCCCTTGGCTGGCTGAGGCAGCTGCTGGCCTCTGCCTAGCTTCCTGGAGGAGGAGGCTGCAGAAGGAGCCAGGGCTGACAGGAGCTGTGGCGTTCCTTGGAGGGGCCTTCCTTACACTTACAATCTGGGCATTGCAAGGTGGCCTTGTCTCTGTCTTATTCCAAACACGGCCAAGGACTGGCTTAACTTTGGAGATCATTGTGTGCTCAGCTGCATTCAGGGCCATTTTTCACTTCGACGTTCTCACCGGCCCCCATCAGCCTTTTGCTGCCTGAGCCCATGCTTGCTGTCACTGCAGATCCTGCTCTTCAGACCAGGGACCACCATTTGCAGTGGAAAGCCAGCCCTTCCAGGTTGTTGCATCTCCTGCCTCTGACCCAGGTAAAATCCCTCCCATTGGCCTTTCCCCGTGGGAAGGATGCAAGAGTGGACTTTCCTCATCATAGCTAACACCAGCCACCAGCTGGGTAAACTCCACCCTGATCCCCACTCAGCACTTTCCCTGCCTTTATTTGGGCTATTCTGCCTCCTCTTTTCCATCAGCCAGTCCTCAAGAGCAGGGAGCTGCGGTTTCTCTTTCTCTTGCCTTCCTTCCAAATGGAGCTCAAACCAGCAGACATCCAGGGAATACGATGTCACCTGATTGGCTGAGGCCAGAAGGGCTGGGAGACCTGAAATCGGAGATTATGGAAAGGTCCTCAATTTTCCCCACCAGTGAGGGCTGGAACTTGCCCTACTGGGGTGAGCTGGGGATGAGCCAGGGATAAACTGTGCAGACTGGAGGGGGCTGCCTGTGGTATCAGAGAGACAGGGTATTTTTTTTTTAAAGATTTTATTTATTTATTTTTCCCCCCAAAGCCCCAGTAGATTGTTGTATGTCATAGCTGCACATCCTTCTAGTTGCTGTATGTGGGACGCAGCCTCAGCATGGCTGGAGAAGCGGTGCGTCGGTGCGCGCCCGGGATCCAAACCCGGGCCGCCAGCAGCGGAGCGCGCGCACTTAACCGCTAAGCCACCGGGCCGGCCCGAGATAGTGTATTAATCAGAGTTCTCCAGAGAAACAGAACCAATAGAAGATAGAAAGTGAGTGATGGATAGCTAGATAGATAAATAGATACATAGATACATAGATGATAGATATTAGATAGATAGATAGATAGATAGATAGATAGACAATAGATAGATAACAGATTAGATAGATGGATAGGTGATAGATGATAGATAGATAATGGATTAGATAGGTGATAGATGATAGATTAGATAAGTAATAGATAGATAGATAGATGGATAAGATGATAGATTAGATAGATGGATAGGTGACAGTTGATAGATAGATAGATAATGGATAAGATGGGTGATACATGATAGATTAGATAGGTGATAGATGATAGATATAGAAAGATAGAGAGATAGAGAGATAGAGAGACAGATAGATGATAGATAGATAGATAGATAGATAGATAGATAGATAGATAGATAGATTTATTATGAGGAATTGTCTCATGTGATTATGGAGGCTGACAGGTTCCAAGACCTGCAGTCAGCGAGCTGGAGGCCCAGGAGGACCAATGGCGTAGTTCCAGTCCGAAGGCCAGAGGGCTCAAGCCCCAGGAAGAGCCATGTTTTAGTCTGAGTCAGAAGGCAGGAACAATCCATCCCATGAAGGAGGGCCATCTGCTTTACTCTGTCTACTGATTCAAACGCTAATCTCATCATAAAAACCCTCACACACGCACCCAGAATCACGTTTGACCGAATATCTGGACACTTGTGGCCCAGTCAAGTTGACACATGAAATGAACCATCAGAGGGAGGATCTTGCACTGGACTTCTCTCTACTGAGTCACCACTCTGCAGGGCCATTAGCCGTTTGATGGGGAAAGTGTAGCAGAGGGCAGGACTGTCCGCCCTTGTGCCCTGCATGTATCACAAATAAGTGTGAACTTGGACACTTTGTTTAACCTTCTGTGTCTAAGTGATCTCATCAGTAAATGGAGCTATTAATAGAAACCGTGCTGTGAGTATTGGAAGAGAGTAACCATGTGAAGCACTTAGCACAGTGTCTAGTGCATAATAAATGCTTAAAAATCATGAGTTATTATCGTTGATGTTATTACAAACCTCTCTCCTTTCCCCTCCCCTCCAGACTGCAAGCTAACTCAGCACAGAGAAAAGTGCACAGGATTTGGATCCAGAGAGAACAAAGCTGGCTCCACCCCTTAGCAGCTGCAAGTCGAGAGCAATCGCCTATGTTCTTGGTGCCTCGGGCCCCTGGTCTGTAGATGGGGATTATGTGACCTCACTAGATTGGTTCAAGGATTAGAGAAAACGTCCATACAGTGTCCAGCCCACATGCACCACTCAACAGCCACTAGTTCCTTCTTCTCCCCTGATGGCAGAGACCACATCTCTATTTCTGTAGCACCCCCATTGAGCGCCTAGCACCTCGTGAGAACCCATAAGATAGGCTGAATGCAGTGGCTTTGCATTATGAGAAAACATGACCTTGCTTATCCCCAGAAACCATTTCTAGAGATTGGGCCCCACATCACATCCACACAATCTCTGGGGGGCAGTCAGCGCCACGAGCACTTGTTAAGCTCTCGCTGGTGCCAGGTCTAAACGAGCTGATGGAAGGCAAGAGAGATGGCTGGTGGGAGCCGAGCAAGGCCTTCTCTCAGCCCTGGGGCAGTTGGAAGTAGACAGACAGAAACAATTGTATTTGGGAGTGATTCAGAACAAAGTGGCAGAACACTCCAGACCCTTCAGCCTGATTGTCTCCTGCCCTGGAGGAGACTAGGTCCCGGGTGACGGTGCCATGCATCTGTGCAGTAGGCCTACTGGGCCCCATGAGCCATCAGCCCCATCACCAAGGGCCTTCTTTACGTCAACTTGGTGTTTTCAGTCTGTAAAGTCAAGTCTATGACATCCCTGAGAGGCAGGCCAGGCAGGACCAATTACTTCCATTTTTCAGAGGAGGAAACTGAGGTTCAGAGAAGTACAGGGATTTGTCCAAGGTCACACAGCTAGCAAGTAGCATCTCTTCTCATTCTTAGATTAGTGTTTATCTCCATGAAGACAAAACTAGAGTCCTTTCAGAGCGTCCCTGGTGGCTGGCCGGGCAGAAAGTGCAGCCGCACAGCTGTGTTTCATATCCCCAAGTGACTGGAGATGGAGGATTTCTTCACCAGCAAGTTGAACCTAAGTCACTGTGACAGGAGCTGTGCTTCCGACTCCCAGGTCAGCCCAACTTGTCACACATGTCTCGCTCTCCACGTCGCGTCTTCCCAACATTTGTCAGTATGTGCCAAAGTCTCTTTCTCTCCTCCTCTCTCTCCATTCTCCTCCTCCTCTTCTTCATTATTATCTGCTCCTTCTCTTCCTTCTGTTTCCATAATCTCTTTTCTTGATCAGATTGAAACACGAACCATCACATTTAAGGGAGTGGACTTGGGATAAGGTCACCAATATTCTTAGAAACCATTCAAGGGATTTTTTTGTTGGTCCCTTTTCAAGTCAGGGGTTCTTAACCTGGTACCATGGACAGTGATTGGCTCTGAAAAATAGAGAATACTTGAAATTATATTCAGTAGTTTTGTGGTTATGATTTAATGTGAATTGGGGATGGAGGGCATATCACCCATCAAATTCTCAAAATAGTATAAATCCAGAGAGGCTAAGGTCTTTGCTAAAGACTTATTGACTCTTACTTAACACAATGATAACAAAGTGGTATGATGTGGCTTTCTAGTCCATAGCAAAAGGGCACTAACTAAGCGAGGAGGCAACAGCACACAGGAGGGTCCAGAGCCAGGCAGGCTGATGTCTGTGAGACATGACAGGTGAAAAGAGTTTTGGGTCTTTTTTTAATCATTTGGTTCAAAATGAGCGACTCTCTCCCATTACGGAGAAGCAACGTTAAGGAAGAGTCCATTGTTGCACTCAGTCATTTGCCAGAAGAAGGTGATTGACTTCGTTCTTGCAGAAATATCACATATGTGGAACAGAAACATGGAAAAGGTGTACTGTTTTTATGTAGATAGTGCTTCATCAAAAGGAATGGGATGGGGCCGGCCCGGTGGCATAGCAGTTAAGTTTGCGTGCTCTGCTTTGGCAGCCTGGGGTTCAGGGGTTACTTCCATTTTTCAAAAGAGGAAATTGAGGCTCAGAGAAGTACAGGGATTTATCCCAAGTCACACAGCTAGAAAGTAGCTCATCACACACCTATGCACCACTCATCAAGCCATGCTGTGGCAGCGTCCCATATAAAGTAGAGGAAGATGGGCACAGATGTTAGCCCAGAGCCAATCTTCCTCAGTAAAAAAGAGGAGGATTGGCAACAGATGTTAGCTCAGGGCTAATCTTCCTCACAAAAAAAAAAAAAAAAGAAAGAAAGCGGGGCCCGCCCCGTGGCGTAGAGGTTAATTGCGCGCGCTCCGCTGCTGGCGGCCCGGGTTTGGACCCCGGGCGGGCACCGACGCACCGCTTGTCAGGCCATGCTGTGGCGGTGTCCCATATAAAGTGGAGGAAGATGGGCACGGATGTTAGCCCAGGGCCAGTCTTCCTCAGCAAAAAGAGGAGGATCGGCATGGATGTTAGCTCAGGGCTGATCTCCCTCACACACACACAAAAAAGAAACGGGATAAATTGAAGCCAGTGAGAAGTTCTGGGGCACAATGCAATTGGTCTGGCATCGAAAAATCTATCTTTGGATTGAGCTGATGGCCACGATGAATAGGAGTTATGTGTCAGCCTGGAGTCCAGGTCTTGGGCTAATGGCCTATTGGAATCCTTTTCCCATTGTCACATCCCAGTTCTGTCCACGTGAAGAAACATGAAAGTCACGTGTACTGGTGGAAAGAAGTCAGACTTCAAAGTTATAAAGACTTCGGTTCAAATCTTGGCCACACTACTTATTGGTTGTAGAAATTTGGGGCAAGTTGCTTCCCTCTATGACATTCTCCTTCCTTGAGCATAAAATGGAGATGAAGACATCTAACTATTTGGTTATGATGATTTACTGAGATAGTGTACAAAAAAGTGCCCAGCCTGGGGCCTAACATGTTAATTCCCTTCCTCCCCCATGAAGACCTGTTTATTTAAAAGCCAGCCTTCAGGGACCCTCGGCTTCCTAGAACAGGAAGCTGAAAGTAAGGAGGAAAAGTCTGGGCGTAAGCAAAAAAGTTGTTACAAAACACATGCATTAAACCAAATTCAGAATCCTATTGGTTCCCATCTTACCCACATGTCCAACTAGCTTGATTATTTAGTTTTTCAACCTCTGGTGGATTAGGAATTGAATTGTAATTTGATTAGCAATGGGAGAAAATACATTCAGGCATAAGATTACCAGGAAAAGGCATTAAAAACATACAAAAAACTAAACCCTAGACATAGAAGTAGAGAGGGACAGTGTATTAGTCTGCACGGGCTGCCATAACAAAGTACTACAAACCGAGGGGTTTAAACAACAGAAATGTATTGTCTCACAGTTCTGGAGGCTGGAAGTCCAAGATCAAGGTGCCGGCCAGTTTGGTTCCTTCTGAGGGCTGGGAGCGAAGGGTCTCTTCTAGCTTCTGTCAGTTCGTTAGCAATCTTTGGAGTTCCTTGGCTGTAGTAGCATCACCCTGATCTTTGCCTTGATCTCCAAGCGGCCCTCTCCCTGTGTGTGTGTCTGTCTCCAAATTTCCTCCTTTTTGTAAGAACACCAGTCATATTGGATTAGGGGCTCTCCCTATTCCAGCGTGACCTCACCTTAACTAATTACATCTGCAACGACCCTTTTCCCAAATAAGGTCGCATTCTGAGGTCCTGGGGGTTAGGACTTCAATATATGAATTTTGAGGTACCGAGAGTTAGGGAATTTGAAGGGGAAAATTCAACCATAACAAGCAGAAATCTGGAATTATTTAGTTTAGGGGCAAGCAGTGTCTACTTCCTGAAAGAAATACTAGATTTGACCCCCAAAACAATAAATGACACTCATAATGACAGTTTCTGGATCATTAAGAAGAGACCACTTTGTTCAGTATCTGATGCATTTTAGAAAAATTTCTATAAAAAATGACTAATGTGAAAGAAGCTGGAGGCTCAAAGCTCACGCATGTGGACCCACCTCTCACCAGGCGCATGAGGACCAGAACACATGTGTGCTGCTAACTGCACCTCCAGGGGATTCCAGGATAAGCAGACGAGAGCCCATAATGGCACAAGATCAGCTTTGTTGTTTTAACTTTGAGCTTTAGGAACACCCAGACTGTGTGCCTAAGACCCTGAGTCCCACACAGTCTCTGCTGAGCCGACTTGCAGGCGTTCAGACAGGAAACACGGCAAGCTCTTCTGCTAGGTACTGGTCACCTGAACTAGCCAGGGATGCGGGCTAGTCTCCAATCAGATGCTCAAAGGAGGATTCCACAAGGGCACTGGGTTTCAGGAATCACTCGTCTCTAGGGAGCATGTTAACATGGCTGGCTATGAATTGTCGATACCGTGCAGCAGGACTCGAAACAAACAGCACCTGTTGTCTGCATCACCTGACCTGGCACTTGCTCATGGGTCAGAGGCAGTCTGCAGTCGTGGGCAGAGCGCTTGGAGAATCAGACAACCTGAGTCTGAGGCCTGGCTCTCCAGCTTCCTGGCAGAGTGAGCTTGGCAAGCACCTCGACCTCTCCAAGTGTCAGCGTTTTAACCTGCAAAACAGGGATGACTTCCACATCGAAGATTGTGCGTATCAGATGGGACAATGGTGTCAAAGTACTTTCAACACTTTCAGGAGTGCAATAGACACACTGTGTAGAGTTGATCCCCCCAGATTTCTTTAAAGGGCAGCAGCCAGTCCCAGCTATTATAGTTGTTAACTGCTAACAGCTCACACTTGCATCCCTTTGGGGGGATGGCCTTTAGCTGGTAGGAGCTGCTTTGCTCAGAAATGCCTGGAATGTGTGGCCAAACTCCCCAGGAGTGACCCACAGCCAATGACTGACTGATGTGGGCAACTGCCGCTGCCAGGACAGCCTCGGTGGGCAATGAAGCTCCAGATCTCCCTGTGGGATCCAGTGGAAGCCAGACTCCTCCTAAAACACTCCTTTGCCTAGCTTCTCCCCCTTCCACAACCCACATTCCTTACTCCTTACACGTCTCTACCGAGAATACTCCCTCTTTAAATTACTCACACAAGGATCTCCATCCCAGGCTCCATTTCTGGGGAACCTGACCTAAGACAAGGTAGTATGCAGGAGTTTCTGGTTGGTATTTCCATCTTGCGTTGTTTTCTCTTCCAGGGATGACACTATACCTGATTTGACTCCAAGATCTTTGCACTTGCTGTTTACTCTGCCCTGAATGTTCTTCCTACAGATCCTCAGCTGGCCGGCTCCTTCTTGTCATTCAGATCTCAGCTGACAAGCCACCTGTATAGAGAAGCCTTCTGAACTGCATGATGCAAAGCGGCCATTTAAATTCCCTGCACAGTTCTCAGCACACTCAGCTTCTTGTGCATTTCCTTGTTGATTATCTCATCCCTCTCCCTGCCCCCCCGGTAAGTGAGCTTCAGTTTTCATCTCTGCGACAGCACATTTGGGCTGAACTGTCTCTGAGGGCCCTTCTCGCTTTGGCATTCCACTTTCTGTGTGCTGGGATCAAATACAAGGCAGTTAACATTCCAGTAAAAACAGCAGACAAGTGACAGCGTGACAATTCCACAGCTTCCTGACCGCGTAACCCGGCACAGACTCCTTCTTTCTTCGGGCCTGTTTCCTCACCTGTAACAGAGAGGAAGGGCGAGGTGACCTCCTGCTCTCAGTCCTACATTCCCAATGACATTTAACATCTATTGTTTCTGTTACCGGGGGACACACTGCTGCAGAACTGCTTGTGTCAAATCTCCTTTCTTTTCTGTGCTCTCTTTAAAGCAGTTGCAGTCGGCTGACACGAGGGCCCGGAAATGTCTTTTTATTATTTTGGGGAGTACGCCTGGCTTCGTTTTATTATCATTAGCCCTGTGTCCCTCAAACCTCATCCCTTCCAGTCACAGATGCTGAAAAGAAACCTGCTTCTCCCTGCCATCCACAGGCTCAAACAAGACATGTTCCCCATCCCAAGGAGCTCGGTGCACAGGGAGACTCTCAAGTGACTGTAATTACAGCATATTGCATTCATTCATTCACTGCTGCGTTAATTCACACATTTGTTCAGCAAATATTTAGTGAGTGCCTATTGTCTAGACTCTGAGGACACAAGAGTGAACAAAAGTGCCTGCCCTCATGCAGCACAGGTTCTTGTGTCTGCTATCCTGGAGCTATTTCAGGGTGCTCTCAAGCATGAAGAGAGAGCAACTAGCTCTCTCTGTCCAGATAGATCTTGGAAGCTTTTCCTGAGGAGGGAAAATTTGGCCTGGGTTTTGAAGAATGAATAGGAGTTACCCAGGCAAGGAACGGGTGGTAGGGTGTTGTTGCGGCTGGGCTGGAAGGCCGATGGCAGAGAGGGCTAGGAGAAGTGGCCAGAGAGGTGGGCAGGGCAGGGCAGGACCGGTTCGTGAAGGCCTTGTGAATCAAGCCAAATAGCTGCAGTTGATCTGGAAGGTTATGGGGAGCCCATGAAGGATTTTGAGCAAGAGAGCAACACGATTCAAGCTGTGTGTTGCAGTCTGGCAGCGTGGCTAAGTACATGAGTTCCCTACAACAGCCGTAACAAATCTCCAGAAACTGGGTGACTTAAAATAACAGAAATGCATTCTCTTACAGTTCCGGAGGCTGGAAGTCCAAGATGAAGATGTCGGCAAGGTTGGGTCCTTCTGGAGGGCTTTGAAGGAGAGTCTGCTCCACACTCCTCTCCTAGCTTCTGGACATTACCGGCAATCCTTGACATTCCTTGGCTCATCGCTGCATCACTCCCATCTCTGCCTCCATCTTCAATGGTCTCCTCCCTGTGCGTCTCTGTCTTCCCATGGCATTCTCCTCTATATGTCCCTTCTCCCTTCTTATAAGGACACCAGCCATATCGGATTAGGGCTCACCCAGCATGACTTCATCTTAATTAATTACATCTGCAGTGACCCTATTTCCAAATAAAGTCACATCCGAAGTACTTGTGGTTAAGACTTCAGCATATCTTTTAGGGGACACAGTTCAACCTGTAACGGTAAGTGGCTTGCCAAAGAGCACACAGCCAGCAGGAGTGTATGATGCAGGGGGAGGGGTGGGACACGTGAGGCAGACACTCCCTTTATAACTGTGCCAGAGCGTGAGTGGAGGAGGGAGTTGTGGGCAGGGATGAGGGTTTGG
Organism: Diceros bicornis minor; assembly: GCF_020826845.1. Lineage (NCBI taxonomy): Eukaryota > Metazoa > Chordata > Mammalia > Perissodactyla > Rhinocerotidae > Diceros > Diceros bicornis. The sequence continues at coordinate 41,357,445 of NC_080763.1, forward strand.
GGGGCTTTATATGGGACTTTATATGGCACTTCATATGGGACTGAAAACCATCAATTGTTCATAACCAGGAATGGGGGAAATAGCTGATGGAGTAAGGGAGATTAAATCCCACCCTCTGGTCAGCCCTGGGGGCCATCCCATCACCCCATTGGGCGGCTCCTCCCCTCTGATAATGCTTGTCGCCTGGGAACAACTTGAAGAGCATCTCTGCACTTGTAGGTTCTAAACCATGCAGGATACAGGTGAGGACAGCCACGCCCACTCTGATGACGCACGCCGAGGAAAGCCACGTCCACTCAGACCGCACCCAGTGGGGCCACCTGCACCTCCTGAGGTGCGCCCCCAGCAGAACCCATCAAAACTGCAGCCCTGTGTTTGGGTTGAAGATTCTCCTCTGACAACAGAGTGCAGCAGCTCAGAGCCTTGGGGCCGCTACATCTCCATCATCCCGAAGATCTGGGTCCACAGCCAGCTCCGGAACTCCAATCCTGCTTGCTCCTCTGTGGAAGGAGAAGATGCTACTACATCAGCCTCTGGAAAGCTGGTATGGAGAGGCTAGCAGGAAGGCACAGCTCCTGAACAGGAAGGCCTAGCCTGGTGCTTCAGGAGGGACTCGCACAGCGCCCCCTGTGAGGGAGGAAGGCACCTGGGTCCTGCCAGCCAGATTCAACAGGTCCAGATGGCCCTTCTAGCCAAATGCCTCTGTCGGGCTCCTTGTAGGGAGTGAAGGAAACATCAGATATGTGACAGTGTTCTGTAATCCCAAAAGCATACACACGATGTTTGTAGTCACTGTGTTTGTAGAAAGCGCTCAGGTTATCCCCGCCAGGGAGGTGCCCGCACAGCAGTCTGAGCGCCCAGGCCCCGCTCCTGGAAGCCGCAGCCTTCCGACTTTGTCGCATCCACAGGGAATCCTGGCACTAGAAAAGAATATTAAACTGCATTCAGAGTGGCAGGATTTTTAGGGTTTTTTTTCTTCCCCTTCCAATCTCCTTTTCCGTTACCGGGTGCCTCTTTGGGGATGAAATTGCAACCTGCAAATGGTTGTATCAAGAGGTGGCCTCTGGAGAGACGAGAGGCTGTCTGAGGCTGAGCCGTCCTTTGACCTGGGAGGGAAGGGCTTGTTTAGAGCATAAATATCCTCGTGTCCAGTAGCTCCCAGTTATGGGAAGCAACCTCTTTCCAGCAGCTTCCATGGCCAAGGCTGTGCACTGACAAGTCTGTTTGTCTCCCTGTCATTCTGCCTGTTTGAATGGGAGCTTCGTAGAACAGGCTTTCCTTTGGGGGCCTTTTTTGGGGTCCCAAAGTCATTCCCTGAAGCCACACACAGCCCACACTCAACCATGTGGTTGGGACAATCTTCCCCTGGATCCAACAGCCCTGGGAGAAAAACAGGGTAAAGTGGGGACCCCCACTTTTCTGGAGGAAGAGAGTCTATCTGGGAAAAATTTCGGTTCCAAGGCAGGTTTCCCTGGAGAAAAGTTTTCTGAGTCTTTGCCCTCCACGCCATAGAGCAGAGGGATTTGGGGTTTCCTTCCTTCCCTCTCTCCCTGGTGGAGGGATGGCATCTCCAGAGGTCCGGGCTGGGTGCTCTGTGACTTCCACCCTCCCACTTGGCCCTGGAACATACCCCCCCTCCAGACCCTGTTTGGAGTTTTTAGGGCTTTTTACTGCCAGTATCAGAGGGAATTGTTGTACATTCTTCTCTATTCTTTCACCTATCCCAAATTGGGAAAAAAATTCTTCCCTCCTCTGAACTCCCGCAGCTCTTGACCCTCATGTTCATTCATGCATGCGTTCATTCATACACTCATTCATTCCATACATTCAACAGATATTAATGAGCACCTATGCAGTGCCAGGCATACCCTAGACACTGAAGAGCCAGCTGTAAGCAGAAGAGAGTGAAAACCCTGTTTCACAGAGCTCACAGCTGACAATTACATGCTGAGCATCTTCCACATGCCACCTGCCCCTTCCTTCTGGCAAGAAGCTTGGCCTGTGGAATCCAACAGCCAGGTTTCAAATCTACACTCAGCTACTTATAAGCCAGGTGAGCTCTGACCACGTGTTCTAACCGCTCAGAGCCTTCGTTTCTCTCTATAAACTGAGGGCAATTTCTTCCCTCAGAGGGTTATCATGAGATCAAAAGAAATGATGCATGAAAAGCACACCACAGAGTCACTGGCATGCAACAAGTTCAATGAACATTCATCGTTAGTTCAATTGCTACTACTATTGTTAAACATTATAGCTATGAGAGTATACGGATGGTCTCCCTCCGCCTGATCGTATGTGCACCTCACTTCATAAATGCACATCTCCAGAGTCAAGGGAGTTTGCGACAAAAACATGCGTAAAGTAATACTGAAGTAATTCAAACAAGAAAAAGAAGAAAAGAGGCAGATTAAAAGAAAAAAAAAACAAAAAACCAGCAACAACATAGTAGGAGAGGAGAGAGGAAAATAAGGGAAAGGCTCTTTCCATAACTGATTATCAAGTACCCTGACCATGACCAGGGTAGAAAGAGGCCAGGCCAAGAGCAGGCCGGGGTCTGATGTTCTAAAAGGAAGCAGAGGCAGTTGCATGGGTGATAAATACTTCTGACTTTGGGATCAGAGTGGGATGGGCCCCGGGTCTTTCTATGAGACCCACCATAGCACATGGGATGATGTCCTTCAAAGCATTTGCACCAAAAAACTGCAGGGCTGCTCCTGTTGGAAAGTTGAGAGAACCCATTTAACCACCTCTGCTCCCCTGGGTGTGTAGCTGATGGAGAATCCACACACAAGGTGCCAGGTGAGGTTCAGAGTCAGTGTTGTCATTGATGAAGCTGTATTGGGAAGGCCCCTGAGCCACTCTCACCATTGTAGAAAGTCTGGGGCAAGGCAGACCTCCCCCACTCAGGGACCACTGGTGTAGGAGTCATCCCAGAGAGGCAGCCTGGGCCTCAAAGACCCCAGGCAGGACTTGGGCCAGAGTGGCCAGGGGGTCACCTGTCCTAGGTCTTACGTGCACTGTGACTCTTGGATTCATACCTTCAATGTTATACACAAACAAGGTGTATTAGTCTGCTCAGGCTGCCATGACAAAGTATCACAGTCAGAGGGGCTTGAGCAGCAGAAGTTCATCTTCTCACAGTGCTGGAGGCTAGAAGTCTGAGATCAAGGTGTTGGCAAAGTTGGTTTCTTCTGAGGTCTCTTTCCTTGGCTTGCAGATGGCCATCTTCCCCTCCCTGTGTCCTCACATGTCTTCCTTCTGTGTCTGTCTGTGTGCTGATCTCCTCTTCTTATAAGGACACCAGTCAGATTGGATTAGGGCACATCCTAGTGCCCTCGTTTTGACTTAATTACCTCTTTAGAGGCACTATCTCCAAATATAGTTACATTCTGAGGTACTGCGGGTTACAGCTTTCACATACAAATTTGGGGGTAACATAATTCACCACAAAGTTAGGCAGACACTGACAGAGATATTCTCAGAGAATGTGAAAGATGTTCATCGTGATGCATTCTTTTTAAAACTAATTTATTTATTCTTTTGAATACGTGACACACACACATGGCACAAATTTGAAATGGTACGAAAGAATATGGAGAGAAGCATAATTCTCCTTCGCTCCCTGACCCCAGGGCCCATGGTAACCACGTAATCACACACACACACACACACACACACACACACACACACACACACACACCCAGAAACTTTAACTCTGTTCTGCACTTTGCTCTTTCTAATTAAAAATATATCTTCAGAGGGGCTTACACTTCTGAGAACAAGGAGCAGACATGCTTTTCCTTATTCCTCCTGCTAAGTACAACTAAAAACTCTAGACATTACATATAAAACAAACGTATGAAGACTCTGCAAAGTGAAAAAAGAAGGCAAGCTGGCTAGAGACCTCAGGACCCAAGGAATGACATGATGGTGAGTTCCCTGGTTTTTCATATATCTCAGACTTGGACCAGAAGAAGCCAGCATCCCCAAAACTCCAAGAGGGGCAGGCAAAATTAAAGATCTCCAGCAAAAGCTTGCTTCCTCTAGCCAATGGCCCAGGGAAGTGGCAGCCTAGTAAGACAGAACACTATTAGACATTAACCACTCCACTTTAGCCAAACACCACAGAAAAACTAAAGCCCCCATCGCCATCCACACCAGCAAAGACTGAGGGGGGAGCCTAGACTTTCCCTCTCATGAGGTTGTAACATGGCATCCCAACATGCCCACTGGGGCTGTGTAAGAGACGTCCAGGTAGAAAGCCTGGAGTTTCATCCTCACCTGTTAATAAGGCTCCTTTCCCAACAGTGTTGAGAGAGACCGTGTGGGGAGCCTGACCTTCCACCCCAACCCAGAAGTAATGAGGACCCCTCTTCTTAAGTGTACACAAAGGACAGGTTAGGAACCTGGACTTCTACCTCCATCTGAAAGTAGCAAGGCAGTGTCCTCACTTCCTCTGTTGGAACAGTGTCACCCAAACCAGATGAAAGACTGTTTAAATAGGATCCATAGGCTGATTGCATAATACAAAATGTCCAGATTTCATCTAAAAAATGATCAAGCCCACAGGAAGGTAGGGAAAAGAAAATGGAAAGAACAAACAGAAAACAAAAAATGAAATGGCAGACTTAAGCCTTATCATACAAATAATTACATTAAATGCAAATGGTCTAAATACACCAACTGAAAGACAGAGATTAATAAATATGACCCAACTATATGCTGTCTACAAGAAATTCACCTCAAATATAATGATACAGCAGATTGAAAGTGAAGGGATGGAAAAAAATATGTATCCATGCAAACATTAATGAAAGGAAAGGCACTTACATGGCTCACATTGTATTTCTACTGGACAGCACTATCTTAGAGATCATTGTATAACAAGGAGCTAGCCCATTCTTTTTTCTTTTTTTTTTGTGAGGAAGATCAGCTCTGAGCTAACATCCATGCCAATCCTCCTCTTTTTTTTTTTTTTTTGCTGAGGAAGACTGGCCCTGAGCTAACATCTGTTGCCAATCCTCCTCCTTTTTTTTTGTCCCCCTTTTTCTCTCCAAAGCCCCAGTAGATAGTTGTATGTCATAGCTGCACATCCTTCTAGTTACTGTATGTGGGATGCAGCCTCAGCATGGCCGGACAAGTGGTGCGTCAGTGTGCATCCGGGATCCGAACCCGGGCTGCCAGTAGCAGAGCACGCGCACTTAACTGCTAAGCCACGGGGCCAGCCCTAGCCCATTCTTTAAATAACTACATAGTTTCAATTGTATAAAGACACCATAACACTAACCAGACTCTACTGATAGAAATTTAAGGATTGTTTTCAGTCTTTTGCCATTATAAAAAGAAAGAATGCTGCAGTAGTTATCCTTGTATAAACTTCTACTTTTTGTGTCGTACGTAAATAGGTTTTTCTCCTCTCTGACAGTATAAAAAAAAAAAAAATCCCAATTTTTTCTTCTAGTATGTTTGTGGTATTATTTTTAAAATGTAAATAGAAAATTTTACTTTGGTAAGGATGCAATTTTTCCCCTTAGATTGGTCTCACATTGTTTATTGAAAAATTCATTTTACCCCACCGATTTAAAATGCAATTTTTATCATATATTAAATTCCTATATGTATTCGACCTCTTTCTGTTACGTTAATCTGTTTTTCTATTCACGTACCAGTGCCACACTCTTTTAATGACTAATATAACTTTAAACTGGCACAATGAATATGGGCAGTGAATAAATACATTTTTAATAAGTCATATACTTATTCTATGGATAGTACCATTGTATACTGCTGCATTTTGGCTTTCAAGGCATTGGTTTGTTAAATGTATATAACTTAAGATATAGCTTAAATTTGGTGACTATGTTATAGAATTTAATATTTTAAAGTATCTTTAAAAATATATAGAAGCTTCCCAGTATCCGTTATCCTCTGAGATGCCCTGCTGGAAAATGGTATGATGAGAGAATGGAAAACACAAGGGGCTGAGGCATGAGAACTGGCCCCCTAAACACAATCCCTGTGCAACCGAAAAATGTTGCCCAACAAATGCAGGTTCCAACCAACCCCCTGATAGAAGGGATGGCTCCTGACAGCTGGAACTTCACGTTCTTCATTGGTCTATCCTTGCACTTAGAACTGAATGTGGCACATAGCAGATGCTCAGTAAATTTGTGCCAGTGAACGTAATTCCTCTGAGGAAGAAGTGACTCAGGGACAGGAGATTAGACACAGTGCCCCCCTTGCACTTCCACCGGAGAGGGAACTGTTGGCACAACTTCCTCCTTTTCTGTGGAAACGGGAGAAGCAGCCCCGCCCCATCCCTATTTCCAGATGGTCTTTCTCACCTGTTCTGAGGATAAAAGACAAGAGGCAATTTTATGGACTGAACACGGGGAAAGTTAAAACTAGGATCGGAACTGGTCTGATTGATTGTATGGTTTGCTGATGATCTCACTGAGAAGAGACAAAGCTTGGAGGTGACAGGTGTTTGGGAAGTGATGGGCAATGTTGGAAAAAAATGGGCTCTGGACTCAGAGATGTCTTACTAGCCATGTGCCCCTTATCTCTGCCACTTAACCTCTCTGAGTCTTCATCTGCTATTTTGGGGGGAAAAAGATAACAATTCAATCTGCCTTCTCAGGCCATGGTGAAAATTGAATAATCTCCTTTAGGTAAACATAGTAGTCACTCAATATATGCGTGTTAAATAATTCAATGAAACAGACAAGAAATCTTTGTCATTTAGGTACTGATCTGAAAGAGCATGGGTTTGGAATTGGATTGACCTAAGTTTCTGTCATATCTGCCATTTATTCACTGTATCCATCAGGATGACTTGAATGGCATCAAACTGGATTGAAAAATAAGAAAATTGATTATCTGACCAAACAGGAAGTCTAGAGGGAAGGCAGGCCTCAGGAGTAGTTGGTTCAACAGCCCAACGATGTCGTCAGAGACCCAGCCTCTTCCATCTCTCTGCTCAACACTGGCTCCACTCTAAGTGGTGCTCCCTCATCCTCCAAAGATGGCTGCCCATCGAAGCTGGGGCCACATGCTGGGCAACAGCATCAGCTCTGGAGAATCTCACCTCACGTAAGCCACATGCCCACCCATGGACCAATGGCATTGTCCCTGAACACCACGTGCTGCTTGCCTTAGAATAATGGAACTGAACTCTAGATCCAGGGACGTGGCCACCTTCCCCAGAGACATGTGGGTACCTGGGTAAAATTGTGGTTCTATTAGGAAGGAGGAAGGTGGAAATGGATGTTGAGTGGATGCCCAAAAGTTTAACCAACAGTCACTGTGAGCAAATTTAATTTAACCTCCCTGAGATTCGGTTTCCCCATTTGGAGAACAAAGAGTGAATCGATCCTACAACGTCTCATGGGGATTTTGTAATGATTACCTGCGATTGTATATATAAAGCACTTTGCCCTGGACCTAGGATATAGAAGGTGGTGAATAAACGAATAGATATTTTTGTTATTATTTAGGATACTGAATTATAGCTCCCTGAGCACTTGGACTTCTTAATTTTCCACATGGAGAAATTGAGGCTCAGAGAGATTGAGTAAACATCTGTAGGCTGCACAGCTGGTAGAATGCATCTGACACCAGACTCCCGGACCCCTGGTTCTTGGGGCCATTATCCATGTCCTCCAGCTTCTGTTCCTTTCAAGGACCCCAGGAGGGGTCCAAAGGGTGGGAGAGGGCTGCTGAAGGAGGCAAGGAAGCCACAAGGATGCCCTTTCATGTTTCGATCCCACAGAGGGTCGAGCGAGGTGGAGGCACTGATGGCCTGGCTTAGCATCTCTGAGCATCTCGGCCCCGGAAGTCCCAGGCTGCCCAGACCTGCTTACTCAGAAGGCCTTCCCATCCCTTCCAACGCCTGCCCAGGGAAGAAAACCTCCACATAAGCATCTCACTGCTGCCCTCATGTTCTGCCCAGGAAGTGGCCCTTGGGGAGCCAACTCCAATAAACCACCTTTGGAAAGTGCGTGCTGGTGACCGAGGGAGAGGCCACTGCACCTTGGGAGGATGTGCTGACTCCGGGCTTCCTCCGGCAGTGAGAGCATCAACCAGACACTCCTGCCAGAGGGAGCCGAACTCATCTAATTAGATTCCCTTCCCGTTTTGGGCCGAGCCTGCAGTTCCAGGGACTCAATCTCTTCTTGATACTTGCAACTCTTTCCATCGTCCTCCATAATCTTAGCTCAGATTTGCCATCAACAAACACTGAGGTGTGCTGGGGTGAAGGAAGAACCCAGGTGAGTCTCAGACTTGGGTCAAATCTTCGTTCTGCTACTTACTACTGTGTGACCTCCAGCAAGTTACTTAACCTCCCCGAGCCTCAGTTTCCTTATCTCTACAATAAGGATAATAACCGTACCTACTCTAGATATTGCTACTGGCTGAATTGTGTGGCCCCCAAATTCATATGTTGAAGCCCTAACCTCTAATGAGATGGTATTTGGAGGTGGGGCCTTTGGGAGATAATTGGGTTTGGGTGAGGTCATGATGGTGGGCTCTCATGATGGGATTAGTGCATCATAAGAACAGACATCAGAAAGAAGCTTGCTGAGACAGCCTGAGCAGACTAAGACAGATGTATACAGATGGTCTCTGACTTACAACGGCCTGACTTATGATTTTTCAACTTTACGATGGTGGAAAAGTGACACACCTTCAGTAGAAATTGTACTTTGAATTTTTGTCTTTTCTCAGGCTAACAATATGCGATACGATGCTCTCTGGTGACGCTGGGCAGAGGCAGTGAGCCGCAGCTCCCAGTCAGCCACACAGCCTTCTTATAGCGATGACAGAAGGGCAAAAGAGCAAGCCATAGGCAGAATGGCTAATCAGATTGGCTGTGTTACCAGTGGATGGTTCAAAAGCAAAAGCAAGGCAGGCTCTGCCCTCTCTCCCGGAGAGAGAGGGGAGCTGTGGCTGGTCTCCCTTCCCATCCTGCCCTCAGGGAGTCCCAGGAGCAGACCCTGAGAGCCAAGCCTTCGTGCACTCAGTTCCAGCCACTCCACCCGGGGATCCACAGCTCTCCACTCAGGGACACCTGGGCCTCGCAGCTGTCTAATCTCTGCGGTTCCAATGCCAACTTCACGGAAGCAAATGACCAGGCCAGACCACCTTGTCACTAATGAAGAAAAATGGCAGAGAAAGCAAAGCCACATGCTTGGACAGAGCTCCTGGGAGAGTCATCCATCCACCTCTGCAGCCCCAGGAGTCATCTCACTGTTTTTATTAAACATCTCCTGCATGAGGCTAGCAGTGAAGACAGACGTGCAAAGGACTCTGTGCCCTGCCCCAGGAGCTCTCCATCAATAGGACATCATCCAAGCATTCGCTCAGTCATTCATCAAACATGCCTGGCCTGTCTCCTCTGTGCTGATGACCGAGCCAACTGAGGCCACGAGAAGCAGTGGTTAGAGCAGGCTCTGGGGTCATATAGGCTGGGTCACAGCTCAGTTGTGCCATGACAGCCGTTAATTTCACATCTGTAAAATGAGGACCATACAGAGCCTGCTGCTGGAGGTCCTGGGTGGAGTTGGTGGCTTGAACCCCCTCATCCAGCCCCCTTCCCTCCAAGATTCCTGCCAGTGGAGTTTGCACACAGGGCACTGAGTCAAATGAGCCAAACTTTATAAGGCACTTTGGGAGAGTGCATGGTAAACTTTGGGAGAAAGTGGTTCCGTCCCTAGGGCAAAATGCAAATCTTCCCCGTGAGCTGAAGACGGCAGGGCATGCAGGTGGCCACTGCCTGGTTGCTGGTAGACATGTTAAGATCAAGAGGGCAGAGGCCTGCCTTCCGCCCCTGGAGCAGGAAAGCAGGTGTTGTTATTCCAGGCAGACTGTGTGGCTTGGGCAAGTTACTTAACATCTCTGAGCCTCAGCTTTCTCATCACCAAAAGGAGGATAATTATGTGGGCCTCACTGGGTGGTTGTGAAGACAAAAACAAGAGATGCTATTTGTAGTGGTCCTTTGCCCCGTGCCTCCCACAGACAGGTGCTCAGCAATTCCTCCTGCCCTCTCTCTCTGGAGATGAAGTCAGAGCTGCAGACTCGGCCCCAGGCTGGGGAAGGAGGGCTGCTCTCAGGGCTGTCCTCCCCTCCTGGGCCCCTGTATCTCACCGACCAGGCCTTGCTTCTGATCCTGTTCTTTCTGCTTCAGGCCCAGTTCCCCCCCTCCCCTGCAGGCTCCTGGCCGGGGCCCTTCATCTTGTAAACACTGCAGTCAGAGCCCTAATGGCCCCGCTGGCTCCCTGGAGAGGGAACATTCACCAAATAAGAACATGTGTATTAAGGCTGGGCTCGAACTCTCATCGCTCACTGCATCATCTGCATTTAGCGAACGGGCTTGGGCTCTGCTCACAGCCTTAATCAGAGACTGGGCCAGAAATGAAGCAGGCAGGGGCTTTGGGCAGACAGGCTGGGGCAGATGGCGAGCCCAGGCAGCTCTGCTACTTGCTAGGTGTGTGATCTCAGGCACCTCGCTCATAGCTCTGCATCTCAGTGTCCCCACCTGGCAAATGGGGACACTCACCTCCACTCTGCTGGGTTGATGTGAGGTTTCCACCATGTGCCTGATAAATCCTTGAGTTTATTCTATTGAAAATCTCAGCATCCAGCAGTATCCTTTGTCCTGACAGTGACTGAGAGGCTGCCCCAGGCCCCTGGGGTCATGGAAAGATTGGGAGCCAGGAAGCCTGGGTTCGGGTGCCATTTTGCAGTCTGCAGCCTTCTGGTCAGAATTGAGCTTCTGGGAGCTCATCCCTGCCCTTTCCTTCGGGGCTGGCTAGTTCTTCACCCCTCAGTGGAGACCTCCCCCAGGGGCGGAATGCTCCCCAGCCCCACCCAGCCCAGGCCCCAGCACAGCCTGCCTCTGTCTCGCCTTTTGGATGGTCCTCTAGTCCCTGCCCTGTGTGGGAGCAGACGTGGGGATCTCCCCGTGCTCTCTTGTCCTCTCCCAGTGCTACAGCACACGGCAGTCTCCCCCCATGGAGCGCCCCGCCTCACCTGTGCACCTGTCAGGTAGCTCTTATTTTCTTCCCCCAGCCCTCAGCCATCTTCCCTGTGGGTCAGTCAGCAAATGGACCCTAAGTCTGGGGTCACTCAAATGTCCCCAAGTTCCACCCTTCAGGGAAGTTACTCCTCTCCTTAATGCCACACTTCCTCAAGCCTGAGACCCTGCGGGAAGACCACAGGAAGCGGATCCCCAGCCAGCGGCCCGGCGGATGCAGCCACCCTGCTGGAAGTCCCCACCCGTCACTCCCGCTGCTGCTCTGACCCTGGCTCACCACCTCCAGCCAGCTTCGAACCACCTTTCTTGGAGCCACCCCTTCAATTTCTAGTCCAAACATAGACGGGAAGCACCACGAGCACAGTCAGGTTCAGGCTGTTGGATTTGAGACTTTCCTGAGGTTTAAGACCATCACACAGGCATTATTAACAGAGGGACATGTAAGTATCAGTATCCAATCCTGCTGCTGCCTGCACTCCTTGGCCTCCATTCCACCTGGAGGGAAGGAGGGGAGAGCTCGTGGATATTTCCCTTTTACAGACCCCGACAGCACCGGGTTGTTGCATCCTGCCCTTCGCCACCAGATAAGAGTTTATCTGCCCCTGCAAAATTCTCCATAACTCCCACTAGAGGAAGCATTAGCTCATGGCAGCCGTCTCGGAGAAGTTTAGCATGCAGGGTGTTTATTTTATTTTATTTTTGTGTGTGTGAGGAAGATCGGCCCTGAGCTAACATCTGCCAATCCTCCTCTTTTTGCTGAGGAAGACTGGCCTGGGCTAATATCCATGCCCATCTTCCTCCACTCTATATGGGACGCCGCCACAGCATGGCTTGCCAAGCAGTGTGTTGGTGCGCACCTGGGTCCCAACCGGCGAACCTGGCGCCGTGCAGCGGAGTGCGCGCACCCAACCGCTTCGGCCACCGGCCCACTCCGTGCAGGGTGTTTATTAAGGAGCGTCCCTGCGACCAACTCCTGTGGAAGGGAGGGGAGGAAGCAGGAGTGGGCAGAGGGAGGAGGTGGGCTGTGACGCAGGCGCAGAGATCGTCTACGCCCCCCGAGCCAGGCGGCTCTCTGCAGCTGAGGTGTCCCTGGAGGGGCTGACAGGGGCAGGCTGTCCGCTAACAGCACACCCAGCATTTGGGCAACAAGTCCTTCCGTGAAGGGGGTTGCGGGCGGTGCATCTCCCAGCCCATGAGCCCCTTGCTCACGGTAATGACAGTCTTCAACATTTGTACACAGATCACGACGTGAAGTGACTGTGTTGGGATTGTTCGGGGTTCCTCCAAGAACACGGGGTAAAAACTGTCCTTACGTCTGCATGACCATAGGGACTGTCCAATATGGTACCTTCGGAACAAAACTGAAGTCCACCCCAAAGATAGATTCCAGGTCTACCCCAGAGCCACCAAGAGCTGGGAGATCAGGGGTGTTTCTCTCCAAAGCTTTGATTACCCAAGCTAGGTGGAGGGAGGGCTGTAGCCATGCGGACCCTCTCAACCTGCGTTCCTGTGCGGCCTCGCTTCTCAGGCTGGCTTCCCCCTTATGTCGGCAGCTGCAGGCTTACACTCTATTCTTTCAGCAGGGCAAAGAGAGAGTGTCTCTTTGCCAGGAGTCCACACACCTGTTAAATTTCGTTGGCTCTGATTGGCCTGGCCTGGGTCATATGCCCATCCCTGAACCAGTCACTATGGCCAGAGGGGCATGCCATGCTCTGATTGGCCAGACAAGTACATGCTATGCCCAGCGCTGGCCTGGAGGGTGGAGGTTGGAGTCAGATCCAGAAAACTAAATCGTGGGTTAAGAATGGAGAGTCATGGTTTTCCCAAGACACTTCGGGATGCTGACGCCAAAAAAGAGGGAATGAATGCTGAGCAGGTACATACAAGAGGGGTTTGCTCAGTGCTTGAACGTTTGCCCTGTGAAGGCAGCTGGCATGGAGTGGATCTCAGAACTAAGTGCTCTCCTGGACCACCCATTACCTAGGTGGGTCCTCTAGGGCTGCCTTCAGGCCCTGTCAGAGGCCACCTTGGCTCTGGTTTGTCATCTCCACAGGCATCAGTGCTCACCATGGGCTCCTGGAAGCTCCTGCTCCCTCCTGGGAACCTCCACACCTCAAACAATGGCTCAGTGTTTCTGCTCTGTCTGCCAGCTTTGGGTGACGGATGGTCACTGATTCTGTGGACTTGAGCCGCTTTGGGGTGCTAGCATTCACCCACAGTGCAGGATTGTGATTTGGGGAACCAAGTCAGGCAGTCAGCAGCAAGGCGCTGTCCCATGCTCAAGCAGGTGCCTTCCCCTCTGAGCCTCAGTTTCCTCATCTGCAAAATTAAATGGATAGCACTATGTTCCATCAGCTCTGAGATTCCCTGAGTTGATGGGCCTCCCAGCTCGAGGGAGAGGAACTCACCTTTAGTGAACAGCTACTGTGTACCAGGGACTGAGGGGGTTAGCTTGATATGTAGTATCATATGTTTTTCACGGTGACTCTGGGAGAAAGGTATTTTATCTCCCTTTTTGCAGCTGAGGAAACCGAGACTTAGAACAGTCTAAGCAACCTGCCCCAGGTTATAGAGCCAGGCTTGAACTTGGTGTGTCTGACTCCAGTCACGTGACTCAGGAGGGCTCAGAGGTGGAGTCTGTCAACCTTTTCCTAAGACTTCCCTCTCCAGCTCCTCCCTCTCACCCCACTAGAGAGAGCTCTGGGAAGAGCTGCTAAATGGGAGAGATTTGTGCTTCCCATCCTCACAATTGTCCCCTGTCCCTCTCTGGTGACAACCGCTGTCTTGGCTTTTCCATTGTCTTCCTGGGAAGCAGCCTTGTCTTGCATGTTCTCTCCCACTTGCTCTCTTGTTGTCTAGCTCTCTCTTTCATGGCGACTCTAATTCCGTTCTGGGGCGTTGATAGATGAAACACAGTCATTGCGAGTACTGGGAGGAGTCTGAGAAATCTGCTGCTGCCGGTCCCTGCTTTTCCTCTCCGGACCTGACAGTGACGTGCTGGAGGAGAGACCTTCATTATTGTTCAGCAGGCATGGGGTAAATGTTTACTGACTGTTGATCGACTGAGGACTGGATCCAGGGTGCCTTGAACAGCCCTCCTCGCTCAATTCAGTATATTGTGACACAGTTGAATCAGGGTCGGTAAGTGACCAGGCCAGGGTCCACACAGCTAGGATGGCAGATTAGGGACAGCAGGAGGTCTTCAAGCTCCTAGCATGTAGCATATATATCAGAGATTGCCCACAAGTCAGAGTCATAGTTCTCACCCCACCCCCGGGCTCTTGGCATTTCAGACACAAGAAAGCCAAAGACAGAAGAAACACAGCCATAGACTCCTGACTTCAGAGAAGCAAAAGTCAACCCCAAGAACACTACAGTCCTTATCCCAGCATTCATAGTAATGTTACTGGATGGAACATTCGTCAAGGGCCTGTATAGCAGAGGGTCAATAGGATTTCCTCCCACACCCAACTTTCCCTTCTGACCTAACTGGCTTCACTCACTTTCTCTGCAAAAAGAAGCCATGTGAAAGCATGGCCATATGACTCAAGGATGGCTCATTTATGGGCTGGGCTGAGCCAATTAGACCCAATAAGAAGAACTGAGTCACAGAGATCAGAAGTGATGGCCATTCAACAAGAGGATCTGGGGGGTTTTCTAGATGGAGTTGACATCTTGCCAAGCCGGATGAATGGGGAGCAAAGATCATGAGTGATTGAGGAGGGTGGTCGGTGGAGAGGAGAGGAGAAGTAGGCTGAAAGAGAAGCCAAGCTGGGGGACCATGAGGCCCCAGAGAGAAAGAGCTGGAGGAAGCCAGAGGCTCCGTTGTGCTTCCTGAAGCTCTGTCCTATAAATAAGGAAGCTGCAGAGAGTACATTCACTGACGCTTTGTTGGGCCTGGTTGACTGGTTTTTATTGCAACCAAGCAGACTCTACCTGGGACAGCCTACTATGCATCAGGCCAAACAAGGCAATGGCAAAGACTGTCTCCTTGGCTAACCTTTAGCTAGCTCCCCTGAGCCATCTTCTCAACTAGACCTCAACCTTGGGCTCCCCTGTCCATCCTTGCCAAGTCCGGTTTTAACAAAGATCCTGCTAAGTTGGTTTAGAAAGCATCACTTCTACCAGAGACAGCTACCTGTCAGGGAGGGGAGGATTCCGATTTGCAAGGGTTGGGAGCTAGGGAAGAAACAGATGGTCCTGCATAAACAAAAGCTTCCCCTCCTGGAATACCCCGCCCCTCATTTACTCCACTTGGCAAACTTCCTCTGATTCTTGAACGCTTGGCTCAGATCTCACCTTCTCCCCCAGTCTTCCCCATCACCCATTTGGTATGGGTGAATCCTCTGGCTCCCAAAACCCCATGCATTTCCGTTTATCACAGCCATTCACCAAATTGTCATAAATGAGCTGTTTGCGTGTCTATCCCAACTGTCATCAGCATTAACTCCAAGCAACCATAATGCAGAGACCTTTCTTTCAAGTTAAAATGACATATTTATTGTAGTATTTATGTACTTGACCATTTAACGTGTGTAAAACTGTACTATTTTTTAAATGTATTCCTATCTTTTTTTAAATAGCCTTTTAACTTTGAAATAGTTTTAGATTTACAGAAAAGTTGTGAAGATAGTACAGAGAGTTCCTATATACACCTTGCCCAATATCCCTGATTATTAGCATCTTACATAAATATGAAACATTTGTCACAGTTAACTAATATTGATATCTTACTATTAAATCAAGTCTGTACTTCATTTTCTTACTTTTTACTTACTGTTCTTTTTCTGCTCCAGGATCCCATCCAGGACACCCCATCACATTTAGTCATCATGTCTCTTTAGGCTCCTCTGGCCTGTGACAGATCTTCAGACTTTCCCTGTTTTTTATGATCTTGACAGTTTTGAGGAGTCCTGGTCAGGGGTTTTGTACAATATCCCTCCGTTTGGGCTTGGCTGATGTTTTCTCGTGGTTAACTGGGATGACTTGTTTTGAGGAAGATGGCCACAGAGGTAAAGAGTCATTCTCATCACATCACATCAATGATTCATGCTGTTAACATGACTTGTCTGTTTCCCCCCCTTCCATATTTCCTCTTTGGAAGGATTCATTATGTGCACCCCACACTTAAGAAGTGGGAGTTATGCTCTGCCTCCCTGAGGGTGGAAGATCTACATACATTATTTGGAATTTTTGTACATGGAAGATTTGGCTATTCTCTCCCGTTTATTTATTCAATCATATATTTGCATCAGTATGGACCCATGGATATTTATTTTATACTTGGTGCTGTAATCCAATACTACATTATTTATTTTTTTGCTCAAGGTGTTCCAGCTTCAATCATTGGGAGCTCTTTTAGTTGCCTCCTGTGTCCCTTTGACATGCCCCCATCATTATGGATTTTGTGAGCACTTCCTTACTTAGGCTCCTCTTGCATATGTCCTGCCCTAGTCCTAGCATCAGCCATTTCTCCAAGGAGCCCTGATTGCTTTTATTGGAGGATGGAATTAGAAACTAAGATCCGGGTGCTGGGTGTGCTTATTGCTACTGGAATGTCTGTTGCTTCTTAGACCCTCTCAGCTAATGGAGAAGGGAAATACATGTGTGTATACTAACCTGTGTATATACACATATCTGTAAACATTTCTATATGTAACCATCTGCAACTATATTAATCTAAACATGGGTTCATACTGATGTCTCCAACTCTAATCCATTACCACATGGATCCTTCCGGCTTTCTCCCCTTGTTTATCTGCCACCTCCCCCTCCAACAGTGAGAAACTTGCCCCCCACCATCTGCCATCCATTTACTTAATTGTTCAGTTCCAGTATAGTTGCATAGTGGTTTCAGAATTGCTAACACATACCCCTGTGGGAAACAGCTTTTTCAACTGAGGTACTTTTCTAGAGACTTTGTTTTATTCATTCATTTTACAACTGTTAGTTGAGTATTGGCTCTGTTCCAGAGATGTTCTAGAAAATGAAGAATCCATAGTGATCAAGATATCAAATTCCCTGCCCAGTGGAACTCACCTTATAATTCAGTGTCTATTTATCAAGTGCAGCTCTAGCCAGGCACACGGTGGTGGCTGACGGAGAGCTGGTGAAGGCTTTTTATAGTGAGGGTGGCAGTGACATGAAAAGGGAACGTTGGCAGGAGCAAGACTGGAAGTTAGGGACCAGCTGGGAGGCTATTGCAATCATCCTGGCAGAAGGAGCCAAGGACAGAGGAGAGACACAAGACAGGAGACACAGACACGACACAAGACATAGGACAGAGGGACTATAAAAGCAGAACTGATGGGCATCGTAACTGATTGTATATGGGGGTCTGGGGACTAGAAAGATGCCACGGTGATGCTGAGGTTGATGCAGGAGTTGGGTTGGCGTCGGGTGAGTCAGGAAGGGTCATGCAAGACAGAGTCAGATCCTGTCTTCATTTAAATTTTTTATATTTTGTTCATCTTTGTTTTTTGCATTATTTTGGATTTTTAAAAACATTGCATGAAGATGTTATTTGTCTTGATTATAAGTTTTTGGGCACCCCTTCATATTTTGTGCTTGGGAAAACTGGCTCCCTTGCCTCCCCCTCATCTGGGCCCTGGGCCAGTAAGAGAAGGAATCAAAATGGCCCAAGTCTGAATCACTCTTTGGCATTTTCATGACACCTCCCCCACATGCATTCTCATTTAACCTTCATAATCGCATTTTGAAGTTGGCATTTTAGGACAGTGAGGCTCTGAGAAGTTACGTGAATGTGTCAGAGTCACAGGGTTTATTAGCACATTACTTTATTAGCACATTACTTAAACACAGATTGTCCAATTTTAAGTTCAAGGAGCTTTCCTAAGAAGAGAAAGACCAGTTTGGGAAGGAAACACAGCAAATCCTGTTAGAGAGTGTTTAGGTTTCAGGTAAATGCTGGACATGAGGATAAAGAACTCCAAATGAAAGTTGAAAGTAAAAATTGTGATCTTGGGAGAGAAGTCAAAACTAGACAGAGCTTTGGGTTCATTCTCTTGGAGACAACCTGACACATGGAATGATAGATTCCTAAGAAGGGAAGGGTAGACTGAAAAGAGAAGGGGTCCCAGGACTGACCCCTGGGGGACTCAGACTTTTAGGGCACCAGAAAGTGATCAGAAAGTCACAGAGGACTCATGGAGTAGAGATTCTTGGAAATCAGAGAAGAGGAGAATTTCAAGAAGTTAAAATGAACCCCCAGGTCACCACCGTCAATAGACAAAGAGGAAGAAGACATAGGGAAGGCCTTTGTGTTTCACTGTTCCCGTAATGCGGGTGACTCACCAGCACTTGGTTGTTATGAAATGACGCATAGCCTACTGCTCCTTAATTACACAATTTCATTAAGTACCTTTTTATCCCTCACCAGTTTGGTTTGGCAATCAGGTGCCATCCAGGCTGAAACAACGCAGCGTGCTATTGAAATGCACACTTTGCAGAGCTGTTTTCCCACTGCCTTCACCCTGTGTATTCACAGCTTCAAAGACGAGTCAATATTCTCAGCTCAGACGCATCTCACGAGTTGGCTTAAGACTGTTGACTACCCCCAAATTCAGATAGATGTCACTCCTCCCCATGTTCCTTCTCCAGTCTGTCTGCTGTTCTGGAAACAAAAGAACCATTTCAAAATGCAAGAAACACAACATGCCAGTTAGTGCCCAGATAACTTGTGGGTATCATTTCAGAGAACCAAAGCTGCTTAGAATACCAATGCCATGCAAGGAGTTTTGCATGCGGAAAGCCATCCCAGGTGCCCTGTCCTGGTTTGGCCAAGAGAGGATGGATGGGTCAAAGGAAACCACTAACACAGAGATCTTAGCTTTTCCTCTAAAGATTCTCCGAGAAAGACCCCTGGTCTACAGATTTACTTTATGAACTGAAGGGGATTCCCACTTACCAGCAGCACCGTAAAGGTCTTGTCCCATCAATGGTTATGGTGGCCCTCTGCTGACCCCCCACTACTTTCCAAGCACTGTGCTGGGTGTCTTCATAATGTCTGTCTCATTTAGTCCTGCACAGAAAATATCATCTCCTCTGTTTCACAGATGCGTAAACTGAGTCTCCAAGCCATCAAGTGAAGAGAGTTTCAATCCTAGATATCCCTAACCAGAATTCCTTATCCTTATGTGGCCTCTCTCTGAATGGAGCTTTGTTTTACGTTATTTTTTAAATTTCCTAGGTTTACAGGAGGCAACAGAGTGGGATGGAAAGGAACTGAACAGGGAGTTTGGACAGTTGGATTCTGGCATCAACATGGACTCGCTTACTGGCCATGGGGGACTCATTTCATCTCCAGAGCCTCATTTTCTTCCTGTGAAAATGAGGGAATGGGTTCATTGCAATGTGACTGTCCCCTACTCACCACCCTCCAAGGGCTGGCATGATAGAGTTTAAGTTCCTCAGTAACCTTGCTCATCCCCATCTCCCACCCCTCCTCAACACGCACTAACCCCTGCTATAGCCATGACACAGGTGCCAGGTCCCTTGATGCCCCTGTGCCTTTGCATGTGTTGCTGCTTCTGTTAGGGGCTTTCCAGCTTTTCTAACAATAAGCTCTTCTTCATCCATTGAGCCCAGATCAAATGTCCCTTCCCCCTTCAGCCTTTTCTGATCCCTCAAGGCAAGTCTAAGACCCCTCTGCCCTCTTGTGTTGGTAAGAATCCAGACCACATCTCCCTCTCTTCCTCAGTGCTCTGAAAGGTTGGGTCACTTGGCTCTTCTCCATGACCCAGTGGAGGAGAGGGGCTGCATCTGGGTCACCTTGACGTTCCCAACCTCAGGCACAGCGCCAAGCACATAGTAGGTGCCTGCTGGATGGTGACACAACGAATGCTTTTCCAAGGTCAACCTTATCTCTGGCATCCTAAGATGGTATGAATTTAACTGTGTTACCCAGAGGGCAGAAGATGCTAAAATGAGAGATAATTGGACCTTCCCTGTCTATTTCTGTCTCTCGGCATCATTAACTCTCACTTCTGCACTCCAGCTCGTCAGCTGACAAGCCACCTCAGGAGCTGGAATGCACGTCTGTCGTAGCTGGGCTTCCCTCTTGTAGCTCAAAGCCCCATTAGCCTGTGTTGGGACATGGTAGGGCCTGATGCCTTTGTGGCTAGGAAGATAATTTTAACTCGGAGCCCCCCTGCCCCTAAATGTCCATCCTATTGGGAAGTCACAGTGTCTGAAACTACACCAATACACCCTGAGGTGAAGGAATTGTCTATTAAGTGGACATCGTGTGGAAACACATCAAACCATTAGCTATCCTTCAGAAGTATTTTGACTCATCCAATCATCTCTTTGTTTATTTATTTATTCATCTGTTCACTCATTGAAGAATTCCTATAAACTGGGTACAAATCATTTCAACTTCACCCCTGAAAAGATGCAACTGTTCACTTCCTGTACTGATAGTCAGTAATTCATAAAAATATAATAATAATCATAGTAATAGCAAATATTACATAGTCCTTATTATTTACCGGGCACTGAACTAAGAACTTTACTTGTATATGTTAATGCATTTGACCTTCACAATAACCTCACTAGATGGGTATCATTTATTATCGTCTTTATTTTGCAGATGTGAAAACTGAGGCATGGGAGGATTGTTAGCTTGCCAGGACCACATATGTGGCAAGTGGCAGAACTAGGATTAGACCATGACATACTCAACCCCTACCCTGGACTCTTAGGGTGGGGAGGGACCCTAATGGTCAGTCATTTCCTCAGGGGTCTGGGCAGAGTGAAAGGAGCAGCAGATGGGGAGACAGAACTCTTGGCTTCCCACTCAGAGCTGTGCCTCAGGCTAGGTGTGTCACCTAGACAAAGCACTTAGCCTTTCAGGTACCTTTTTTTTTTTAATTAATCTACCAATATTAAAAAAGGGAGTTGGATTAAGATATGACTAATGAAGCTGGAAGTGCTCTCCAACCTCTACAATTCTGCAAATTAGATTTTTTCTCCCAAAATTATTATCAGTATTATCAAGGTGACTGAGGTTTAATGGCTGAAATCAACATCAGCGGAGGACAAACTGTGCTCTGGGCAGGTGATTCTCAGAGGACCTGGCATCTTGTTTCCGGGGCTGTAATGAAGATGTCATCTATGGCTCAAGCCCCCGATGAAAACATTTCCAGGTGGCTGTGGGGAACAGAGGCCCGAGGCCACGGCCTTGGTTGAGCCTGCCAAAGCTGCATATGCTCCATTTTCACTCTGTGATTCCTGCATCCTTGTCCCTCAGCTCCCACTGGTGACACTTACATTGGGTAGAGTGCAAAGGTGGCTGGAGAGCCTTGCGTGGGGCAGAAGTGATGCCAGCCAGCGGAATTCCCAGAGGACACTAGGCGCAGAGAAGGATAATGAACATTTAGTCATTTTTCAGGCGGAGCAGCAAGGTATCAGGAAATTCAGGGCTAAGTACAGGGTCTTCACACACCCTAGCACTGCCCCGGAAAGGCTGTGTGTGAGAGGAAGGGAGGATCACAGGCCTTCAAGACAGACATGTGGGTTTTGCTGCCTCTCATTGGCTGTGTGTCCATGGGCAAGTTATTGGCTTCCATGAGCCTCACTTCGCTCATCTGTCAAGTGGGGAATTCTCTCCTCTCTGAGTTGTGGCAACAATTAGAAGTGACGTTAGTCAAACTCTCAGATCAGAGCACAGATGCTCAATAAGGTGCAATTAAGTGACAACTGCAGCCACCAAAAGTCATTCTATTTGGCTGAATTAGAGAGTGCGTGAAGGGGAATCGGAAGATGGGGTTGAAAACAAAGTTGGGGTTACTTCACTCGTTCATTCATTTATTCATCCACTCATTCATTTAATACTTACTCTTCAGGTCCTGACCACGTGCCAGGTGCTGTGTGGACTGGGGAAGGTCCGTGACATAACAGACACCCTCCTTGCCCTCCGCCACTTTGTTTTTAGAAACCTCTTCGTATTAAGGACATCCTCTTCTATTTCTATTTTGCTAAGGAGTTTTTTCTCTAAATCCTACATAGCTATGGAATTTTACTGAATGCTTTTTCTCATCTATTAACATGAATATATATTTTCTCCTTCAATGTTTTAAACTAAATTCTTAGATATGGAATTGTTAGGGTAAAGAAATTAAACGTTTACAATGTTGAGACATTTTGCTAAACTGTCCTTTTGCTAGATTTGGCCAACTTTTACCTGCCCCACCCCCCCATGATAGTAAATGAGTATGCCAACTTTAACACACTCTTATTTTCAACGTTACCATGTGATGGTTGAAACATGGAGTGTATATCTGTTTGGGTCCCCCAAGAAGCAGACATCAAGACGGGATTAGTCGTGCAATTAGTTGTCGGGGAAATGGGGAGGAGGCTGGGGAAGGTGGGGAGAGCCATCGGAGCTGATTCAGGGCTGACTCCATGAAGGAGCAGGGGAAGAAAGGAGAGTCAGGTAGGCAGAGGCTAAGACTGCAAGAAAGGTCTAAGAAAGTTTTAGCCAGGCCAACGGGAGTCCTCAAGTCAAAGTCACTCTCAGAAGAGTTTGCTTTGCACAGGAAGAGGCTGTAGCAGGACCCCAGTCTTTTCAGTCATGGGCTGTGAGCAGCTCCCCATGTGGGAAGTGTGGCCTGGGGGCAAACGTGGTGGTGAACACAGAGCACAGCTGGGGCCGTCCATCGCTTACACCCAGTAGGAGAGCCGAGTGTGCATTCTCACGGCTGCTGCAGGCTGTGTGTTCCATTCTTAATAATTTGTTGGAGTTCCTATAGATTACGGATATTACCCATTATAAGCTTTGCAAATATCTTCCCCAGTTTATTGCATACCTTATGACTTTGCAGAGAGAGAAGGGAAGATTGTCATAAAGGAAGGAAATTCTAAGTGTTTTTTTAGACAGAAAAATCCAACCACTTTCTAAATGGTTTTTTTTTTTTTTTGGCATGCTTAGGAAGGCTTCTCCCCCCACCCCCCGCTGCAATTCAAAAAATATTCACTCAGAAGTATGGACTAAACCGTATAGACTCAACTGAATTGAACTACCGGTTTGCAGGAGATGCAGTGGATGGAGGAACATGTTCAGCGACACCACGGGATGCAATTGGCCAAATCCAGACTGTGGCAAACAGCAGGGCTCACGACCTGGACTCTTCAACAGAGACGTTGCAAGGATGGAGGAACAGAGTTGAAGGCGAAACCTATGAGTTAGAAGAGACCTGAAAGCCTGGTCAAACAACCTTAATAAATGGACCCTTCCCCTCCCCACCCCTCAAAAGTGGGACAACAGGAAAGTTTAAAAACTGATTGAATATTTGCTATGAAGAAATAATTATTTTTTAGAATGATGATGGAACTGTGGTTATGTTTATAGGAAAGATGTTTATGTCTTTTAGAGCTACATGTAGAAATATTTTCACCTGAAGCGATGTGAAATCTGGGATCTGTTTTGAAGTCACCTGAGGTGGAGAGAAATGGCAAGGGGTGGGGTACAAATGAAGCAGGATTGTCCATGGTGGCTCTTTCAAGTGGGTGGTATGTCCTTGGGGACTTAGCATAGTATTCTTTCTACCTTTGTATATATTTAAAGTTTTTCTGTAATACAAGGTTAAAAAATATAATCTATCAGAAACATACACGTTTCTGCATGCATACACATGTGTGCACGAGCGCGCACACACACACACACACACACAGGAGATGAAAGCAAGTGGGGGCTGTGGAGTCATAATTTCAGGGTTTGAATGTCATCTCCACAGTTACTAGCTGAGTGGCCCTTGGGGAGTCATCAAACAACTTCATGCCTCTGCTTCACATCTGCAAAATGTGGGAACTATTATTTCCTATGTCATAGCCCCATTAGAAGGATTAAGTGAGATAAGACATGTAATGGAGAAACCAGCACATAAACAGCATTGGAGAAATCAATCTTAAAAATATTTGCTGAGTGCCTCAAACATGCCGGGCACTCTGCCCAGTGGCAGATGAGCTACCATTGTTTCATTATTACTAATATCATCACTGTAGTCACTCTATGATTCTATTCCTTATATTTCCATCTTTCTCTATCTGGAATTTATTTTGGTATAAGGAAGGATATAGGGAACTTTTTTCAATTATCCATGATGTTCATTAAATAGTCCTTTTTTCCTCCCTGGTATGAAATAGTCTCTTTATCACATACTAAATTCTCATGTTTATTTCTAGACTCCCTGTCTTCCTCAATACCCTTCTAGTGCTATTCTCGTCTAGTAGCCTTTATGAATCTGTTTTTAGTACTTGGCAAGTTTAGGTAAAGAAAAATTGTAATTTTTTAAATGTTTAGTTTTTTTCTAATTTAAGAAAGTATAATATTTTCATTTCTGTTTTACCTATCAAGGACTTTCGCCTTCTGTCCACCAGGTCCCTCCACAAAGGATGGAGCATATTGTAGAACTAGCTGCAGAGCTCAGGACAACAGGTGAACAGGGATTCCATCATCAGGGCTGACAAGTGGGCAGGAGGCGGATGACCTGGCTTCCACTGGTGACACCCAAGTCAGGGTGAGTTAGATCCAGAGTCCCAGCCTTCTGGATCTTTGCCCAAGGTCCTCCCCACTTTTAGACTGGAATAGTTAGGTCCAAATCTTACATCATTTAAAAATGAAAGCAGTACATCATTAGGTTGTTTTTAACAACTGTTTAAAAAACATTCAACTCTGATTTTTACGTACCTAGTGCAGAGGATCTAAAGTTTCTGTGCATATCCATGACAAGAAATTTTTACTTTTTTTTTTCCTGAGAAAGATTCACCCTGAGCTAACTTCTGCTACAAATCTTCCTCTTTTTTTGCCTGAGGAAGATTAGCCCTGAGCTAACACCTGTGCCAGTCTTCCTCTATTTTGTATATGGGTCGCTGCCACAGCATGGTTGATGAGTGGTGTAGGTCTGCATCTGGGATCCAAACCTGCAAACCTGGGCCACCAAAGCGGAGCATGCTGCCGAACTCAACCACTAGGCCACGGGGCTGGCCCCTATTTTTACCTTTTTTGATAAAACTCTAGGAGTGGATGAAGTTGACATTTATTGAGTGCCTATTATGGGCAAGTTATTTTATATGTGTTGATTGCCTTTTCCCCCTCTTCTGCCCTCTTTGGGCAGGCTCAATCTTTCTTGGTTACTGCGAGGGGCAGGAGAGTCATCAAGGCAGTAAACCATTGCAGTTGCTCAAAACCATGACAACCACAGAAGCTCACATGAGCCACCGAGACAGTAAACTCTGCCTCCCAGCCCAGGATCCACTGCGGTGAGAGAATAAGCAGGCCACAAGAGGCAGTGTAGGTTTAGGGGCAGGTAGCTTTTTTTTCCCAATTTGCAACCATCCCATGGGAGAATGAACAGGCATGGTCAAGATCCTCTCAAGCATGCAATCCAAGTCTTCCTCTTGTTCTGCATGTTTGTGTGTGCGTGTGTGTGTGTATACCTGTCTGTCTTCCTCTCTTTCACTTTTATAATGCACCCAAATCCTCCCCAACATAATCTCCCTTTTGCACACAATGTCCCCTTTCATCTTCTATCAAATGCTACCCACCCTCCACTCCAATGCCTGTTCCTAGGAGGAGCTCCTAAGACCATGTGTTGCTCTATCCCGTCACTGTTTACTTCATTTGCATGAGGAGGGACCCCATACACATGGCAACCAGAGTGGATTCCTGCACCCCTGGTCTTTAGCAGACCCTTCAGTACCCTTGGTCGACATTCCCCTGAGTTCCTGGCTCACATCACTCATGAGGCCACAGGAATGGGAGCCTCCTCCTCTTATCTAGGTTTTCTGATACCTCACTGACCACAACACTGCCTCATCCCCAATTCAGCACTTTCTTTTCCTGCTACCATAACACACAGAGTGTTTCTAAGCACAGACATCACCTGCTTTTACAACCTTTTGACTAAACACATCCCATAGACTCCTAACTGAACCCAACGCATTTCTTTCTTCCAAGGTGGTAGGTTTCCTTCCAGCTCAGAATGACCCAAAATGTGTGTATTGTTTCATTGAACTCTTACAGCCACCGCGTCACTTTGCAGGGTACAGAAGGAATAAATGAGGCTCGCAGAGAGTAATTCAATTAATCTTAATTCACACGTGACAGAGAGCAACCCCAGGATTCAAGCACAGGGATCTCTAACTGAATCTCGCCTTCTTCCACGTGAGGGCTCTGCCTCTACGTCCTGCTGCCCCCACCACTTACGGTACATTTCCAGTGTCACAGGATGGTGTAAAGGGACCAGCCTCAGGGTTTGAGAATTCAGAAACATGGTTTGGGTTTTATTCTTTATACTGGTGTCATCTGGATCAGGTATTTTGTGTCTTCCGAAAAAGCCCGGGGAAATTTGATCAAGGGAGATTATCCTAAATATTACTATTCAGAGAAGTCCTTGAAATACTAAATACAATTCTGCAGCCAAAAAAAAAAAATCCACTCATTATAAAAGATTCTGAATTATGAACAAAAAAGTCAAATAACAGATCTTACACGAAGTTGTATGTTTGACAGAATTTCCTCTTATTTATTAATTCATTTCTTACAAAAAAGAACTGAAATGCACATTGATTTTCTCCTTCTCATTCTTTGAGTAGCTCTAGCTGAATAGGGACGGGGCGATGAATGACAAATGGAATGCACTGACCTGTGTTTGGGCTCATAAGACATAGTCAAGTTTACAGTTCTGAGAATATTCTTAGTATGTGGCAGAAATTCATTAGGCAAGTGAGAGGAGCACAGTGATTTGAGAGGGAAGAAGGCTGTCCTTTTCTAGAGAACTGGGCATCAACCTCAATGACTCATTCACTCTCTCCGGCTCCTCCTTTAGTAGAAAGCTTAGTAAAATGCAGCATGAGAGGTGAACACATGCTTACATTTGAGCTGGATGAGTGACCATGACATCAGAGTATGGGTCTACGACCGGCATTGTGACAAAGTAGCTCCAGGACACGACGCGTCACCCCCTCTCAGAGTGTCCCCATCTGTCCTGGTTTCCTAGGGCTGCCATAACAAATGCCTACAGGCTGGGTGTCTTTAAACAACAGAGATGTATTCTCTCCCAGTTCAGGGGGCCAGAAGTCAGAAATCAAGGTGTCTGCAGGGTTGGGTCCTTCTGAAGGCTCTGAGGGGAATCTGTTCCATGCCTTTGTCTTAGCTTCGCGGTGTTGCCTGCAATCCTTGGCATTTCTTGGCTTGTAGATACATCACTCCCATCTCTGCCTCCACATTGACTTCTCCTCTGGGTCCAAATTTCCCTCTTCTTCTAAGGATACTCACCCTAATCCAGTCTGACCTCATCTTAACTTGATTGCATCCACACAGACCCTGTTTCCACATAAGGTCACAATCACAGGTACTGGGAATTAGGACTTCAACATATCTTTTTTAGGGGACCTAATTCAATCCACAATACCATTCTTTTTTTTTTTTTTTTAACTTTTTTTTTTTTGAGGAAGATTGACCCTGAGCTAACATCTGTTGCCAATCTTTCTCTTTTTTTCTTTTTTCTCCCCAAAGCCCCCAGTACATAGTTGTATATCCTAGTTGTAGGTCCTTCTAGTTCTTTTATGTGGGACACTGCCTCAGCATGGCTTGATGAGCAGTGAGTAGGTCTGCGCCCAGGATCCAAGCCAGTGAACCCCGGGCTGCTGAAGCGGAACATGTGAACTTAACTGCCGCGCCACCAGGCCGGCCCCCACGATATCATTCTTAATTGAAGGTATTGGAAGAAGTTTTATTACAACAGATGAGTTCTATTCTGTCAAGCGGCCCAGCCATTTTTTCTTCATATTATGGCTCCTGTTTTAACAAAACATGCTTAGGAACTGTCAGAATCAGAAACAGGAGGTTTGCAAAAATCCACCAGTGGGACTGTTTAGGTGTACAACGCCATGGTGAGGCATGAACGCTGGAAAGGGCAGCCTTGCAGTAATTATATTCTGACTTGTAGTTTATTTAGCAGGAAATGTCACATTTGTACTTAAGGTTAGAAGTGATATCCTAGCTGGCTAGTTTGAAGTAAAAAAGGGTTCATCATTTTGGTTCAAGTGCTAATGCTGACCTGATTGTTTAAAAGCATTTCTAAATGACATAAGATAAAGGTCAAATGCCTCGTAACTTCTGCCAAATGGGGTTGGAAAAATTGGTAATTGTGCAGCCTGGCAGCGAAGGCCCGGAATGCTCTAGCCGCCCACCCTCCAACCTCCTGGGTCGTGGCTCCTTGTCTCCCACATCCCACTGCTGTCACAGCAAGACTCACCTCCTTGCTTGGCTTTCCTGGACACGTCCTCATCTTGTTTTTGTTCTCGCTGGTCTTTCAGATAGAACTCCATCCTCTCCCAATACATTCCTTCCTCCACTGACCACTCTCCACTCCCTGCTTCAGTGGACTACATCTTTGCATCCTCCTCAAATTCACGTGTTGAAACCCTAATCCCAATCTGATGGTGTTAGGAGGCAGGGCTATTGAAAGGTGATTAGGTCTGGAAGGTGGTGGATTAGGTCTGGATCGTGAATGGGATTAGTGTCCTACAAGAAGAGGCCAGAGAGCTCTCTTGCCCCCTTTTCACCATGTGAAGATATTATGAGAAGCCAGGAGTCTACAATCTGGAAGAGGGGCTCACCAGAACCCGACCGTGCTGGCACCCTGATCTCAGACTTCCAGCCCCTAGAACTGTGAGAAATCAATTTCTGCTCTTTATAAGCCACTCGGCCTGTGGTATTTTGTTATAGCAGCCTGATCTTACTAATACATGACCTCACCCATCTTTCAAGGAAGGCCAGGCTCAAATGCTGTTGTTTCAGGGAAAAGCTACCCTGGCCATTGTTGACAGTACAGTCACGCACTGCATAACCATGTTGCAGTTAATGACAGACTGTATATATGATGGTGGTCCCATCAGATTAGTACCATGTAGCCTAGGTGTGTAGTAGGCTATACCATCTAGGTTTGTGTAAGTAACTCTAAGATGTTTGCACAATGACGAAACCACCTAACGATGCATTTCTCAAAACGTGTCCCCGTTGTTAAGCCATGCATGACTGTAGGATCCTGATGACAATAGTCTAGGGAGGTCACTCAGCAATCAGCCAGGTATAACTGAGCCCCAGTTATGTGGCAGGCTTGGTGCTGGTGCAGCAGCAATCTCAGAACCAGCCCCCATCTCTGCCTGATGGAGCTAGATGTCTAGCAAGACTGAACGGATTCTAATAACACCTGAAAGCCTTCTTTCACTTCTGAATGCTAGAAAGAGACACTAAGAAAATCATGGATTTGAGCTGCACCCATAGTATGAAATTTATTTAATATAGAGTTTACTAAAACATTAACTTTAGTAAATTCCCTATGACAGTTATTACATTGTATCTCCTCCATGGTAAGATCATGTCATCTCAAATGTTGATGGGCCTGAAATCAGGCTGCAGTTTACAACTGATTTTAAAAAGAACTTGCCTCCTGTGAAAATGTTGCCTCTGCCTATCAGGTGTTGTTACCTAATTTGAGTTATTTGACTTGGCAGCACCACATAGAGTTGGATTTTTATCTTAAATTGAATCCCTAATTGTCACCTGTGATGTCTTCAAAAAGATTACATTCTAGTGCAATGTTAAAGCAAAAGTTATTATAGAGAAGAGCTGGAGCATAGAGCTGCAGGAGGTAACTTCACTTTGCTAAGAGTAAAGCAGATATTTGTGGCTGGAGGGGGATCCCACACTTCCTCATTGTCCCTAAAAGCAACAACAAAGTGTTTAACAGGATCTCGGCAGGGAAAATGCAAACCTGCAACCTAAATGCCTACTTGTGTGTGTGTATATTCATAATTTTGTATTTATTTTCTCTTTTAAGGTTGATTGAGGTATAAATGATATACAAAAACACTGCACATATTTAATGTATACAATTTGATGAATTTGGACATATGTGTATGACATGATACTGACGTGGTCGAAACCTTGTTTATGACTCGTTTTACAATTTCCATGAGACTCCACTCAGTCTCGCATGCAATCGCCTCTGGCTAGGAGAGAAGGAATTTACCTCAGGAGGTGATCAATGACTTTAATCTCTTGTCTACGTGTTCCTTGAGGCATACCGTACCTTGGAATGCAAGGACACATCTCATTCATCCTCCCACATGCCCTAATCTTTGGACTAACCAGATCACCTAATACTTTCACTTTTGACATTTCTTTAGAGTAGTAAAAATAGTTAAAATCATATATAATGGCCCCACACAGACGCTTGCACTACAGTTCTTCACTGCCCGTGGGTCCTGTCCCCATGCTGAACACAAAGTAAAGGTGCACAAAGGGACGAGCGACTCGTGTCTGAAAATTCTTTTTCGACTTGTGATTCAGAGGCCCCACATCAGTACCACTACACAATCAAGGTCATAAACATCCATCACCTCCAAAAGTTTCTTTGCTTTTTTTGTTTTTTTGTGGTAAGAACACTTAACATGAGGTCTACCTTCTTAATCAATTTTTAAGTGCACAATACCATATTGTTATCTATAGGCACTACGCTGTTCCGCAGACCTCCAGAACTTGTATAATTGCAACTTTATACCCTTTGAACAACAATTCCCATTTCCCCCTCTTCCCGTCCTCTGGCAACCGCCATTCTAGCTTTTGCTTCCATAAGTTTGACTATTTTATATACCTCATTTAAGTGGAATCCTGCAGTGTTTGTCCTTCTGTGACTAGCTTATTTCCCTTAGCATAATGTTTTCCAACTCCAGGGATGCTGTGGCAAATGGTAGGATTTCCTTCTCTTTTTAAGACTGTATAATATTCCATTGTATGGATAGACCACATTTTCTTTATTTATTTATCTGACAATGGACATTTGGGTTGTTTCAATATCTTGGATATTGTGAATAACACAGCAATGAATACAAGACTGCAGATGTCTCTTCAAGATCCTGAATTCCATTCTTTTGGATACATACCCAGGAACAGGATCATACAGTAGTTCTATTTTTAAATGTTCGAGGAAACTCCATGCGGTTTTCTACCATTTTACCTTCCCACTAACAGTGTACAAGAGTTTCAATTTCTCCACATCAATGCCAACACTCATCTTTTTTTTTTTTTTTTTTTTTTGGCTTAGGAAGATTCGCCCTGAGCTAACACCTGTGCCAATCTTTGTCACCACCACAGCATGGCTGCCGACGAGTGGTGTAGGTCAGCACCTGGGAACTGAACTGGGTGGCCAAGGCAGAGAGTGCAGAACTTAACGACTAGGCTATGGGGCAGGCCCTCCATCTTTTATGTTTTTGATAACAGCCATTCTAACAGGTGTGAGGCGATACCTCATTGTGGTGTTTTTTTGTTTTTGGTGAGGAAGATCAGCCCTGAGCTAACATCTGATGCCAATCCTCCTCTTTTTGCTGAGGAGGATTGGCCCTGGGCTAACACTCTTGCCCATCTTCCTCTACTTTATATGGAACGCCACCACAGCACGGCTTGACAAGCAGTGCGTCAGTGCACAGCTGAGATCCAAACCTGCGAACCCCGGGCTACCGAAGCAGAGTGCAGGAACTTACCTGCTATGCCATGGGGCTGGCCCCCTCATCGTGGTTTTGATTTGCATTTCCCTGATGATTAGTGATGCTGAGCATCTTCTCATACATCTGTTGGCAATCTACATGTCTTCTTTGGAGAAATGTCTGTATATATAAGTTTTTGTCTTGTAGTGAGACAGCTGTAAAATGGTGGCACAGGTCAGGCAGTACAGTTAGCTGGCGGCGAGCAAAGCTGACCAACCCCTTAGAACAGATTAGTGAACACTAACACTGGGAGAGTCAGTGTGACTGATAATGCTAATGAAGGAGGGTGACTTAAGAGTCCTGAGCTCACTCCCACGAGAGGCCTTCTACCGTCCAGCAACAGGAATTCAATTAAGGAAAAAACAAAATGTTGAGTTAAACCAAATAGGAAATTCAGACAGAGGGCCAGTTTTCTTCAATATGCCCTGAATCATGCTGTCATTCTTCGGGCACTAAAAAGTCAAGATCAGGAACATGAGTTGTGGAAAACAGCATGTCTCCATGGTGCTCTGCATCAATGCTGGTGTCCCAAGGTGAGTGAAATTTCAGACTGACTGGGGTAAGAGGCCTCGGCTTAAACTTGAGTTGTGAAACTAAAGAAGAAGATGGTAGGGGCTAGCCCGGTGGCGCAAGCAGTGAAGTGTGCGCGCTCCGCTGCGGTGGCCTGGGGTTTGCTGGTTCGGATCCTGGGTGCGCACCGAGGCACCGCTTGGCAGGCCATGCTGTGGTGGCGTCCCATATAAAGTGGAGGAAGATGGGCACGGATGTTAGCCCAGGGCCAATCTTCCTCAGCAAAAAGAGGAGGATTGGCAGATGTTAGCTCAGGGCCAATCTTCCTCACACACACACAAAAATAATAATAATAATAAAGAAGAAGGTAGTATAAATGAGAGCTGTTGTCTTCTAGGTTTTTTAAAATGCACGTTTAACATAATGCTCCTTTTTTTTCTTCTAAAATAAAGTTGTTACTGAGTTTGTGGATATTTTATGATTGTTGAAACTCATAGAAGAAGAAACTAGAATGGTGGTTGCTAGGAGATGGAAGAGAGGGATATGGGGCATCGTTGTTCAACGGATATGAAGTTGCAGTTACACAAGATGAAGTTCTCGAGATTCTCTGTACCACATTGTGCCTAGAATTAACAATACTTTATGTGCACTTAAAAATTTGTTGAGAGTAGATCTCATATTAAGTGTTCTTGCCAAACAAATTTTTTTAAAAAGAGGGCATGGGGAACTTTTGGAGATGATGGGTGTTTATTACCTTGATTGTGGTGATGGCTTCACAGGTGTTTGCATATGTCCAGACTCATCAAGTTTTATACATTAAATGTGCACTTCAGTAAAGCTGTTAAAATAAACAAACAAAAAATAAAATAGAATTCAGGGGAAGACAAGCCTGTTTGGTTATGCTCATAAACACCAGCCCCTCCTAGTCGGAAGCTGGTACAGTTATTGGCCTGGGGTGGCTGAGAATCTCTGGTCCTGCCCAGACCTTCTTCTTTATTACTTTGCTTCCTCACTGTATGTTGATCCTCCTCAGTGTCCCACACTGATACACAGTCCACACCAGTTTACATTGTAATTGACACTTTGTATTATCAGTATTTATCACTTAGAAATTTGCATTTGCGTGGTGTAGCAGAAACCCCAAATAACCATGACATGAACAATACAGGTTTCCTGTTCTCACAAAAAGATAAGTTCAGAAGTAGGAAGTGGCTGGTATTGGTTCAGTACCAGTGACACTGTGATATTCTTAGCCTTTTTTACACGGTTGTTACAGAGGTGTAGCAGCTCCAGCCATCACATTTGTGTTCCAGGCAGGATCAGCATAGAAGAACAAAAAAGACACATGGGAGAAGAATTTATTCCCTTCAAGAAGCTTTCCTGGAACCCAAACCAAGACTTCGCTTACATCTCATAGGCTGGAACTGTGTGAAAGAGAGGCTGGGAAGTGTAGGATTTTTTTAAAGCCGGGTCCCTTGCTATAGTCCACAAATCCAATTTTTTAAGTAAAAAAGTCAGAGAAAGTAGATATTGGTGGGCAACCAGCAGTGTCATGGGACCTTCCTGTGGCACTGCAGAGAATGTTTCCTTCTCTCCCTCTGTAATTGCTCAAAGAAGGTCACAGTTTAGCATAGAGTCTTCCCTAGCTGTCCTCTATAGCTCTGGCTGGCCCCGTCCCTAGTCTGATACTGCACAGATCTACTCAATAAGAAAAGTACAAGTTAGTTTGTTTTCCCAACATGCAGACTTTTCTGCACAACAGATTCTGTCAGATGGAAGGTAAGGTCATGTACCCCTGGGTTTGGCAGGGAGAGCACAACTTTAAAAGTGCTCTAGCTAAGAAAAGTCATCTTCATTGCACAGAAATCAATGATTGAAAACTCCTTCCTTGGTCGCGTTATCAAATATCTCTCCTGGCTGGGAGACCTGAGGAGTTTATCCTTCAACCCTTCCATTTTGGCTGTACCTCCATCAAAACAGAAGTTGTACCATTTGATCATTAATGTTCTCACGGGGTTTGCAATGTGTGATCCTCACTGTTGGGATCCATTGTTCCCTCTTATGGGCTCCTCTGTCTGTTTCTCTCTCAGGATTTCTCTCTTTCTTCTTGTGTGATAATTTGCCCATGTCTGCATCACCACTGGACTGTGGACTCCTGGAGGGCAGTGATTTGGGCTCTCTCATCCCAGCATCCCTTCCGTAGACATCCTTGGATCCTCAGTAATATCAGTCAAATACAATTGACCCCTCTTGTGGCGTAGGTCCTTATGTAAGGATGCTGAGGTCTATTGAAAGTCTCTCCTCTCTCCATCTCTTGGTGTCTGTCATTTCTGCCCATCGTGATGGTTGGTACTGCAATGCCAAGAGAACAACGACCACCAGAGACTGAGCCATAAACTAGGTATCTTGCATATATTGTATCTAATCCTCCCTCAGATCTGAGAAGCAGTGACGATTAGAGAGGAAGATGATCCACCAAATAGTTAAGTTCCTTCACCAAGGTTGCAAAGTGAGCAATTGGCAGATCTGGCATTTGAAGCCAGATTTGATTCCAAAGCCATGTTTGGTTGAACCTAGGATAGTGCATCCTGCATTTGAGTGGGCTAGACGTTGACTTATAGGGTGTTGTGGCTGTTGCAGAAAAATGGAGATGTTCAATGTGGACCTAGAGTTGGGAATAATGGCTTGGAAAGAGAGGGTTCACATTTGTTGAAATGCACCCTTTAGGTACAACCTCATACTATTTTCTAGAAAGAAATCTCTTGGATGCTATAAAATCTCACACAAAGATTTTCATATGTTTCCAAAGCTTAACAAATAAATATTATTGTTGTATTTGATATACTAACACTATGCATTTTCCGGCCAGTGGAAATATCTAAGGAAGGCTGGCACATCCTAGCTCTAAGACCTGATTATGACCATCCGTGCGGTATTATGTGAAAAGTCAGAATAGCTGGGTTCCAGCCCGGGCAGTGCTATGAATTTGCTGTATAGTCTTGAGCAAGTTGCTTTCCTTTGGGGGGCCTCAGTTTCTTCACTTGTAAAATGAGTGTGGTGAGTTATATGATTTATAAAGTCCCTTCCATCTCCATGACATTTTACATTTTATGGCTTATATCTCTATCCCATTTGCTGACCCTCTACTTTTGGTGCATAAAAGATGTGCATCTTTATAGCAAGGGAAATTGGGGAGGGAAATTTCTGTTCTTTTTAAAGATGTGTCCCCCACCCCACACCAGCTCACTTTATTTTTGCACTGAGAAGCACAGTGAGACTCTGTTGAGTATTTCCACAGTCACTGGCATACTTCGTGCTCAGTTTAAGGCAGACACCTAGATGGCTTATTTCTAGATCAAAGGCGTTGAACTACAGCTTGGGCCTTGGACTGAGCCCCACTCCCTGGAGTGCTGTGTGGTTCCACTGTTAAGGGCCCCAGTCTCTATGGAGCATCCTTCAGAGGAGAAGGGATAATCTGAGTGATGACTGTCTCGGTGGGTGCACAGCATTTTATGATTCAGACAGCACCCCCCCTCCAGTATCTTTACTATTTGCTGCCCTTGAAAGGCAGAAGGCTCCCGCGGATAACAGCAGGGCTGCTGGTTAAACAACCTGTCTGTGGGCGCAGAGCTCGAGGAGGCAGAGTTTGGCTGGACCCAATTCTGGGACTCCTACTCTCCTGCTCTGTCCTCCACACCACACTGCCTGTGGCTTCAGAAAAACGCACACAGTCCCATGTAGCCATCTTCCTTTCCTCAGTGAGCTACATATAGAAAGAAGCATAAAGAGGATTTCCCCTTTGAGCCTGGACCATCTGGAACCCCGAGGCGTAGACAGTCCACATGGGGGTTCTGGGCACCTGTGTGTATGTGGCTGATCTGGGTTTGGACTGACCACTCACCCATACACCTGCAGAATTGGGGCAGAGAAGAATCCGGGGGACCAGGCTGGGAGACTAGAAAGGTGTCTTCTTGTTCTATGTCAGCCGCTAACTCACAGTTTGACCCTGAACAAGCCCTCCTCTCTTTGTGCCTCAGTCTCCTTATCTGTGAAACAAAGTATTTGGAAACACCACCACCAAGATCCCTTTAGCTCTGATACCCACAGTACTGTGACTCAATCCTTAGTTGGCTCTCACTGGGCAATGTCTTCCTGTCTCTGGGCTTCTTTTTCCCTCCACACCACACAGAGATTGCAGTCACAGTACTTTTTGTGTTCCTATTCATTCTCTTTTATTCCCTCTGCTCACAGCAGAAACTCTCCATTTTTCATTCTATACTTTGAGGGCCAGTAACAGCAAACTCCACTTGAACCATTTTTAATAATAAAATTTTATCTGTCTGGGTTCTCCAGAGAAACAGAACCAATAGGAGATTCATATAAAGACATGTACTGTAAGAAATTGGCTCTCATGGTTATGGAGGCTGAGAAGCCCAAGATCTGTCGTTGGCATGTTGGAGATCCAGGAAAGCAGTGGTGTAAGTTCCAGGCTGAGTCGAAGTCCAAAGGCAGGAGAAGACTGATGACCCAACTTGCAGATGGATGTCCCAGCTCAAAGACAGTCAGGCAGAAAGAGCAAATTTTCCCTTACTCGGCCTTTTTGTTCGATTCAGGTCTCCAATGGCTTGGATGAAGCCTGTCCACATTGGGAAGGGCAATCTGCTTTACCCAGTCTGCTGATTCAAACGTTAACTTCATCCAGAAACACCCTTATAGACACACCCAGAAATCATGTTTAGCCAAGTATCTGGGCACCCTGTGGCCCAGTCAAGTTGACACATAAATTAACCATGTAATTGGCTTGTGCATCTGAAAAGTCCGGCAGCTTGGGGGACACAGCCAGGACCCCATGTCTCTCAACATCTCCAGGTTCCGTTTGCTTGGAGTTGGTGTCCTTCTCAGGATGATTCTTCCTTCAGGCTCCAAGATGGCCCCAGGCTCCCTCTGGGGCTACAAGCCTCCTTGTTTACCCCAGAGCTGGGGCGTGGTGGGAAAGCAACTGTTGTAACATCTAATTGGATCAATGTTTATCATATACTCAGCCCTGAGCCAATTATATGGCCTGGGGGATGGATTATGCTAATGAGTTTGGGCCTAAACCGTGGGCCCACCCTAGAGCTGGGGCTGAGCCTGCCTCACACAGCATGGGCTATATGAGGAGGGGGTTAGTTAAATAACAACTGGCTGCAGGTACCAGCCGGAGGGAATGGATATTGGGTGGCCCCAAACACCAAATGTTTGTTACAGTGATCCAGCTAAAGTGTTACCTTGAGTGGTGTTCTAGTTTCCGATGGCTGCTGAAACAAATCACCACAACCTTGAGGGTTTAGAACAAGACAAATTTGTTCTCTTATAGTCTTGGAGGCCACAGGTACGAAATCAGTTTCACTAGGCTGAAAGCAAGGTATTGGCAGGGCCCCGCTCCCTCTGGAAGCTCTCGGGTAGAATCCTTTTCCTTGCCTAGAGCTGCAATCCTTGGCTCATGGCCTCTTCCTCCATCTTCAAAGCCAGTAGCATAGCATCTTCAAATCTCTCTCTGACTCTGTGGTCACATCACCTTCTCTCTCTCTCTCATGTGACCCTCCTGCCTCCCTCTTATAAGGACCCTTGTGATTACATTGGGCCCACACAGATAACCCAGGACAATCTCCCATCTCAAGATCCTTAACTTAATCACATCTGCAAAGTCTCTTTTGCCGTATAAGGTAACATTCACAGGTTCCAGGGATCAGGACCTGGATATCTTTGGGGGCCATTATTCAACCCACTAGTGGCGGCTTTTCCGCTGCCCTGGGCAGAATTTAATGTACTTTCTTCCATGCTTCTCAGGCCTTTATTCACACCTGTGCTGTGGCATTGATCGTAGTCTCATCATGGAATCCTGTATGTATTTATGCGTCTGCCCCCCACTAGCCTGTGAGCATCTTGATACTAGGAACACACTATTCATCTCCTGAAATCACAGCATCCTGGCTGGCCCAGAGAAGGTTTTCAATGAATGAATGAATAAATCTCTTCACTGGAGCAAATATAATGCAATTTGAAGGCACAATGCCGGAGGGGACTTGGAACCGAGGATGACTGAGAGACAGCATGGGGTTAATGTAAAGACCCTAAATCCCAGTCCCAAATCTCCAGGCCCCTTCTGCTCCCTCCAAACTGACAGCATTGGCCAAGCATATCTTATTTCCTGAAGCCTATTTTTAAAATCCCTCAGTACTAGCGAGCAACATTGTGGCTATAAATAGAAGCCACGGTTTTACGATCAGAGAAAATGAGTCCATCATATTAAAAAAACTCATACACACTATTTATAGCCCGAGGATTTCCACAGCAGAGCAGACTCACTGAGGACCCTTGGCTGATTCTCCTCCCAGCCGTACGGGGCTCGTGGAAATGTAGCGGGCAAGGGGAAAGTATGTCAATCTAAATTGTCTTTATTTTTGAAAACCCACTTTCTAAGGGAGGGGATCATGCAAAATGTATGAAACTGACAGGAGTCTTTTAGAGGAAAAGACTCACGTTCTGGCTGTGGAGTATATAGAATTCTGAGGGCACCAACAGTGGGTGAGGATGAAGGAACCGGAACCGTGCAAAGACATTCAACGTGAAACCAGACGGGCCAGAAAACCAAGGCCCCAGGGGGCCTCTCTGAAACAGCAACAATAGCCAATCTGCATTGAGCACTTACTGCATACCGAGCACTGTGTTAGGGATTTAAATGCATTATTTCCTCTCATGATCTCAACAGAGCACCACATATCGGTACTATTACTACTGACCCCATACTACAGATGGGTAAACTAAGGCACAGCAAGGTGAGTAACTTGCCCAAGGTTTGGGCTAGACCTGGGACTGGCGAGGGAGCCAGCACTCTCAGCGGCTAAACCAGACTGCCAGCATCATGGTTCAGAGAGCAGGGACAAGGTGGGATGGAGACCGTGTGCCCATGCCTTCTCTTTGGCTTTCAAGGCTCTGTAATCAAGCTCCACCTGACTCCTGCGACGTGACCTCTTCCTTCTCTTTATAACTTCTTCTCTCTCCTCCCACTCCTCTCAGAGAATACATCCTAGAGAAGGATTGCCACCTTAAGGGCATACACTCAGGGATACTAGTCACCATATATGCCAGCCAGCCTGGGACGCTGGGACCAATCAGGACAGCTGTTGACCGTAGACAGCCAGGGCCGTCCTGCCAGTGCCACCGTGAAGTCTTATTCTGACCCCACGTGGTGGCTTCTCTTTCTCCTAGCTAGATCCCCTCCCCATTTCTGCACCCCGCCCACCCCACGTCCTCCTCGGGTGGCTTCTCTGATTATTCCAGCACTTGCCACTTTCTGTCAGCTGGCCCCCTCTCTCTCTAGAGGGCCAGGCTCCCACAATTGCCCAAGTCTTAAGACCCAAAATGTCCTTGGTAAAAGTAGATGCCGTAAATGTCATTTGTCAGCACTCAGAGTGTAGACATAGACAGTCACAGAGCTGAAGCCAGAGGAACCTCAGCTCAAGTCCCAGGTGTGACTGATGAAGAAATGAGGCTCAGCACAAGGGAACATGCTTCTCCGGCCAGTAGAGGAGCCAGTGCATGGTCCAGCTTCTCCGAGACTGAGCATCGTGGATTGTGTAGGATAATTCTGAGCAGGGTCATGATCATGGGTGAGACTTGTTCTCTCTTAACTTTCTGTTCTGTACCATGGGCATATAGAATAGGATTTTCTGATTCCTGCTCAGTAATATCCCTTCTATCTCTTCTGCCCTTGCCCTTGTCTGGGTCACCACAACCACTCCCCTGATATCAGCAACAGCCTCCTAATGTGTCCCCTTTGCTCTGCCCCCTCCTTCCCCACTCCTATTCATTCTTCAGCCGGAGGGATCTTCCAAAAACTCACGTTGGGTGATGCCGCCCTCTGCACCCCCCACCCCCGTCATGATCCCTCCTCCTGGTCCTCCAGGTAAATCACAACCCCCCTATGATGTTTCCTAAGGCTTTTCATGTTGTACAAAGCCCTGCCCACTTCTCCGGTCTCTCCCCCTGCTCCTCCTTCACAGGGGCTTCCACTGCAGCCAGAGCATGTTACTTGCTGTTCTCTGAAGCCAGAGGCTCTTCTGTGGCCCCGGAGTCCTTATGCAAGCTTGTGGGAGCTCCTAAGACCCTGTCTTATCATCTCCTTATTCCTTGGTCTGTAGGGGATGTTTAACACCTGTTAATGAAATGAATGGATGGATAAATGGATGAATGGATGGATGGATGAATGAATGAATGAATGAATAAATACTTCTACCTCTGGAAGCCACCTGTTATCTAATAATCCTTCAGTGCTTCCTTACCTTCAACCTCCCGTCTTTTGTAAAGTCTTCTCTGGACCTCACCCCTAGTCTAAGTCAAGTGTAGTTTTATCAACCCTCTGTGAGCCAAGGTACTGCAGCCCAGTATATGTTTTCTGTGTGTCTGCCTCCACTCTCTGTCCCACTTAAGGACAGAGACCATGTTTTATATGTGAGTGTCTCCCTAGTGCCTAGCATGAGGTCCTAAACTTTAATGATTGAATGAATTGAATAACATCTGACCCAATGAATGAAAGAAAAAGCCCAGTGACATTTGCCTATAGTCATGCGGAGAATTAGGGGCAGGAGCTGGGGCCAGAGCCTAGTGTTCAGGCTTCTAGGTCTCTGTTCTTTCTAACACTTCCCAGTGCAGATAAGAAGCCAAGGATTTCACTAGTTTTAGAGTTCTTTCCAGGGATCTGGAATGCCACAAACAAGCAAGTCAGAGTCGCCCTGAAATAACCAAGCCGGAATGGGTTTGCCTGTGATGCCAAACTCAATCTCTCATCAGTGGTTTCTTCTCTGGAAGAAAGGTACCCAGAGCATGGCTGGCTTAAACTTGTATCCTGAATGATGACTTCACCAAACAGGCAACAGTGACTTGGGAGGAAGGCTGTCGGCAGCATGGAAGATGAGAACACACGGCAGAGCTGGGATAGGTTTGGAGTGGTGGGAAGATCCCTAGAGAGGAGCCTGGATTATATTCCCCACCCTGTTACTAATCTACTGTGTGACCTTGAACAAGTCGCCTGGTCTCTCGAGGTCTTGGCTCACATCTCTATAAAATGAGGGAACTAGAATATACTTTCTCTAAGGCCCTTTCCCACTTCTCAAGTTCTATGGGTTTATGTCTACAGAGTTCACTTGGAAAGACACAAAGGACTCAGAGGTTAAAAATGAAGACAGAACTTTGCCAGTAAAGTGGTTTATTTTTCAAGTGTTTAACAGTCAATAGCAAATGTAGTGAAAATAATAAGAAAAATGAAATTCGGAAAGTTTTCTGGAAACAAATCTACTAGATTCAACATAGAATTAATTCACTTCCAAGTCATATCCTAGCCATGGTCCACCCCATTATCTACAGATACCCTAGAAGCCCTTTGCTCCTACCGATTGCTGTCCCTTTCTCTACTGAAACACTCTTCAACCCAATTTTTTTTGGTGGCAGGGAGACAAAGGCCTGGCTCACTCAATCTCTAGGGCCCAGGAAGGAAGGCCTTTACCGGACTGCAAAGTGCTTCCACTTAGATTTATTTAATTCTCATAAAAAGCCTCTGAAGCAAGCCTATGCTCCCCATTTTACAGATGAAAGAACTGGGACTTAGATAAATCTCTTGCCCAAAGTCACACTGCTAGTAAAAGACACAACCAACACATCTCATGGTCTTCTTGAGATTCCATTCTCCAAAGGTGACAACAGGAAGAGAAAGAGAAAGAAGAAAAACCCAGGAGAAGCCACATTCAGACCATTTCTCCCCTCCAAAACAAAGTGAGGTACAACCTGTCTTATTGGGTAACAGCAATATGGGTCAATAATTTTGATTTATGGAGACACAATGAAAACAGCTAGCAATGGCTCTCTGCTTTTGAAAGATGTGGTTCCATTAAAAGAGTTTAATTTAGTGATACGGGGAATAGTAAAATAACTACTCATTTTGCAAATTACTTTATAATATTTCATCTTCACTGCTGCCATTTTAAAGAATTTTCTCTGTGAGTTACACTAACTTCTAATTAGCATCCCTTTGAAGTTTTACAACTTCTGATATTCTGCAGAAAGCCAAAGAAAAGAGAAGGAAAGACGCAAGATGTAATTTGGTGGAGAAAGCAGATTCAGTCCTTACACAACATACATAACTGCTTAGTTTGGGTGACTTGGCTTAGAAAGGCATTCATTTCTAAGCAAGGGACATTTGCTGATAGTCTGGTACTTGGCATGGGGAAAGGGCTGACAGAAAGATGAATAGCATAGTTCTTGACTTCAAGGAGTTCGACATCTGTTGGGAAAGATGGACCCAACCAACGCTAAGTCAAACGTGAGCTCCACCAAGCGAGTTCTATAACAGTCCTCTCAGAGCTTCTTGTACTGAAGTCCAAATTTTTTACACTCTTTGCAGCTACCTTTTGTGTGTGTGTCAAATAGAAAAGGTATCTCTTCCTCCTACATCTCTTAATAATAAATTCCACCAAAATAATGCTATTATTTCTAACAAGAGCAACGAGCATTTGTATAGTGCTTTTAAGTTTACAAAGCACCTTCCGACTCAATGTGCCTTAAAACCACAGAATCAGAGATGTTTAAGTCAGGCAATATTTTTCAGTTGCAAGTATTTATGTTCAATTTTCTACAACTAGTAAATTTGAGAGATTACCTTTTTTCAAATATTATAAAGAGAATCCCTTGTGGGCCATTTCCAGCTATGCCAAAATGCATGCTGACACCCTTAAAACATTAAAAAGAGCAAGCAAAACATTTCGACTCTTTTTACTATGTGAACCAAACCAGTGGGGGAATGTATATGACTCTGCAGAAACCAAGAACATTATTCAGCTAAAAAGACATACATTCTGCATGACGCTTTTAAATAATTTTTTTCCTAGAGCATATTTTTAGATCAATGAACTGCAAGAATGCTGATTTCTTTCTGGAAAAAACTGATTATCAAGAATTACTGAGACTCTGTTGAAAAATAGCTACTCATCTAAATTCCTTGTCTGAGACGCATTAAGGAAAATTATGTACTCATAGCCACAAGAGGGATGTGCTATATGATTCTCATATATATTGAAACCGTAAATCACATCAGAACTAATAATGTCACCCAGCTAAGTTCTTACTTGGTACACCAGTTATTTTTATTTTAATCCTTAATTCATGGATTCAGGAAACTACTGGAAAGACAAGGCTAAAATGCATAGAGGGGCCTACACGTGTGAGCCGCTGTCCATGGTTCTGAATCACCCATCCTCTCTCCCTAAGGTCTGTGGATTCTCCTCACCCTGGAGGGCCAGACTCAGAGTCAAGATTTATAACCCTATTGCAGATCTATCACTATATGCCTAGTTGTGTGGTCAGGGACAAATCATTCATTTGTTCTCTCAACTTTGATTTCTTCAGAATGTAAAATGACAAGTTGAACAAGAGGAATGTAAACTCCAATATCCTACAATTTGGTGACTTAAAATTGCCAAGATATTTGAACAAGTGACAGGGTTCTCGGTATGATTCAACAAAATATTGTTAAGGGTCATGTCTCATATTCCATGCACTGTTCTAGGCACTAAAAATACAGTGGTATATTAGTCAGAACCTTTGTGGTTGAAATGGACACAAAACACACTGGCTTATGTGAAGGAAGGGTAATAGCGATGGGGTAACTTGTAGGATTACAGCTGAGACTAAGGAACAACTGGAATGAGGGCCTGTAACACCCTCAGATCTTCTTTATTCCTTCTTCTTTATTCCAAAATGAGTTCTTCTACTCTGAAAGTGTGTGGCAGTCAGAGTCTAAAATGACCTTCAATTATCCCAATCTCCTAACATCATAAGATTGTGTAATCTTCTCCCCTTGAGTGTGGGCAGGACCTGCAACTTGCTTCTAACCAGCAAAGTATCACAAAGATAATGGGATGTCACTTCTGTGATTACATTACCTAAGAATGTAAGACCTTTCTTGCTAGCACATTTTCCCTTGCTAGCTTGGATGAAGTCAGTGGACATGCTGGGGAGACTTATGCAGCAAGAAATTGAGGGCAGCCTCTAGCCAACAACCAGGTAGAAACTGAAGGTGGCCTCTGGCCAACAACAGCCAACAAAGTAAGACCTCCAGTCCCATGGGTTATAAGGACGTGAGTTCTGCCAACAACCATACAAGCTTGTAAAGGAATCCTTCCCCATTTAAAACTTAAGATGAGACTGGGGCACCAGTGGACACCTTGACTGTAGCTTTCAGATGAGATCCAGCAAAGTTGTGCCCAGATTCTTGAACCACAGAAACTGTGAGATAATAAATGTGCATTGTTATAAGCCACTAGGTTTGTGGTATTTTGTTATACAATAGGTAAATAATATAAGAGGTATGACCTCTAAAATCCCCAGACCCAC
Organism: Diceros bicornis minor; assembly: GCF_020826845.1. Lineage (NCBI taxonomy): Eukaryota > Metazoa > Chordata > Mammalia > Perissodactyla > Rhinocerotidae > Diceros > Diceros bicornis. Next base: position 41,401,987 of record NC_080763.1, read on the forward strand.
ATCTCACACTTTGGAACCTGGATAGATCTGAAGACCACTTTTCCTCCTTTCATGTTCAAAAATCCTCATGAAGGGCTCTGATTGGCCCAGCTTGTGTCAGATTTCCATCCTATTAATCGCTGTGGCTAGAGAGGTTGGAATCAGCAAGAAGATAGCAGCCCCATTCTAACTAACTGAATTAGATAAAATATTTTCTGGAATAAGAGAAAGTACAATTACGGGCAGCAGAACAGTAGCTGTCCACTGTAAAAGGTGAATGATGTAAACATGTTCTTTGCCCATAATCTAAAAGGAGATGTAGATGAGTTAATATACTATGAAAAGGCAATAGTTTACGTGCTGCAGTACAGGAAGTACAGGTCAAAGAGAGACCTTACACAGACTTGAGAGTCAGGAAAGAATTTCCAGGGAAAGTGACACTTAAGATAGAACCTGAGGGCCGGCCCAGTGGCTTAGTGGTTAAGTGCACGCGCTCCGCTGCTGGCGGTCCGGGTTCGGATCCCGGGCGTGCACCAACGCACCGCTTCTCCGGCCATGCTGAGGCCGCGTCCCACATACAGCAACTAGAGGGATGTGCAGCTATGACATACAACTATCTGCTGGGGCTTTGGGGGAAAAAATAAATAAATAAATAAATCTTTAAAAAAAAAAAAAAAGATAGAACCTGAAAACTGAATAGGAGTAATCCAGGCAAATAAAGGACAGATAAGACCGTCTCAGACACAGGGAATATCATGTGGAAAAGCCTAAGAGCTAGAGAATGAAGGAAGCATTTGGTGGACCCTAAATATTTTTATTGCAGTCAGATTATAACATGGAGGGTGTGGGGGAAGTGCCAAGAGGGAGACTGAAGAAATTGGTCAGGGCTGGGACATTAAAGCCTTGTCTTGGTCAAGATTCATATTGACAAATCATAGACTCCACTCCATTAGTTAGCTCACGGGGTTAAGGCACCATGCAGTCAGAAACTATGCAGCCATGACTAATACTGAGCACGCCAGAATGCCACGGTTGTGGATACCCACCACTCGGCACCAATCACCCCAGACTGGATGCCAGAAGCTGCCCCAGAGGAATCAGATTCCTCCACTGTTGTGCCTGAAAAAGACCATCTCCTGGGTTATGATTGGGCCCGCTGCCTCATGTAACACTTCCACATCTGATTTTCACAGAAGGGATCTGATTGGACGAGCCCAGGTCACATGACTGCATCCTAGCTGCCAGGAGACTGGGAAATGTCGCTGTTGATGGTGTTTCTCATTCAGCTGTGGGAATTTGGGAATTGTGTGGAAACTTTCAAGTGTAGACAGGTTGTTCAAAGATATTAGACATCCACGAATGACAGGATCCATCCATGACGGCCCTCATGAGCCAACCGAGGAGTTTTGCTGTTGTCCTGGGGAATGTCACTGAAGAGGTTTAAGTAGGTGAATGGCCTGGTTACTTTGATGTTTAGGAGGTTCACTTGGCCTACAGGGTGGAAGATGGATTGGAGGCAAGGGGGCCAGGTGGGAGCTGTTGTAGTCGTTCAGGTGAGGAAGTCTGAGCACTTGAAATAAAGTTGGTGCAATGCAAATGGAGTGGGCATCTCTGAGTGGATCCTAGAAGGTTCTTAAAGAAGCGCTTTCTCTTGTGTAGATGAAAATACCTAATATATTACCCTGCCCTTACTGCCCCCCATCTTAGCATCTCTTGAGGGTCCTCTTCTGTACATAGGGTCAGATTTGGATTTTTAAATGTGTTTTTCCAAAGAAACAGGATTACAAGTAGTAGGCCATCTGGGGAACCTAACTATCATTTGTAACATTGCTTCTCAGATAAATGGCTTCCAAATATCTGTTTAGCATGGAGTATTTCTTCAAATGAAATCTAATATAAAGTAGAGGAGGGTGAATGTTTAGCTGTGTGTGGAGGCTTTGGATTCAGAACCCTGCCCTCCCTTTCTCCCCTAGAGCATCAGCCCTGCAGAAACTTTGCAGAACCTGCGGTTGCATGGTGCATGGTTTGAAGATATGTCCCCCTTGAAAGTATGCCTAGAGAGTCCACCAAACAGCCTATACACAAAAATAGTTTGCAACAGAACTAGTTCACAGTTACTGTGTCTGCTGCTATGAATGCAAGGGAAATTCACTGGGAGAGAGAGGAAAAGGAAAGCGATAGCTGCCAGAGACTGTTTCTTGGAGGAAGGTGTGGCTGGAGCAGAGCCTCCAAGGATAAGAAAGATCTGGTGAGGAGGAGGAAGCAACAGGAGAGAAAAGCCTGGAGATGGGGTACCAGCAAGGGTGCTTACTAGAACTAGATGGGTGGGTGTGGTAGGCAGACTCAAAGATGTCCCCAATAATTCCACCTCCTGGTATTCACACCCTTGTAAATCCCCTCTTCATAGTGTGGGCAAGACCCGTGACTTGCTTTCCCAATAGAATACGGCAAAGGTAATGGGGTGTCACTTCTGTGACTAGATCACACAAGATTGTGGATTCCATCTTTCTAGCACACTCTCTCTATTGCCTTCTCCACTTGCACATGTTGATGAGGCAAGCTGCAATGTTGGAGAGGCCTATATGGCAAGAAACTGAGGGTGGCCTCTGGCCAGTAGTCAGCTAGGAAATGAGGTCTTCATTCTAGGTTCCCTCAAGGAACTAAATTCTGCCAACAACTATGTGAGAAACAGCCTGGAGTGGCTACTTCTCCAGTTGGGCCTTCAGATGAGACCCCAGCCCTGCATGACACGTTGATTGCACGTTTGTGAAAGACCATGAGGCAGAGTCCCTAGATAAGCTAGGCCCATAATTCTGACCCACAATAACTGTTAAATAATATACATGTGTTGTTTTAAGTCATTGAGTGTTGTGGTAATTTGTTACACAGCAGTAGATAACTAATACAGTGGCTTTATGCACGTTATTAATATCTCTGACCCTTGGCTGGCTTCTCTATAAGGGAGGGTAGTACATGAACCACCTCTTAGGTTTTGTAGAAGGATTAAATAAAACAAGATGTGGAGTGTCAGCATTCTACAAGGCTAGTGGTAGGTGTTCAATAAATGGTAGCCACTGCTGCTGCCCTAACTATCACCATTAACCATGCATAAAGGAGAAATAACTCTCAATAAATTTTTACAGGTTGTGTATGTTTGCCACTTAGTGGAAGAATCAATATGGCCCCATGAACTGTTCCCAGAAATTTATCTTCAGGATAAGGGCAAAAAAATAGACAAAGAAAAGACTCTAGATGCCTTAAACCTCTCAGTTCCTTGGGTTGGTCCTGACTGTACGTGATTCTCTATAACACCGTACCAAAGAAATTCTTGGGTCCAGAACTGTGTTTGGATTTGTGATACATATTAATTAGCTTATCTTATGTCAGGGGGAGAAGGGCAACATTGTGCTAGTTTTTCGAGGTAGCATTTTCCCAAGTTACTATAAAAAAAATAAGTTTGTACTTTATCATTCCTTCTTCATACTTAACCCCCAAAGCAGATTACAACCTTAGGATATTAGTCACTCTCCAGTTGTAACACTTAAAATTAACAGGGTAAACATATATTCTGTACTGTTTGGCCAGAAAAGCTTGGCTGATCCAACAGATTTTAACTCTGTAGGACAGATTTTGCTGTATTTGTGCTTTCTTTTTTTTCTGTTCCATCTTCCCGAGAAGAGTATTAACTCAAAGTCATCGTGAGAGACCCATCGCTGCCTGCTGCTGTCTGTACTATCTCTTTCATCTCTCCTCTTTCATAACTTCTCCAGCCCCTTGATTAAGCACATACATACTCCCACGCACACACAAACAGAGGATGCCATCCGCTTCTAAAGTGGCAATAATTTGATTGGGCAATGGAGAAGTCATAAACACATTTTCATTTTACCGATCGCCCTTTCATCCACCTTCTGCACCTTACTGAAGTCAGCAGCAGGACTTGCTCTTTTAACATAAAAGCTGCTATGAAATGCCATTAGTGATTGATCTTTGAAAGGACTTACGAAGACCGACGTGGGTTGGAAGCTAACTGAGAGGTGCCCTCTGGACTTACATATTCAATGATCTCTAAAAATGTAATGGATTACAATGATGTTTTAACAAGGTTGCTGATACTTAAACCATAATGGTTTAGAAAAATCAGATCAGAGCTGGAAGGACATTTTTATCGTTGTTCAAAAGTAGGGACAGTGACCAAGTGTTTTGAGTGGATAAACTCTGCAAATGACAGTAATTTAAAACACTAGCTGCTTAGAAGGCAAAGAGGTAAGTCTTTCGGCCCCTGCTTGTTTTGTTACTCTGAAAAGGGAGAAATTATTCCTTGAAAGTTCGGCATTTGTGTTCATTGATGTGACAGAACGTGTTGCATTTTATTAGCCATTGCCTTCGGCTGGTCATATAGAAATATATTTTATTGTTTAATTAAACTCATGAGTTCTAACAATTTGAAATATTCATCAGCTAAGTTTAGATTTTTGAAGATTAAAAATAGCCTTGGGCTTTTGGGACCACGGCTTTTTTCATCTGTAAAATGGGGGTAATGATAGGTACTTGTAGTGTTTCTGTGAATTTTAGGTTGAAATAACGTATGTGAAAGTGCCTGGCACAGAATAGAGGTCCAATAATGCTGGAACTGATGATGATGATGATGATGATGAGACAAGGATGGGATGACGATGATGATGATGGCTGTGATCGAGAAACTACAGTAGAGATTTGTGTATCTTGATTATTCCTATTGAAAGCTTTCTTAACTCAATGAAATGTCATTGAAAATTTTCCTAGGTGGGTTATTAACGTAATCACTCTAGCAATTCAACATTCACACGTTTTCTAGCAATTCAACATTCACACGTTTTAAGAGATGTTACCTTCTCAGAAGCAATCCAAAGCTCCTCCCTCTTCATTCATTTACTCATTTAGAGGAATCTAGTGCAAGGAAACCAGCTTCCTTGAACTAGACTTGGCTTATGCAGAATCTCAAACAGGCCAAATCTGCCTCTGGCTGATTTGTTAAAACAAATAAAAATCTTAGCAAGGATCTTGATTGGAAAGACAAGGTGGGGAAACCTTTGTCTTCTTTGCAGTCAAGAGACTCCTTCCTTACACATGACTGAGGTGACAGTGTGATGGCTTGTTCAACGTTAGCAGACGACATGGTCAACTGGGTGTATGTGGTGGAGTGGGGCAGGTTCTAGAAATGGTCTCTGAGCACAGATCAGCTCTGTGGCATATTATCTCTTAATTACCATGGGTTCCCTGTCGCTGGAGAATATTTGTCAGCTTTTAGAGTAATTAACATTATAGATAGTTGAGACCAAGGAAAAACGAGTGACTTCAACAACCTTCACACTTTTAGTAATTTTATGGAAATGTCTATTTTATGGGAAGATCTCCCCAGCAGAACTGAATTACTATAGTCATATTAATACTCGGAATAAGGTAATGTGTGCTTGAATGTACATGGAGCAATTAATTTAACAATATTTTCCAATTTTACCTTGGGAGCTAAAACCAAGCATGCTGACGCTAGGTAATTATCAATAAAGTATCCACAAATCATTTTATTTGTAATTAACTGGGATCCAGGCTATTACTACCTTGTCCCCTGCGTTGTAAGTTGTTGTAAACACACACACACAAATCAACTTTCATTTAAGAATTCAACACTGTCCAAGCTGTGGCTGAGGGAGATATGAAAATAAAACAAAGAGGTTTTATTAAGGCTCATGTGCTCTGTGGCCTGGGAGAGATGTGAGGCTGGACATGAGGCCTTGGCATTGAAATTAGACAATCCGGTCACAGACAACAAATGGGAGGAGAGGACACAGTAGTAACCGGCTGAGGGGATCCCCATGAAGGCCTGGAATATTTGCAGCCTTTAGCATGATGCTTCTTTTGTTTAGTGCCACGTGGAAGTCCCCAGCATTCTCTGTGGTCTTTCTAAATTCTGCATAAATACAGAGCCACAGATTTCCTCTAGCTGGAGAGCTAGCAGAACTTTGGTTCAAACAGGTTTTCAGTATGATTAAGTGTCTGAGAATGGATTTTCCAGGGCCTGAATAATATCTGAATGCTTCTCAGGAGAAAAGCTCTTAGGGGCTCTCTCTCTCTCCCGGGGAATCCTGCCCATGGCCACCTGCCACCAAATACCTTGATTATCTAACTGTCATCTGAAAGCAAAAGCAGCAGCAAGAAAAATACAAAATGTCAAAATGTAAAATAAGTTTGTTGCTGCTGTTTTTTTTACGTTGATAGGGGAAAGGAATGAAAACTCAAAACAACGATGGCTTTAGGAAAATCAGTACTTGGAATTCACCGTGGTGTGACCTGGACAGGCCACTTAGGATCCAGGACGCAGTCCTTCGTGCAGACACTAGGAACAGGATTTAATCAATTTAGCCTTAGCCGATGCTATTCATAAGGGGACATTCTCCTTTTCTGGTTGGAAAATCTGTGCTTCTGCACGCAGGCTGTGATTACTGCATGGGAAAATTCTCTTCTGTTTCCATCACGGTGTTTGCAAGACAGTCTGAGATGGGGAAATGGAACCTGTTTGTATTCAATCTGGCTGAGAAAAAGATAGCGAAATGGCCAGATGCTTTTTTTCTTTAAAGAGAGCATTTTGCTTTTCTTTGTGATGCCACTTGGAAGGCAAATTTCTGTTAAGGGGGCTGTGCAGCGATGTTGCTTTGCTGGACAAACGCACACAGTTATCGCCCCCTGAGTAAGTCTGAGTAAGTCTCTCCCTGCCTTTGGGATCTACCAAGTACTCATCACATTCTGGCCAGCTAGCTGGGGCCTAGGTGACCAGCTCTTCAAGGGCAGGTGTTCTGCCCAGTTCAAGGTCTGGAACTGAGTTTGCTGAATGACACCCCTAGAGACGCCAATAGAAGCCTAAGGACAAGCTTATACCAGAGCTGATCCCTTTTAAACACACAGTAACGTGTGAACCTCATGGGTTTACTGGTGGCCCAGAAACGATCCACGCAGTCATTCATCAACGAGTTTATACGTGCGTGTGTCTTTTCCAGTGGGAGAAGCTTGGGTGTAGAAAGAGTTCCAGAAGATGTTCACCCTTGAGATTGCCTGAATTTGTGCATCATCTGTCTTCTATCAAACAGGCAGCGAAAGCTGTTGCTCTCTTTGATGCACCTCAGGTCCTATGATGAAAAACTATAGACCTGAGAGCCTACTGAGGCTGCTCTGTAGAAGGATTATTCATCGATAGTTGTGACTATGGCGACTGGCAGGCACTAAAGATATTTGAACGACTGTCATTAACTGCTGTACTCTTACCATCTCAAAGGGACCTTAAAGGTCACTCGGGCACTTTACAACATCACTGCTTAACAGGCCTTCTGCTGTTGCTTGAATACCACAAGTGATGGGGAATTCACTACCTCACGAGGCAGCCCATTTGGTATTCGGATTGGTCTAATTCCGGGGTCAGCAAACCATTCTGCAAAGGGCTAGATACTAAATACCTTAGGCTTAGTGGGCCACGCAGTCTCTGTAGCAAATACTCAACTCTGATCTTGTAGCATGAAAGCACGACAGACAATACATAAATGAATGGGCAGCCTGTGCTCCAACACAACAACAAAACAACAAAACAACAACAAAATGTTGTTTACAAAAGTAGTCAGTGGGCCAGATTTGGCCCATGAGTCGTAGTTCACCAATCCTCGCTCTAACTGTTATTCTTCCTTGTCCTGAAAACAGCAACCATCTCCCTGGCGGCCTAGTTTACCCTTTTGGGCCCACACTTCAGAGCTCATTGAACCCTCTCCTATAAGAAAACCCTCCAGCTCTTCGAAGCTGATGATACCCTTTTTCCAGGGACCTGTTTTTTGTTTTCTCGTCTGTCCTCAGCTGTCCTGATTCCAAGTCTCTACCCACCTCCTGGGCATGGTCGGTTGGATTATTTTATTTTGATAACCACTTTAATATGAGTGTCACAAAGGAAGATTTCAGACCCTAAAACCTCCTTTCCTACACAAAAACAGTGTTTGAGTCCTCTTCACTTCGTTTTACCTGTCCTTTATGTCATCCTATATAGGCCCTCTCGTTACCCAGGCCGTCCTGTCAGCAGGAATGCACATGGTTCAAACTGCTATCCACCCCAGAGGCCCAGCCTGTCTGGATGAGCCCTGTGAGCCGCCTTCCAGGCTGTTTGCTGACCAGAGGCTCTGCCAGGTAGATGCCGCCCCTCCCTGGGCTGGCAGTGTCTTTCTTTGAAGCTGGAGATGCTAACACAGTCAGGTAAAGTGGACTCAGGGAGGCAGATGTTCTTGGCGAACCCTAAAGAACCATTTAAATTATTCAGACTTTTCAGGACCAGACCACCTAGGAGGAAGCCCCAGGTTCAAGTCGTGGGGTCTGCCAGGCATTAGCTTTGAGGCCGACCAAACTCCCACGTATGTGATGAGGGCCAGTGAAATATGAGATGTCAAAGGCTTTGAAAACTGAAAAGCCCTATAATAATCTGGGAAGTCATTAAGAAGTAGAGATACTGATATTTAAAGAGAAGATACTTCCAATTTTTCCTGAGCTATTTCTAAGGAATTCTTTCCTTCCTCCCTCCCGGACCCCACTTCCCCCACCCCCACATCATACCCTTGTCTGGCTGAACTGCACAGAGTTGTTCTTCTCTAAAAGTTACAACTAGGTTGGACTTTTCTCAGTGGGCTGTATTTTTTAGGATTTGAAGTTCCCCACAATTCACCTCTAGGTCCTTGCAAGCACTGTCCCTGTACATGTAACATTCCCCCCTCCTCCCAACCCATTTCCCCTCCCCTACCCCATTCCCTTCCACTTGGCTGACTCCCACTCATATTAGAAAGCTTCTCTACCAGGAAGTCTTCTTCAATCCCCTAAATCCAGGGAGAGGCCCCTCTTTTGTGCAGCCACATGGCCCGCAGGCACCACAGCACTGACCCCAGGTCTTGCCTTACCATCCTGCTGACTGGTCTCCCTCCCTTCTCGACTGTGAGTAAGGGGAGGGCAGGGGCTGGGGTCCATTCACTGCTGAGTGCCTAGAGCCAGCAGAGTGCTGGGCATATCGTCAGGGCTCAGTAAACATTTATTAAATGCATGAATGTGTCGTGGAAAAAACCTGAGGATGGGTGAACTACTCATGCCTAGTAATGCACCCATTACAGGTGGCCAAGACCTCTCTCCCACACAGTGACCCGTGGAGTAGGCTATGTCCCTCTCAGTGGCCCTGCGAAGTGCTGAGGTTGGCAGGGATAATGACCCCATTGCCCCATCACTGTGAGTGATGGAAGGTTCTCCAGTCAAGCACGGCCAGTACATCTTTGCCCGGGTGGTTGCCTGGAGGCCGGGTCCTCTCCTCTAGCTCTCTACCCTGCTGTCTCTCTCCAGTCACCTCCCCACAGGCCCGGCTTAGCAGATGGCCTTGCCAATGTCTTCAGGGAGGGGACCAGCACTAACCGAAGCAGTGGCCTCCCCCAGCTCCTGTCCATCCTCTTGCTTTCCTGTCTTGGGTCTCTCACCTTCTACCCAGATGAGTGCTTGTTCACAGCTCTGTGCATTTCCCCTACACGTTCCTCCTGATCAGCCTGTTCCTGCTCCTGCTTCTCCACCTACTCAACACCTACTCATGCCTGGAGACCCAACTCAAACGCCACCTCCTCTGTGCAGCCGGCTGCAGTCCCTGCAGACAGATGTAGTCACTTCCATCTATGCTTCCAAGAGTAGTACTTGGTAACGCATATAAGGTAGAGTTTATCAGTTCAAAACAACATCGAGGGTCTAATGATGATAATAATGGCTATCTTTTATCGAGAGCTCACTCTGTTCCAGGAACTGTCCTGGGGGCTTTACACACCTCTCATTTGTAATTCTAAACATCAGGTAGGTACTTTCTGTATTATCATTTTCTCCATCTCCCTTTAGCCTGGCAGACGAAATAGGGTCATGGTTAGGAACGTGGGCTTGGGGTCAGGGAGACCAGGTTGCAACACCCAAGTCCATCATTTGCCAGCTGTGTGACTTTGGAGAACCTATGTAACCTGTCTGAGCTTCCCTCTAAGAAGGGGTAATGGACCTACTTATAGGCTTTGGTGGGGTTAAAATGAGCTCCTGTAGGTAAAGCTCCTAGTATCTGGAGTACCTGGCCTGGGTTAAGCCCTCTATAAATGGCCCCAGGAGGACCCAGAGGACAAAGGGCTTATCTAATCCATCTTTGCCTCCCTAGCACCCAGCACTGTGCCTGACTTGAGTGGATGCTCCTTACAAACTCGGGGAGATGCTCCTCCACTGCACTGCAGATGGACGTCCTGGAAAGACATGGCCCTGGGACTTCATGGGCTGCCTTAATCCCAACTTGCTGGTGCACTCCCCACCTCTATTGAGAAAAGCACAAGGAATGACAGGGCAATGTAGGGAAGCCCTACCCGCTGCTTCTTGCCCTGCCCCATGCACACACCGTAGAGCTGAACATGCAGGCTTTGGCTGTGGCACAAGCCAATGTTCTTCAAATCCTTGTGAACCGTGAATGAGATGCCTGTGCTGTCAAATCACATTTCCCCACAGGCTGCCTTGTTTCCTGGAATAGTGGGGCCTGTATACTGGTAGCGCATGGATTACAAGCTCAGAGGTTTCCTTTACTGTAAGCACTGGGTTCCCTGAGCAAATTAATGTCCAATTACACCTGCATATTGGGAACTCTGGGCTGAAGAAAGAGCCGGCTGCCAATACGGCACCTGGAAACAGGGCTTCTGGAGTTTCAGAAGCTGCCTGGCTGCCACCACCCATAAACTGGTAGGGAAATTTGGAGGTGTTGCCCCCAATTTCACTGGGAAATGTTGGATCTCAACTGTTGCATATGGGCTGGCATGCAAAATATTTTTCCTGGAAAAGTGCTGCCTTTGGGCCTCGGTGTCTTAAGATACAAGTTTCTGTTTGGATAGGTTTGCAGGGTTTTTCCACAAGAGTTACTGACATCTCAATAATAATAATAATAATATTTGGAGGAAGTATCCTGTAACTTGGCCAACAAAACTCACTCAGGCCCTGATATTGCCCAAGCCCTTCAGGGAGGGGATCTGTGGAGAGTGTGGGGCACTCTTGGGCAGGCGAGATTCTCCTCCTCCTCTGCAGGGTCTGTCTTCTGCCTCTTTCTCCTCACATCCACACCGGAGAGGAAGAGAAAGCAATAGGGCGGAGAAGGGGTGTGGGCTTGGTCCTGTGGGTGAGGTGGCAGGTGGTTCCTATTCTGTAGAAGGAATGGGAGGTCTTCTGAGGAGGAGGGAAGTGAGACTCCTTGCACCCAGCTGTTGAAGAGGGGCCAGTGGTGTGGTGTGGGAGCCTGGGAACCAGGACGCCTGGGTTCTGGGCCCAGCTCTGCTTTGAGGCACCCAGTGGACTCGGGCAAGTTACCTCCCTCATCCGGAAAAGCAATGATCCCTACCTGCTATGATGGCGTTTCATGACCCTTGCCCCACTTTCCTGGGCTTCAGGGTGTATTTTGGTGAGGTCTCAGAGGAGATAGGCTGCATACCTTATAGCAAACACATGTTCACATTCATGGAGCACCTCAAGGTTTAGGGGACAAACATTCCATTTTACTGAACACGTTAGGTAACTTAGGGAACACACCGCAGGAGACTGGAGGGGCCCAGATTTGAACCCCAGTCTGAGAAGCCCCAAATCCAGAAACAGGAAGGCGCCCAAGGCAGGTTATAGGGCCCCCAAGGCGGGCAACTGGACACAGGGGTGGGGGAGGGGCGCCGCCATGGGGGGTTGGTTTGATCCCACGACACAGCTGTCCCCAACCATCCGAGCCATCCTCCTGTTCTCGAGAAGGTAGGAGGAGCTCGAAGCAGGGAGTTGAGCGACCTGTGCTTCCATGATGAAGAGACAGCGCAGGAGCAAAATGTCCAGAAAGGAGAGAGGGAAACCCGAGGAAGGAGGTGGCTTCTCCTTTACCCGGGTCCTCAGGTCCCCATGTACGCCACGTGGGTGGGAGCGTGTCACACACCCACGCGCCCACAGCCACATTCACCGCGCTCCTGCCTGGATCCGGCCCATCTTCGCGCCTGTGGGCGCCAGGCCTCCACGGGCCACG